>NC_053124.1:15068173-15381329 GCF_010015445.1 Perca fluviatilis | reverse complement strand
CCCGCCCATGCGCATTATTACGTACGACCTATTAGTGTACCTACATACACATACTACCTTATGTAGACATACACATACTACGATAGTAACTAATATATATATATAATATATATTAAATAAAATATACAAACATAAATACAATTAAAAAAAATAACACATAATATATAACACATATATAATAATACAAGTAGTACGAGCATACAAAAGCAATAATACTAATAACATACGTAATACCACATATATTATATTACCATATACCATACAATACGTACGCTATACCAGTCATTATTAAACTACAACTAGCATCTATACAAAGCATACATAACATAAATATACATAAACAATATATATAAAACAACAAAAAAAAATACACAATAAAGCACTAATAAATAACTAAATATACAAATACACATACAAACGTCATACATATACCATACATATATATAATTATATTATATTACAATAGCATAAAAAAACAACTAGCAAAAAATACATAAAAACGAAATATCTACATAAAAAAAAAATATTATAACACAAATAACAACAACTATAAAACAATAAAAAAAAATATACTTCCATACAAATACATAAACTAAAACAATTAAAAATCGCATACGCATAAGCATACAAATATATCAAATAATAGTACAATAGCAATATACGCATATTACTAGCATAACATACAAATACATAATTACGTATGCATCATAATATACGGCAATACATATATAATAATAGAATAGCATACAATTAAAGTATAATAATTAAATAATACCAAACAACATACGCAATTATTATTAGTATATTAAATATTATTAATAAAATAAAATATATATAAAATTATAAAAATACTTATACATATAAAATAAACTAAAAAAAATACTATATATACATAATCATAATATTAATACGGCATATATAGCATATTAATAATTATTATTACGATCATATTACAATACATACTATTATAGTACATATCTATTAGCATAGGTATAAATAATTACATAATACATGATATGCAATATATATTAAACATACATATACGTATACATATATATATACATACATAATACTATTACATAGTATTATATATAGTGATATATATTAAATAAATTATTATAAACTAGTTTAAATATGCGCATATATTAATATTACGAACGATAACATAATACATATGCATATATTACAAATATCATAATAGTCATATATATTATTATACGTGATACATATCATATTATGCTGCAGTATATACATAATAGTATTATTAATATAATATTATTACTGTGTGTATATTATTATTAATGCATATATATATGTTATATATTATTATTATTATTATTATTACGTGTATGTGTGTATTATTATATATGATATGTATATATTATGTATATATGTATATGTATATATGTGTATATATTATGTATGTGTATATATCTATATATATGTATGTATGTATTATATATTTTTGTGTGTGTATGTATGTGTAACATATACAGCATATACTGTGTGTAATGCATTACACAATAGAGATGTCATCGGTTGGCCGTCAGCCTGGTGTGTGACATCCCTTAATTTCAATAACTGTTTTCTAGTTGCATCACGTCATCAAACACACACACACACACACACACACACACACACACACACACACACACACACACACACACACACACACCCATCCATCCATCCAATTGCCCTTGGCCTCGTGTGGTAGCTAAACATCTGCACATCTATATCTAAATCCCTGGTCTTAACGTTGATAATCCTTCTCTTTTCTTTTCCTTTTGTCTTCTATCTATTTCTGGCTCCAGGAGCAGCTTGATGTCGCCCTGTCGAAGACTTGTAAGCACTTTGATGTTTCCCACTACACCAAGGTCCAGCTTGCCTACACACTCCTGGGCAAGACACAGGTCAGTGGTTTGCCATGTCTACAGGGTCACGGGGAATGGCTAAACATGACTGGATGTGATGGTCCAGTTGTTGTCATCACTTACGCCGTATGTCCTTTTGTTTGACTCTTTGTCTTTCTTTTATTTTATTTAGTTTTTGGGAGGGGATTGAATGTTCATCCTGGCTGTTCCTCTCCTTAACTTTATTTCAGGGTTGTGTGCATTCAGTCAGCATTTCGGTTTCCTTCCTTTTGACCTTTTGCCACCATTTAGATTTGAACAGTATAAAAAAATCTCCCACAGACAAGCTTGTAAACCATCAAGGGAAACGAGAATGTAATTTGGTTTATTGAAGTTTCTCTTTTTCTTTTTTTCACCCTTCTTGCTTCAGTGGGTTGTTTTCACTCCAGTGAATGAATTCAAGGTCTCCTCATTGGAGAAGAAAATATTTTAGGCCACAGGGCATGCATGCCATCATTTGTGATTACCTTATGCTCTGCTTACTGTCAATCAACTGACACCCACAGAACTCACCCACAAGAAAGAACAGAGTTCTCCAAAACAATATAATAATAATAATCCTTGAATAATATAAAATAAACACTCAAATTTAAACAGCTGAGGCGATACGGTGAAAACATGTTTGATTGTGACATTTTTTGCTGTTTATTTAAAGCTGTAGAACATTTATGTTAAGAACAACATCAAGACAATACTGTAGTTTCTGTTAAAAATGACTGAAGAGAAATATAATAGAATGTAAGTGACACAGATATTCTCTTTTATCATTAGGGGATTTCTTCCTTACTCTCCTCATCACTCCTCATATCCCATTCCAGCCCTCATATTTTTGGCGAGAAAGTGTTAATCTCTCATGCTAGGGCCTCTCTCTTTAATAACCCATACACTCCACCACCATGTCCAACATCTCACTTGGCCCTGATCTCTTTGTTCTGCTTTGACTTGTATTTCTTCTTCCCTTTCTCACCTCCCTGATCTTATCCTTTCTGCTATTTTTTTTCCAACTCCCTCCTCCAGTGTACCAGTGCTCTCTGGTATGGGTAATCAGCCATGAATTGAGTTGTATATTATTGGAATTATAAATGTTGTGCTTACATAATCTTTGTCATCCTTGAAATATTTATTACTTTCCTACTCCAACAAGTAGGATAATTTGTGGCCCAGTTATAGCTGAAATGAGTAGCCATTCAGCTATGCACGGTCATTTTGAGCAATGATGAGGCTGCCATGTCTGAAAATAACACCTTTCGGCTAAGTTTATATGGATTTTGGGATTCCACAAATGCTTTTCCATTCCTTATTCAGCATTTTGAGCCGCTGCACCTCCTGCACTCGCACATTTTCGCTGAGCCTACAGGTAAATGTAATATGTAAAAAGCCTGTGAGGGTTTAGTGCCCAAGGGTTATGCTGGATGTTGGAGCTGGGCCAGATTGTACTAGATGGATGTAAATGGATGGATATACTTGCCTGTCTAATATGTACGTACATTGCGTATGAATGCCATGTTCTGCAAACATGGCATTTTACTGTACAGGTTTAAAATGTTATATTGCCAGTGTAAATTCTGTGAATTTATGGCATAGACGTCTACAAAGCCCACCACAACCTAGCCCCCTCCTACCTCACTGACATCCTGCACCAACCTACTCCTATCTGCATCCTCAGATTAGCTGACGCCAACCAACTGGGGGGACAGGGCCTTCTCCATTGTCACCCCTTCCCTCTGGAACTCAATCCCCCAGCACCTCAGACATTCTCCCTCCCTCACTCTTTCAAAACCACACTCAAAACCCACCTATCACGGCCTTGGAGTACCTTTTTAAAGCGCTATACACATTCAATTTATTATTATTGTTATTATAAAATAAAGTTATGTCACCTTCTCCACATTACACTTGGCAGCACTATTACAATACTGCTGATTTACAGTAGAAAAATAACTTGTTGAATTGACTCTTGACCCAAGCAACCAAAAGGAGCCTCATTCTTATCCTGGCACTCGCACACAACGCACATATTCTGTCATTGTTATTCAAAAAGCCAATGTTGATGGTAATAAATAAGCTGTGTGTCTCTTGACATTGAAGACATCCTTGAGGTGGAAACTGAGTCACCAATGCTTGTTGAGAATGAAGTGTTGTTATTACTGTTATAATGAGCATTTTCAGACTCAAAAGCTAACTAAAGAGTTGTTCTTGTCTGCCTCTTGTCACTGCCCCTAAGGGCTTGTTGTTGCTTTCCTTCTACTTTTTTTTCTTTTGCATGCACTGAATCAGTTCTTCACACCCTCTCTGCATATGTGTTTCTCACAGTCAGCTATGATCTTTGTCTGAATCTTAGCTTTTACTGCAGTCTTTCTTTTTACTGCAGTAAGTGAACACACACATGCACAAATGACCACTTTTAATCTGACACTTTTCAGTTGGATACATAAATGAACTGTGTCATCCAAGAGGTAATTGGCATCACAAGGGTCTTGACATACAGTAGCATACCACCTCAGACCATTTGCATTTGTTTTTAAGTAGCTGCAGAACAATGAGTCGATTTGCTTTTTCCGTTGATTGATAATTATGCCTGAAGATGGTGATTATTAAGATGTGAGTTGCTATAGTTGCCTTCCTTTTTCTTTTCTACAGTCCATGCTTTGTACAGCCAGCCATTTTCATGGTGTTTTTTTGGACATATGAAGTGAAAGAAATTTTTAAATTGCATTAGTGGCAGCAGGTAGTCAGAATGGATGGAGGGCAACATTCTGTGGTCTTGAGCTTGCAGTAAAACAATCTCATTGCACTGCAACACTATGGGGCTTTGCTCAACACCGTGCCCACGTCTCCTGCGACTTTGGTGTCCTCAATTCACTAGGGTCCCATAGCGAGACTGTGGGTGAGAGCTGCAAAACAGAAAATGATCATAAATGTCACTTTAGAGAAAAAGGGAACAGACTTGAATTGTGAAGGCATTAACAGAGCTCGGTATGGTGGAGCAAGATTATACTATAGGTTTTTTTTAAATCATGGTTTAAGAGCATGTTTGGATTTACATGCAAAATGAAATCCCTGATTATTAATGCTCAATGAAGAAATCCTGCTTTGCCATTAATAAGTTGTGCTTTTATTTTTTTTTTAAAGCTGCTCTACCATACATGGCCATACAGTTATATGCCTCTTCCATTTGTTCTTTGCGGTTTTTGCTTAATTAATGACACATTCCACAGCAAACAGCTGGTTTTAGCGATGTGAAATATGGAAACTAGAGGCAAAATTGCCCATTTTCACTTGGACTTGAACATTGCAGTTCCCAGGAGACAGCTATGCCCATTTCCCCTCATGCCATATTGTGTAGCTAACATAATATGTCTGCAAATAATTCAAAATATCAGGTATACAGCATGTCTCCAAGAAGTTTGATTTGCAATTTCCCTGCTGTTTTGCCTTTTTTTTTTTTTTTTTTTTACAGATCCACATTGGCAGTGCCATTTAACATAATTGTTTTCACAACAGTGTATTTGGCTCTCTCTGCAGACTGCTATGGACCAGCTGCACATGCACTTCACCCAGGCCATCCACAACACGGTGTTCCAAGTGGTGCTGGGATATGTGGAGCTATGTGCCGGAAACGCTGATACCAAATTCCAGAAGATGCAGTACAAGGACCTGTGCACGGTAAGGAGATGAGAGTGTGTGTGTTGGTGTGTAGGTTGTCAGTTTATTCCACCACTATTCACCCACTCTGTCTGCAAATTTAACAGCCAGATTTGGCCAGACAAGGTTCAGTTCCCTTTGTTAGATGCCAGTGTGAAGACTAACTTCTTCAGTGAAAACTTATTAAAGAACAAAAACACCACCTGCAGAGTGCTGTGATGAAAGGACATATGACACACACTTTGTTACTTACAGTATGCCTCTAGCTTTCTCATTGCCTTGAAGCCAAGCAAAAATACCTTATTTTATGACAAGGGGTTCTACAGATTCTCCTTAATAGAGTGAAACAAAGGTGTAGAGGAGAAAGTAAATCAGAGAAAGTATATCCTACTGTAGCCACTCACTATTAGATAATTAATCTTGCTCACAATACAGAACCAATGCACTGCTGTAGCAGCACTTTTTGATTGGGCTCTCCATACTGGCCCACACGCCTCAGTTCCCTTTCTGTCTTTTTCTTTCCCTCCTCTTCAAAATAAATCACATTTGCATGGCCAGCAAGCCATAACTTGGTCAATTCATCATTAATTTGCTGGGAGTAAGTCGTCGTCGTCCCCCCCCCCCCGGGGCTGTGACTGCTGTTACAGTCTGACCTACAGTGTACAGGGGTATACAGAGGTATAGGTGAAGGTTATCCGATCACAGGGTACAATTTGTTTCTTTACAGTCTCTCCCGATATGTCAGCTGTCATAGTTTCTTTTTACTCCCTGACCCTGTAGCTCCTTGCTGTCTGACTGCATAGCTTTTACTAGGAGCATTGCCAGTTGTGCTTATATGTACAATGGCCTGCCCTTTACCTCTTACCTTTGTGCTACCTCTCCTCTGCTTCTCTTCTCATCTCTTCTTCCCCTGCATCCTGCTTCTTTTTTGTTTTTTTGTTTATGCATGTTTTCCTACCCCCGGTTAGGAAAGAAATATTCAATTTATAGAGCTAGGGGTTCAATGGTTCAGGGGGTCAATGGTAGCCTCCATTCAAGCTGGCTGGCAGGATGTTTTCAGTGTAGGAGCTGAATCAAATATTTAAATATAAGTTTCTTATATTTAAATTTTCCATCGATTATTTTAGTAATCGAGTATTCTACCAGTTATTCTGTCGATTAATCGAGTATTCGGATAAGAAATACTTTTGTTTTATTGAAGAGCAATAATATACAATAGTTTGGTTTAATTTTCGGAAAAAGCAACATTTGTATTGCCTACATTGCTTACAATATCATCTCTCAAAAAACTAAACATATTAAGTGCCATATTACATTGTTTTTAAAGAAAACATTTTTCTGAAATGCAATAACAACCTCAAACTAAGGCATACCTTAAACATACATAAACATTACCTTAAGTTGTGCAACTTAACTTTCAGAACTACAAGTTTCAACCTGAGACTGATCTGTATAGGCCTATATGTAAATATTAGTTACACTCAACCTATTTTCATTTATATATTTGATTACAATCTGTTACACTTATGCTAGTAGATCGTTGATCAGCTGTTTCTCCGTGAAGAGAGAGAGTGAGAGAAAATGGTGCGCAACAATCAGCTGTTTTTCCGGCTCTTTAGATCAGATCGTGGTCACCACTACATATTTTCTCATCTTTGTTTTTGGTAGTTGTTGTGTTTGGTGTAGTTTTATCGTCCATACAACTGTGATTTACTTTTGTCGGGTCCCCTTCATGGAATGGATGATTAAGTTAGACTCCATGTTTTCTGTTGAGATGCTGAAGCATTGACGTTGTGCTATTATTGTGGTAAGCTAGTTTGATTTTGCAGTAGACACACTGTACAGAGTTTTAGTTTTAATTACGTTTTGAACTGATTCCAAGACTGATCTCATCAATTTGTATGCCGTTTTGGCGTGTTATCAAGACGCATAATCACATTTTAGCGTGTATATCAACGCAAATCGGCCGCGATTGACCTACATTGCAAGTGAATTTCCACCGTAGCGAGTAGTATAAAGGAACGGGTATTGCGCAAGGAGGTGGGTTGGGGTGGCGGATGGGTAAAACAGCTGGGTTCGCGTGTGGCGATTATTCAGCCGTTTATTTATTTATTTATTTTTTTTGGTTTTTTTTTTTAAGCCTTACCCAATGTTTCTTTCCTAAACCCAACCGTTTATTGTTTTCCTAAGCGTGTTTTTGTCGTTATTTTCCGTATTTTTTGTCACTGTTTTGTTACTAAAGCCTTTCCCTGTGTTCTTTTCCTAAACCCAACCATTTTTATTTATTTATTTGTTTATTTTTTTAACAGGCGTGTGACGTTGTTCTCGCGATAGTACGTCGCGTTCTCGCCATAACACGCAACGTGGCAAGGCCACGTGGTGGGTGTGTTTACATCTGCTGTATGCAGTGTAGATATACACGTGGATAGCTGAAAATGCGTACAATAACACGCCATTTGGCTTTAGGAAAGTGGCGTGTATGTTTACGCAAAGTCATGATGCCATGTTGGCCATTAGGCTTACTGGAAATCTGTGTCATGGATCCCCTGAAATAATGTGCTCATGCAACTGTACAGTAGTTACAGACACATCCTAATGTTTACTTGTGTTTGATAGATACCCTGCCAGCACTGCGTGTTACGCCTGGATGATCTCACACACACACACACACACACACACACACACACACACACACACACACACACACACACACACTCACCCACCAACTTTAGATTGATGGCATGTGTCTGCACACTCTTGGCTGTGTCATGATTGATAGGGCAGCACATCCACACACATTCGCACACTCAAATGAAGAGGTATGTGAACACCCATACACAGTTCATTTGTGTCGCTGACAGCATTTGCAGCCTGTCTGCAGAAACTTTTAAGGAGAGATCAAGTGTTTTGCTTACTTTTAGTCCTTACGGTAGATTATTGTATTGAAGACACTTCCAGTATGTACCTGCCTCTACAATGTCAAGAGGAGAGCTAACCGAAGTACCCATGTAAAATATGTGTCTATGTAGCTCATGTGGTACACACACACACACACACTGGACTGATGTGGTTTTAAAGAAATGCTAAAAATCTGAAGATGGGTTTAAAAACTTGTCCTTTTTGAGATTTCTTAGTATTTTAAATGCCCTTCAGTGTCCCTCTCTGAGGGTCCTTGGGACCTTGCATCATAACTATTTATTGAATAGTTTCCAATATTTTTCTGGCTAGTGTAAAACATTTACCTGTGTTCCCTTTCAAATCGATAGAGAATGTGGTTGGGGGCTTTCCTCTCTTTCAACAAATACCATTGATTTGCTCTTGAGCATGGCATTAGACCCCCACCTGCTCCAGTGGAGCTGCTCAGTAGTGAATGTGTTATTATTGTGGAATTGTGTCAATACAAAACTTGGTGTTTGTGGAGAAGAGTAAACTTATTCAGCTACTTTTCCCCTGATAAATAAAGGTTAAGAAAATGTTAGAGCCACATTAGACCTCCTGAACTTGCCTCTTAGTTATGCAACTTAAAATTCAAGAGAAATGGGAACACTCAGAAAGGTCGGTTCTGATTGTGAAAGGGTCTTATTAATTTTACATCAACATCTCATCATTATTGGCCAGCCTCATTCCTTATCAATCCCCTTCTCTGTCTGACTTTTCTCCTGATGGAAATAGGACTGTTCACACTCCGAATCATAGGAGGTTCTCATAGGAGAGAAGGTGACTGTAAAGGCTGAATCATATGCTGCACTGCTCTTTCATATTGTACGAACTACAGTAGTTACAGTAATTATATTCATCCTGCCAACTGGTGGCATCGTAGACTGAAAAATATCAGACAATTGGAATACGCTATTGATTCTGATAATTCCACTAAGTCATATTGTAGGCTGTGATGAACATGGCAGCATCTAGAAGCTGCTAGTGAGGCTTTAGCCTTTCAGTGCTGTTTTTTTTTTTTTTACCTGTTACACAAAGCCATTAGCTCTACTCATCATAGAAAAATCACCCCAATAATATGAAACGACAGCTCAGTAACCCATAGTGATCCATCCCACTCAATCTTGTGCAGTGTCCAATTATTTTGACCTTCAGTGCAGTTGTATATCTGAAAAATGGCTATTTAGCGAGGCCGTGGAGGGGATGCATACGCTGTTGCTTCTTCATGTAAAGCAGTGCCATGATTCTAGGCTGGCTTTTTGTGTTTAGTTAATCATAGCTGCTGATAGCTTCATTACAGAGCAAAACTAATCTACTGCCAAACATTGTGCATCTTACCATCCCAGCTCTTATGGATGAAAATTGGTCTCATGTTGTTTGTTGTTATTACTCTGTCACAGTAGCCATAGACATCTAAAGACTTCAGCTGTTCATGATATCATGAAGAGTGTTTTTTTATTTTATTTTTTATTATTTGTTTAATTTTTGAATCTCATGCCAGGATGCCCCTAGCCTGGTCCTACCAGACTCTCTTACATTTCATGTGTACAGAGAGTCTGGCCACTCTCCATTGGCAAGTGTTAACTTCCTTGAAGGCGGGTTCTCTGTTGAAGTTTAAAACTATTGGAGCTGCCTAGAGCCACTCTGGATCTGCCATAACCAATTGCTAACGTTTGGTCGTGATGTATGTCATGTGCATGTGCAACAAGAGGGGAGACCGACAACTATCGGCTTATATTTAGCATTAGCATCGCTAGCCTTAGCCTTAGCCTTAGCCAACTCCGTTGCCACAACAGACCGAATTGCTTCGCTCGCATCTTTGTAGCGGACGTCCTCAACGTCATCGTTCTCAGCCAGTCCATCTGTTCGCTGATTGGACCGCCAAATATTTGGCCGGAGAAAACCCAAGAATATACCACAAACCCAGACAGAGTACTGAAGGGAAATGAAAATTGAGCGGAAGTAGGCGGAGGCAGGCTTAGGATGCCCCATTCATTAGATTTTATTTTCTGTTCAGCTGCTCAGATCATTCTTGTGTGTTTCTGGGGAATCTGTTTGAATTGCAACAAAAATGTCTCCCTCTAAATGCCATGGAGACTCAGTCAATGCCTTTGACAAAGACAACAACAAGGTTCATTGCACATGGCAAATTTTTATGATGAAGCCTGTTAAAGTACAACACGAAATGGGGAGCAGATAATCAAAAACGTCCCTCTGCAAAATCCCGTCTGGTAAAAGCCCTCGACAACTGCATTTAAAGTAATAATGATTTAAAAGGAGCATTGCCTTAAACTATTAATTGAATTATCAAAAGCATTTCAAATTGTCACCCATTTATTATTTTTATTTAAAAAAAAGTTTAAAGACGTTTGCTTTGACAGTGGCATCAGTAACTAACAACTTGAGGAAAAGCAGCAAACCAGTTGTGAGAAAGCACATCACTTTAAGCAGACTGAACTGGCTCTTTACATTATACATAAGAAATAGGTTTGTCCACTTTTATGTCAATGATAGTTGCTTTACTCTTTACAAATGTGTGCATCAAGTTGTTTAAGAGTGTTTATGTGAGAAATAAATAGATTCTACTTCAGGAGTGTGTACTGTAGTTTGTTTCTTCTCTGGCACAGCAGGTCTACAGATTGCTGACCATGTTTTTGATCTCTTGCAGGTAAATCAGTTTATTCTTTTTTGAAAGGAGAGGTGTGTGATTTTCTTTTCCTAAAGGAAGTGAATCAGCTAAATCAAGGTTAAGTGCCCTTGCTTGCACATCTTTCTTTCTCTTCTCTCTCTAAAATGTATGGCATTTCTTTCATGTGCACTCCTCCACAAGCCCACACACAATAAAAAAAAAAAAAAAAAAAACTCAGTGCTTTTGTCTTTTCAAAACCTCCCTGACACAGCCTGACCTACTGTATGTTATATGCATAATGATCATGGGAAGCTGTCTTCAGAACCACCAAATGGCTGAAAATAGATTCCAAGCCCGCCTCCTCCAGGCTCTCATCACGGTACTTGTTTAGAAGGCTGTGTCCAGCAAGGTGGATTAAAAAAAGTTGTTGTTATCCTTTCCCTGTGTAACCTTACTGTAGGTGTGACATGCAAACACTCTTATGTCAGTTGTAGCTTTCCTGTGCACTTCTGCACTACAGCGCACCTTTGTGTCTGTGTACTTCTTCTCATCAAACCCACAAAAGACAGACACAGACACACACACACACACACACACACACACACACACACACACACCTCTTACCCCCACATCGTCTCCCCTCACTTCAGTTGCCTGGCAACGTGCTGCTGTGATATGGTTGACTGGTGGAGAACATGCGATGTCAAATATAAGCCTTGTTTTGTCCAAACTGGTTCATTCGCTTACCTATCTGACCTGTTTTGCTGGAGCCGGTTTGTAACTGATCTTTATTTGTTTATTTCAGGTCGGTCTCCTAAGCACTTAATGAATTTAATTTACTGTAAATGGAAATTCTAATTCCAGTATAATACCCATTGTAGAAAGTATACAATAGTAATACATGTATTGTTATTATATAATGTCTATGTCTGTTAGGGCTAGAGTTTTATGTCATATTTAATGTTGGATACACAAAAATGGTATACACAGAATACTGTAATATTCTGTCTAGTATGAGTTCTATTGATATTGAAGGAGGATTAAAGTAGTTTAGCTGTAACTATAACCAGTCCAGTGTTATGATTGATAGGGTTTCTTCAGGAATCATGAGAGTGTTGTAAAATATTCACCTATAAGCCCTCAGAAAGAAAACCCACAAAGACAAGTTTGAAGTAATGATATAATTGAGAAATACAATGTGCCTTACATTCTTTTTCTGGAGAGAGGTTTACCCACTCTGATGTATCATGAAATACTTTTTCACAACAGCCGAGATTACTTCTTTACTACCGCAATGCTGTCATACTATGTTGGACCTGTAGTGCTCAGGCCAATAAAGAGCCATATTGAGAAGTGCACCTGTATGTGCTGTTCCCAACATGAACTACAACTAGACAGCAGTGGATTTACTTGAATTAGGCCACAGCTCACAGAATCTGCGGTGACATTACTTGAAGAGATATATAATAGATAAAAGATGAATCCTGTTTCATCATGCTTATTTATCCTGGTATTTTGAGCACAGTATTTTACAGATTTATGTCTTATTTTAAGGCTTTCATTTTGCTTTCAAAATGTTAAATATTTGAAAAACATGTAAAAAGGATCCCTATATATAGTAATTTTTTCAGCCCTATGGTGTAAACCAACAGGGAGGAAAATAAAGATGATTTGCTAAATGTGTTCCAATTGTTCTGTCTTACCTAATGGCTGGTTGATACTTTGTTCTGTGGTTTGTGGTGTTCATGGCGTTCAAACAGTGCTTATACTCCCTACCAATATCAGGTATTGTAATGTTATTGTACTCAACACAGCTTATAAATGACAGCCAGTATTTGTGTGTAATATTTGAGGTCTACTACTTTTTTTATACACCCCTGACTGCACATCCTGCAGTTGTCACTGGTGTGATAGACTGCTTTTCATAAAAAAAAAATGCTTTAATTACAAATTCCACTTATTTTATGATTAGTTAATTGTACTATTCACCAACAGTTTGCTGTGGTGGCAGAGGTGTAGAGGTTTGTTGTTTTGTTGTTGAATTGTTCATTTGGATATTAGTTGCCACTGTTATAGTTACAAACACATCCTCAGTAAGAAAACAGTATTCAAATGAGGATTTATTATACTGGTTAAGAGCATAATTGACTACCGTCATTGGAGGTTTGTTGCATTTATTGGGCTATTGAGAATGGATGGCTAAAAGTCTGGTGTGCATTCAACAGTGAAATGTGTATGAAAGCATCACTTTACCTCCAATATTTGTGCTTTTTTTTGCAACATATTACTAATTTCTTTATTTTAATGTTGACTATATTACTTTTCTGCTTTTCATTTGAAATGCTGAAATGTTTGATTGCCTGTTAAACTCATATTCAGTGTAGTTACATTTCTGAGAAATGGCTGTTTCAGTTCATAGCATTTCAACACCATCTCTGTGTTGTGCAGTGTAGCTGCCTTGGGCAACAGCTCTGTCATTAACCTCTTTTGAGATGGCGGTCACTACATTATTTCTTGCTGATGGCTTACAGTTGTGAATGTACCTCAGATGTCTCACTAAGAACTGTTCTGTTGAGAGATTGTCCTGGCAAGTGGTAGATTGTCACTCAGGGACATGGACATGCCAGACGAAGGCGTGAGACTTTACTCATGTTAGTTTGTGCACAGTTGTGGTCTTTATTGCAATGCACTGTTTTCTCCCTCAGCAACTGTCAGATTGTGAAGCTTGTGTTTATATTTCCGTTGCTTTTTGTGAAAGGAAACACAGGCCTGACTCTGCAACCACTTATTCATTATCATCGTTTAAACGAAGTAAAGTGCGGCTGCTGTCGACAGCACTGTTTCATCTGGCAGTGATGAATTTGTCTCTGGACATGTTGACAGGACTCTTTTGGCGAGTTATTCGGTAGAGCCTTGGAATGTGTCAGTGGCTACTTTTGTGCCAGCTGCACTGTTCTTTGGTGGGCCAACTTTTTATTTAACACGCACATTTTTCCAGGCTTTCTTGCCTTCTAATAGCTCAGTCAAGTGTTAATCTGTTGGATGTGTACAGTAAAAAAAGCAGTGTGCATCATCCTTTGAGTACTTTCTGTCATACCTGTTAGCTGTCTTGTTTTGGATTTGGAGTGGAGCACCACTGGGATATTTTACGAAGCTCAATGCAGTTGCAGTTATTCCATGGGTATGTAGCTAATTATTTATATATCATAAAAAAAACATAGGTCAACATTATTAATCTCATAAAAGACATACAGAAATAATAAAGTTGCCATTTTATGAAAGCAATACTCTATATTGACGACGTTTCACTTCCGGGATTGTATAGGTGCCGCCGGATGTCCCTCATTTCAGCCGGATGTCCGGTTCCTTCCACTTTCTTTGTGTTGGCATTTTAAACTCCTGTCGATTTATGAGGACTATGGTTAACTGCTCCTCACATCTCGGCAGGGTAAATCCAGACAGCTAGCAGAAGTGTACGTATATGAACTATACACAAGTGCTGTTACCAAGACAACCATGCACATACATCATTGCCCTGAGAGTGAATAGCTCTGTGAAATCCATTTCAGAACCCAAGTTGTCATGGTTTGATATAGTATAATAGCCTACCTATTGTGCACCATAGATATTTGACACCCTCTTATTAACATCATTATTTTAATCATTACTTACATTAATTTGCTCTTACATAAGATGTAAGCGTTTCTTGTGACAAAAAAATAGATGTTTTCCAACACAGTGTCCTTGACTGATGAGTAGAAACAGGCTTTAATTAGATGAAACATAGAGGACAGCTCATTTCTTTTGTTTGAGTCTCTTTGCTGAATCTTGTAATTTATTTTAAAGTGGTCCAGCACTGTCCAGCACTCCATAACTTTTTTTTTTTAGGTAAATCCAAGCGTATAAAGGTATATGACCCAGAAATACTAAATATAACACTGAATTCATATAGCCTACAGTAGAAAAGTGCATCAGTGACCTCTTTTCATCACTTCTCTGTTGGCAGCATATCACCCCGGACAGCTACATTCCCTGCCTGACAGATCTATGCAAGGCATTATGGGAGGTGATGCTGAGCTACCACCGCACCATGCAGTGGCACGAAGAGCATGACAAACAGGAGACCACTTCAACTGCAGGTAAGAGACTATACCTGTTTAACCCTATGACCTTTGTAATATTTCAGAATGGGTTTATAATAAGTAACACTACTCC
The DNA here is from genome assembly GCF_010015445.1 of Perca fluviatilis. NCBI lineage: Eukaryota > Metazoa > Chordata > Actinopteri > Perciformes > Percidae > Perca > Perca fluviatilis. The sequence goes on along the minus strand of NC_053124.1, from coordinate 15,365,993 downwards.
ATTTGTTCTGACTTGCCCAAATACAACAAACACAGTAGAAGCATACGATTCAGAAATAAAATATACAATAACAACCTCTCACGTGTATCAGAGCCCATAGAGAGAGCATATTACTTTATTCATTTTCCCTCAATCTCTCCTTTCTTGTGTTATTTTAAATCTCGCTTTGTCACCTGCTTTTTCTCTCTAGTTTTTACTCCTAAAACACCATATCTGCTCCCAGTACTCTAAGCTGGAAAAGTAACTCACAGATTCAGTTAACAAAAACGTGGTAAAAATTGGGTCAGCTTTCTCCACACGCTTAAGAGTGCCACTCTTTCCTGGCAGTTTGATTTCAACATACTGCAGGTTTATCAGCTTTATTGCTCACAGAAAGGAATAATTGAATTGTGGTGTATGAAAATAGAAGAGAATATTGAATGTGTGCTGGTGCATCTGTGCAGCACGGACTGTAGTGGTACGGGTACTGAAATGAAACTGAAATTTTTAGCTTTTACTAAGCTCCACTTTAGTGTAGAGGTCATTAAATGAGTCACTAGTCACTTTCTCTGTGGTGCAATAATACAGTTTTTTTTTATGTATTCATTTCTACAGCATTATAAAATATGAATTGGTTTGACCATCTGTCCTAATTGCATGAAGATAAATTACATGTACACATTGTTGAAATTACATTGTGGAATGAATATGACCCAGCCATATGGTTTCACGGATAAATAAATGGACAGGTGATGAAGCATTTTTTTCTTATGGAAATGTGTCATGCATAACCTTAAGTGTTTCCAAGCTCATACAAGCAGGACTTTTAATGTCCAGCTGTTTCAGTTCATGATGATGTTGTTTACAGATAAAATTCTGACTTTTTTTTCCACATGGGTTTGTTTTTTATGCCATCCTTATTGACATTCTTGACCTTCCAATATCATTTTGATCCCAAGCTTCTACCTGTTTTACCATTTTAGAAAAGAAATGGCAAGTTATCCATTCTTTTTGTACATTTTGTGATGATAACAGTATAAAGTACGCTGACTCTCCACTGGAAACTCCGTAAAGCTGCACTCAAGTTACGGCCCATTAAGAACAGCAAGACGACTGAACACCACATCTGTCCAAACCCAAAGCTTATGTCTGGATCAACAAGAAAAGTCTTGCTTGTGTCGCAGCTTCTATCCATCCTGCCTTCAGTCAGCCAGATGTGAAAACATCAGCCTCGAGAAGCTCAGTTGTCAAGGCAATACATACTTTGTGGTTTAGCAGTAAGCGCCACAAGAAATTTAATTTCTTACCAATGTAAGAAAAGAAACCATACTGGATTTGGTTTATAGCACTTTTCACCTCATTACTCTTTGTATCATTTGTATTACCGAAGACTTTGTAAGATATTAGCTGCAAATACAGAACTGTCAAATTAGCTGGTACCTTCCTACTGCGTATCGAAAGATAGCTCATTTCCATTTCCCGTACTGTACAGAATTCGTTAGGCAAATGGATGAGGATACAAAGATGGATGGTGACCTGTTAAGTCCTCAGCGTCCTTCATTAGATCCTCCTCGACGGGGAAAGGACATACACCATATTCCCTTTTATGAGGCCCATCTATCCTCTCACGATTTGATTGGCTGTCACCTCTGTCATCTGTGTAAAGGTGTTCCCCACTCTGCCTTTGTCCTGGCTTTCACCTTTCTCTTTTAATCCGTGTATGTGTGTGTGTGTGTGTCCGTGTCCGTGCGTGTGTATATCCGTGCGTGTAGCGTCCATCCGAGTAATGATTTACTGTACAGGCTTTGTCTCATTTGTCGAAGGGCATGACCTCAGAGTCCTAATGGTTAGACATCCTGAAGATCACTCCTTTTTTTGTCACACACACACACACACACACACACACACACACACACACACACACACACACACACACACACACACACACACACACACACACACACACACACACACACACACACACACACACGCGCACCTCCTACCTCATTGTGATGCTCAAAAAGAGCATCCCATTGAATTTAAGCCAGTGGTCACTTGATATATTGAGCTGGTCAGTGTAATGTTTTAGTAATTAATCTTGCCATTTGCTGAAAGGAAAGGAAAGGTTGTTTCAGGAAGTAATATGGGCCAGGGTCGTATTCCTACCTGACAAAATATCTGTCATGTTTTATCAGCCCCGATGGCCCTCAGGCACATGGGTGGCTCCATGTGTGTGAGAGCCCTTGAGTGTGTGAAAGTAAATCCAGAGCATGGGCATGGACCGTGTAGGCTAATATTCAATTCAATTCAATTTTATTTATAGTATCAAATCCTAACGAGTTATTTCGAGACACTTTGCATATAGGTCTAGACCACATTCTATAATTTACAAAGACCCAACAATTCCAGTAATTCCCACAAGAGCAAGCATTTAGTGGCGAGGAAAAACTCCCTTTTAGGCAGAAACCTTGAATGGTGAGGAAAACGTCCTTTTAGGGAGAAACCGAGCTCTTGGTGGGTGGTTGTCTGCCGGTGCCGGTTGGGGGTATGATGAACAGTGGCAATTATAGTTGAAATGTATGTATGCTAGTGTAGAGTTTTCTGTGTTGTCCACTTTAGCATTTTATACATTTTAAAAGTCAGCTGTACTTTGTTTTTATTTTTGTAATTTTTTTTTACATCTGCATCATCTGCAGGGATTATCAGACAATGTTTAAAATTGTGTTTGAACTTCAGATTTATGCAAAGTCATGCACATGCTGCTCTTATATGAGTCATTGTTTGAAACCAGCGAGTTTAGACTCCTGTGGGTGCTTGTCCTGTTTGTCACTAAGAAATTTGTTACCGACAATGCCACCAAAGGTCAAACCGTGGTTACCACCTACACATTGGCAAAGGGTGGCTTTCCCTATAATTTACCTTTTCCTCTCTCTGTTGTAACAGTTTTAATGTCCATTTATTAAAACTTTCTAAGTAGATAACCTGGGGAGGCTGTCTACACCCTCACCAGGTCAACCATGGGTGTTGGCAGCGACACATACTGCACTGACAGCGACTGCAGAGTAAGGGGGACTAAATGGGGACACAAACATTGATGGAAAAGGGGACAAATGGAGAAAGGAATACTTTGTTATATGGAATAAAAACATTATGGATTCAGAAATCTCATAAACCATCAATATACACAGTACCTTTTTAATGTTTTTTAGTTTTTTAAAGAGATGAACTACTTCGGTGGCTTCTTCATTAGAAACCTCACAATGGCAGACTACATTTTGCAAGCTCATTCTTCACTATGAGACTATAGTTGTAAATCAATTGAGCACAGCCAGGGCCATGTAGAAGACTAATCATCAAACTGTTGGGAGATTTAAATAATGATGTGACTTGACTGAAAAAAAGTTTTTTGTAGACAAGGGAATTCTCATTTTTAATTAGAGTACAGCTTTTAGAAATATTTAATATTGCAGTATTAAAAAAGTTTTTACTTATTTCTTTTTCCGTTAACATCCGTACTCTTTTTGGCGCTCCCAGGGTCATGTCTCTCACCTTAGTCAGGGCTGTGTTTTCACAACCTCAGTTTTACTTTACCAAATGTTTCTCTTCCTCACACCCCCTGACTCCCACTCCCACTGTTATTGGGGTCTCAAGGACATGTTTAATTAAAACCTGCCACAATGTCATTACCAGAAATCATGACTAGTAGTGGCTTTAACATGATAGTATTGGCTATGTAGGTAATATCAATGGAATAGAACGGATTGAATTTAAAATGCATCATGAGCACACTCGCATCAAAGGTCAGAATCTGAGATGAATAAGAACACCATATATATTTCATATAAATCCAAATACCAAGGAAGGCATGAGGTGTCACATACATCTCGGAGTGTGATGATTGCGATCAGTCTGTGGGAGGATAAGATAAACATCCATGGTATAGCTAGATGGAGAAGTATTCTTGTTGGCTAGAATTTAAATTCAATCTGCTGTTGTGTAAAGTGATATCTCCTTGTCCACCAAATAATCTTGTTTGTCTGGTGCTCAAAACCACCTTTATTTATTCTTGGTAACAGGAGAAGCTTTCTTTCGCTGTCCCTAGGGATAAGAAAGTAGACCTGGTCGATATGGCCTAAAAAGAAAATCCCCGATTTTTTTCACAAAAAAAATCTGATTTAAGATTTTAAGGAGAAAGCCGATTTGCATTTTAACAAATCGACGTTAACTTCACATTCAAATTTATCGATTTATCGCCCAGCCCTATAAGACAGATTTGGCCATTCAAAGTTAACATGTGAATCATTGTTGTTTAAACAACTGTTATGACTAATGAGAATGACACAGGGTTCGTGTGTTGATGCATTGACAAGATTATTAACAAAGTTGTAGCTGAAAACATGTAAGCATATATTCAGCCTTTAAGATTCTAAATATGGTTTTGAGACAAAGGGTACAAAGTCATTGAGATAAGTTGATGAATGTTAGAAAAAGATGCAAATTATAAAGATTTCTGTAGAAGAGGAAAACTTCTTAAACGAGTTGTATTTGAAACCGATGATTTAATCTTGCAATTGACAGATTTCCCCCCCACTTGATTCAATAAGATATATTGTTTAAACTTAATGCTAGGCTAAACCTTTTGTTAATATTGACAATTATTGCAGTGGACAATCTAAGGCATGGGCTTACCCACTAATGGATTTTAAGGGCAGCCCATTGTTCGAAGTTATTGCAGCAAATATAACTTGACATGAAATCCTCTTGAGGATTTTTCTCATCTTTGGTGTGTTGAGCCTACTGTCAGAATCTATAATAAGGCTGGGCAGATCCTCTGCTGCTAATTGTATGCCTCAGTAGGATTAACACAGGTCCTGTGGGTAAAGTGGTGGTCTAAATACAGACTGATGAAAAGAACAATAGAGTAAGAAAATATTGTGATGTGAACTATGCATGGGACAGAGTTTTTCTTCCACTTTGTTTCTCAGTGAGGTGATCAGATACAGTTAATGTTTAATTGATGAATAACTGCTAAGAGTACTCCACCAGTTTACCATTGCACTCCTATAACATTGTCAGACTCTGGACAGACTGAAAAGAAAGTTGATGCAGCAGAACCAGATATATTGTCTTTTTTTATTCCACACATTCTTCTTTGTCAAAACCTGGTGCCTTACCCATAATTCCACTAGACTGCCAATAGTTTGGTCGGAGATTAGGGTGTTTTATGCTAGTAGCGGCTAATGTAGCCTCGAGCTGCCAGCCTCAAGCAGAGTTTAGGAGAGGGGTACAGAGGTCTGATAATCTCACTTCTTTCTAACTCCAAAACCCCAGATTTGTTTTCTTCTTGAACTTTTAGTTTTCAACCTTAACCAATGCTGACTCAACTGATTTGATCATTTCAATTTATCAGACTTCACTCAGCTTGCTCTGGAGCCACAAAAGGCTTTACGCAACTTAAAATAGGTGTATGAGTACCCCTTTTAAAAATGTCATTGAAAACGGAGATATTAATTGATGCAAAACAAAGTTAGCAACCCCTGGACCCACAGGTTCCATCGGTTCAGTCAGTTCCATCTGTCATCTGTACATACAATGGATATGATTGCTGTTTTTCACGTCTAGAACATCATGGTAACAGATTTTATTTCTTCAGAATTATCGGGTAATAGGCATGTCCCGATCACCTTATCTGATCAGATCAGTTTTTTTTTAACTGATCGGGAATCGGCTTTTACCCTCATTACCTTACTCTGATCATTTACATCAGCTTGTACTGATCACCTCCTTTAATCACACACACCCTGCCCCCACAGACTGCCTGGATGCCGGCACTTTCAAACCAAGATGGGTGCGGTCACTCACCAGTGTCTGTCCAGAGTGTCTCGTAGCTTGCCAGCCCTTGGCAACAAGTAAAAAAAAGTCTGTCTTTCCTAGTCACCCTTTTTTTACAGAAGCGGATTACACCAATTCTCCACACTTCTTCCATGATTTCACCAGGAAACCACACTTTTTCAAGCCGTTATTCCCTGGAGCCCACATCGGAAATCAAAGATTGACTTTGAAGTGCAAGAGGCATCACTAAGTTTAGTTTTATCAAAGATTGACTATTAAGTGCAAGAGGCGTAACTGAGTTTATTATTTATTATTTACTGAGATATTAAGCTTAAGACATATTTTAGTTACTTTATTTTGTTACTTTTATAAACAAACGCTGTGCAGCTCTATTATCTGAGCAACTACAAGTATAGGATCGGGACTCGGTATCGGCAGATATTCAATATTTTAAAAATCACATTGGATCGGGGGTCAAAAAAGATATCGGGTAATATGTCATTGTAAAATCCCAGGATTATTCCTTGATGTAATTTATATAGCTTTATATATTTTCAAACACCTCATGTTGGTGAATGAAATTCTTGTCTTTTTTCCTGTATCTCTGTAAAGTAATACCTTCACAGACTCCGAGGTTTCTGAAAAGCTGTGATTAATCCAGGTTCACTGATCCCCACTTTTTGGTTTATGTTTTTCATGTACTTTTATTTTAAAGGTGCAATATGTAGATACTGTGTGTGGAACGGACCAACCCGGACTCCCTAGTTATTGTCCTCGTTGACTTTAACAAAGGCAGCCTCACTCATGAACTCCCTAAATACAGACGGCATATTAAAAATGCCGGACCAGAGAGGAGAATATTCTGGATCCCTGTTGCACCACAGTCAGGGATGCTTATCACGCCGTCCCCCGTGCTGCACTGGGTCACTCTGACCACGTCATGGTACAGGCAGAAACTAAAGCTCTGCAAACCTGTAGTGAGGACATCAAAGAAGTGGACCAGTGAGGCTGTGGAGGCTCTCCAGACGTGTTTGGACTCTACTGACTGGGACGTGTTCAGGTCTGCTACCAACAGTCTGGATGAGTACACAGAGGCTGTGACGTCATACATCAGCTTATGTGAGGACTGCTGTGTTCTATCATGCACCAGGGTGAGATAAAACAATGACAAACCCTGGTTCACAGCCAAACTCAGAAGGTTAAGGTTGGATAAGGAAGAGGCCTTCAGGAGCGGGGACAAAGACAGTATTAGAGAGGCGAAGTACAAATTTAGCAAGGCGGTGAAAGAAGCTAAACAACGGTACTCTGAGAAGCTCCATCACCAGCTCTCAGCCAACGACTGCGTCTGTCTGGAAAGGGCTCAAGCCAATCACCAATTACAAACCTAAAGCCCCCCCCACTCCAGGAACGACTGACACCTAGCCACAGGACTTGACGACTACAGACCCGTCGACCCTGACCCTGACCATCATCCCGGCTGTGCTTCTGGAGAAGCTCTCCCAGATATGTGTGCCTGACTCCACCTGCAGGTAGATCTCTGACTTCCTTTCTAATAGGAAGCAGCATGTGAAGTTGGGTAAACACGTTTCCGACTCACAGTACATCCCCCCAGGGCTGCGTTCTTTCTCCTCTGCTCTTCTCCCTGTACACTAACAGCTGCACCTCCAGTCACGAGTCCGTCAAACTTCTGAAGTTCACGGACGACACCTCCCTCATCGGACTCCTCTCTGATGGTGACGAGTCTGCCTACAGGTGGGAGGCAGACCACCTGGTGACGTGGTGCAATCAGAACAATCTAGAGCTCAACGTTTGTGTGACGCGCACCTATAGAACCAAAACAAATTCCTTGTATGTGTAAAAAAACGTACTTGGCAATAAAGCTTTTCTGATTCTGATGTAATACTGACAGCTAGTGTTTAAAAGAGTTACTGCAGTACAAATTCAAAATACTGGAGAGAGTCGTCTCCCCCACCCCCTCCTTCCGAGACTCGAAGTTCACGGAGGTGGCCAGGCTGAGACCAGAGAATCCAACAATGTTGCTAGACGCTTGTCTCACATAGCCAGACATTACTCCACAGCACGGCGGAGTAGCTAACGTTAGATGCTGGCTTTATTGACAGTCATAAAAGCCTGTGCTCACACAGAGCTCTGTACCCAACTGACAAACACTTTTTTGGCTTAGAATTACGATAGGAACCGCTAAAAATAACACTATCTTGCCGTCGTTTTCCACCCGACTGAAATGCACACTTTATTTGCTTAGAATTACAGCAACAATCGCTAAACACACTGCAAACTCAGAGTCCTCTCTTCCTGATTTACAGCCCCCCTCTCTTGGCTTCAAATAACTCACCGTTGTCGGCTACGGCCGCTGAACAGGCTACACGTTATAAACAGCCGTGGCCTGCTTGCCTGTTCCTCCGGTAACGTTAGCAGTTAGCATGGTTAGCGTGGTGGCATTAGCGAGGACCAGTCGGGATCACTTTACTGGCTGTGTCTCAGTTGTTTTTGCGACTAACCAACTTGGCTACTCTAGCTATTAAATTCAGTGTGAGTAGCTACACGAATGTTGAAATGACATAAAATGTCCGTCCCTAGTAGCTGTGATAAATTAGCCTGAGGCTAATGCTTAGCTACCTGTTCAGGAGGAAATTGGCCAACTTGGCGTCCCTTTGGGCTCTAAGCTGTCTCCATCTTTCAAACCCGGCCTGGCTGTCAAACTGGGCAGTTGATAACAACACACAGGTCACGGAACGGAAATTTCAAAAGGAGAAAATACTGGCATTAGCATTGTTGTCAGAAAAGATAGTATTTTAATTTAGCATGTTTCCTCAAGATCTGATGATGCATTGGGGTCATTTTTGGATTTATTACAGTAAATATATTACATACTGGACCTTTAACCTCTTGATGTCCCTTTTTTTAATGGAGTTTTTTTTCTTTAAGGCGTTCAATATCTCCCTTTACTCACGACATCTAGGTTGTGAAGGAAACGCTTCCTGCCCTCATTATATTTATGTAATTAGATATACACCCTGTGTGGGTGTAATAACATTTATGTTTGTGCTTCTTGTAATGGATGTGTTTTTTGTTCTGGTGTGTCATTATGAGAACACCCTCACTGCCACCAATTCTCAGGTCAAAAACGGATACATTTTCCCCCCTGAAAAAATGTGACATAAGTGTATTTGTTATAAAAACAGGCTAAATGTCAAGAGATATTTATCGTCTTGCTGAGAATACAAACGTCTCACTCAGCAGGTTCAGTCTACAGTTGCTCTGTTTTGACTACAGCTTGGAGATTTTTGAGTCAAGCCCAGTTGAGTTATGCGTTTGTATCTTTAAGACTTAAGGTCTTTCAACCATCTCACTGCTTCAGAATAAGAAAAACACTACCCATGATTTATACCTGTCTCCCTTGTTTTCTCTCACTAACGTATCCAAGCATCATCTGGTTTAATGGTTAATGAAGGGCAGTGTGTGTGATCTCAAACACAACAAGATCCACACAGTATTCTGTCAGTGACACATTTATGTTTTCTTCAGTGCTCTTATACTGAAGACTGAAGTCTAAAGTCTTGGAAATTCTTGCCTCTTGAATGTCATCGATAATTCCCCTGCCGTTGATTTCCCCCCTTTTTTTACTTTGGGTTTTGTCTATAGGGCCATAACCAGTTATACGTGTCTCTTCTGGTTAGAAACTGTTGTGTTTATGTATTTGTTGGACTATTATATACTGCACTGGACTACATGTTGTTCAGTAACAACTAAGTTGGTCATCCGGGTGCTGCAGTGGGTAAGGAGGCCTTCCTTCCTACAGAGAGAGTCATAATTCAGGCTCCATTGTCCACAAGCATCTTTCCTGTTAAAGCATCTTTGTGACACTAAATCCCTTTAAGAGTAGCCCTGTAGCTAGTCTATATCCTTGACGTTCCACTTCCGGGATTGCTCCGGATGCGGGTATTTTCGCCGATGTCCCTTTCCTTGCGCTTTCTTTGTGTCGGAATTTTAAACTCCGGTGGATTTATGAGGACTATAGCTACAGACAAACTGACCAGATGGCCGACCCTCGGCAGAAAAGTCTCCCCAAGTTGGTCAAAAAAGTGCCTCAGAACACACCAAAGCGACAAGACGTAATGCGTCTCCATAACAGCAGGCGGCGCTAATCTGTATTGTCGCCCCAAAAATGAAAACCAGCAGCTGATTGGATGAACACGACAGACAGTCATGGCGGCTTGTTCAGAATACGATCTCATATTGTACTAAAATAGTTCACCAAAACGTGTTTCTGTGAGCAACAGACTTTTACAATGAAATAAGAAATAATAAAAATGGCGTTAATGCGCGATAAAATAATTGTCGGCGTTAATTAATTAATGAGTTAACGTGATAATAACGCTAATAACCTAGTTGAAAGAAATGCCAATAAACCAGAAGTTTTTCTCCCATCCCGGAATGCTGTGTGGAGTAGCCCCATCCTCCGCTCCGCAGCGTGTGGATGGTCTGGCAAAACGACACTAACCTGTAGCTGGCCTCACTGTAGAGTAGATTTTCAAAAGTATATATTTAATTTGTAAGTTGTGGGATTTATTTATTTTAAAAGATAGGTATACTATGCCCAATAACAAAAGACAAGACATACCACAAAAACAAACACTAACATTGATCAGTGGGATAATCCATGACCAAGATGAATCTCTATTTTTCTCTCTTCCCAATACATTAAAAGGAATTTAATGTGGGATTGACAGCCACCTGCTTGTTGACTCGCAGCCTCACTGCTGCAGGCTTTCCTAGAGATCTACTTCAAACAGAGCGAGCAGCTTGAGACTGATTGAAGCAATTTTCAGCCAGAGGAAAGTACTGCAGCTACGAGGCCATTCTAGCCTCTTCAGTGCCTGCTCCACATGGTATTCTATTAGATCACTGAGAAGGAAAAAAAAAAAACACACAAAAAGAGGATAGTGAGCCAACAGAGGTGGAACCACGTTCACTGGAGATGGTTTAATTTCCTGGCTGCCTGAGAGTGAACAGATCCTCAGCACCTGTCATATTGAGTTCTAGGTTGCTGTCAGTCTTGGCTCTGTTGAGGGACTCTGTGACCTACAGTACGCTCCTGTCAGATGCTAACTGACAACCACCACTGTACAGAAAAGTCACAGAGAGTCTTCAGCTAAAATTCAGACTGTCTACATGGTCAAACTGACAATGAAAGACAAGATTTGCACGTCTGATCTACAGATCAACTACGCCACATTTCCCTGTTCGTTATAGTATGCACCCATGGAATCATACTTTATCATTAGCAAAGGGGTGTTTTTCATTTTCTTATTCCTCAGCCATAAGAATAGTCTTTTTTTTTTTTTTTTTACTTCTGTATGGATTCTGATTCTTCACTGAAATAAGTAAATGAAATCGTCTGAGTCATGGTGAAAAGACACCGTCAAACAATAGATAAATAAAATGGATAAGGGGAAATAGAATTTTATCAGTCTTATTAGTTTTTAATCCGTCTGCATGCTTTGTTTGAAAACCCCTAGGTGAAGTAGCGGCCGCAGAGTCTGATGAGTCGGTGGTGGACCGCAGCTATGTAAAGAAGAAGCTAGAGCATGGGCTGACACGGATCTGGCAGGTTAGAAAGAAAAGTGCACTTTCTCTCTTTGCATGTCTCGTCTTACCTTCTCATATTTTTCTCCACAGTCATTCCACAAGCTGCCTACTGTAGTCTCTTCCTCCCTCTCCGCTCTTAGCTTTTCTTTTCATTTATTTTTTCCCAGATTTCCGTTCAACAGAGTTGGTCAATCCCAAGTTCTCCTCACCCTGTCCCTCTGGTTTTTCTCCTCACCCTGTCCCTCTGGTTTTTCTCCTCACCCTGTCCCTCTGGTTTTTCTCCTCAGGACGTCCAGTTGAAAGTAAAGGCCTACATCCTGGGGACAGACATGTCTCACTTCAAATATGATGATTTCATCGTGGTACTTGATGTCATCAGCAGGTACGCCACAGGGTCAGAGCAGTCAGCTCGTCCTTTTTTCCGCTAATTGGTCTTCATTATCTTGCTATCGCTGTCCCTTTCTCTGTCTTCTTTTTTTCAGGTTCCAGTCTCTTTTTCCCTCAGTCACTTACTCAATAAGTGACTCAAATTATGTGAACACACTTACAGAGAAACGCAACATGCTCCCTTGTCCAATAAGAAAATTATCATTGACTTTGTTTACATCAACACTGAACTCATAATGCCAGTAACCCATTCACACACCACAATTAGATTGTATTAACTCTGATTATAATAATGTTATACTCCTGTTTATTTTGCATTAATGGACAACAAATAGGAAGTGTACTGTACACACCGTGGTCACATTTCTTGAACTGTGGTCAACCTGTGCGTTGCTCAGCTCATTGTTACTGTACGTGGGAGAGAAGCCTGTACTTGGCTGGAACAAGTTTGTGGGTGGAAAGACATGTTTTTGAGTAAGATCCAGGATATTACGGTTTATGTTTTCCAGTCCACCTGAAGTTACCCATATTTATTTGTGACATTACATTGTTTTGTAAATTTATGTTTCTGTGACCCAAATCAATACCCAAAAAGGAGACCTTTACATTTTTTACTGTTGTGTGTTTGTTCATCTAATGAAGCCACTGTTGTCACTGCGTGACAGTTGTTAGTTGTGTACATATTGTTTGTCGTCTGTGTACATACTGTAGATGCGATAATCTGAAATTGCCGTTTGCTTAGTCAGCCACCTAAAAATATAAAAATTGGTTATTTTAGGTTGCTTACTTTAGATGCAGACTTGTGTGGTCCTTTTTCTTCAATACCACTGCTAACAGCACATTGTCTGTCCCTAGACTGGAAACCTAGAGTTACCAGAGCAAGTCAGTTTACATTGTGTTAGTACCCCTGTTGGCTCAGCTGTCAATCAAACACACAGTCTTCCTCCAGAGGCTTTAAGGCTAAAGGGCTGTTTTGGACTGCAAACCCTCCCCCAATCTTAAGGATTGTTGATACAGAAGCAAATACTAAGGTACAGAGTGACATGTATACAACCAATGCAATACAACCTTAAAATTACTACTTTATCACTTTACTCATGAAGATAGAAATCTAAAAGTCGATTAATCAAATTATTACTTTAATCATCGTAGCCCTAACTTGCAGCGGTTGCATCATTGTGTGCATGTGCACTGCAAATAAATTCATTCTCAATAGGCAGACATCAAAGAGTCGTCTTGTTCACCTTAAACCAGATCTTCTCAATACGTGCTCCATCAGATAACTGCACTAGCGACAAATCCCTTTGTGTTTTCGCTTTGATTTCTTCTTTCCCTGCTCTCTTCTTCCCCTTCATCGTTGTCTTTGTCATTATTTATTCCTTCATCCTTTAACCCTTTCTTCCAGGTTGATGCAGGTGGGTGAGGAGTTCTGTGGCAGTAAGTCAGAGGTCCTGCAGGAGTCTATCAAACGCCAGAGTGTCAACTACTTTAAAAACTATCACAGGTAAGATGCCCCCCATTCTTTTGGATCATTACCTGGATTGTGTGACAATTAGACGTACCTTCTGCTCATTCACTCACTGAGCTGATAGGATTGATTGTGTGTGAACAATTAGACATAAGAGTGCATGGATCTGACAAGCGTAGTCCCCGGTATAATGAAAATTATAACCAACTATAGTTGATGAAACTGATTGACAGAAACTTTTACACAGAATTACAACCACTTGCTGCCTTGATCATGCTATATTCCCAGTGTAACCCTCTTTGGAATAGACATGTAATTACCCAGTAACACTCACTGAGCTGGAAGCACATTTACCTCTTGATTACGTAACCCCTGCCGACCACATGAATATGTATGCTTTGACACAGATAGTGCCACATCATCGGATGTGATTCACACTGATCATTGTTGTGAATACCCATTAAGAATTAATTGAGATTCTTGAAGATCTGAATGCCAAAAAGCATCATTCCTGTGACACAAAATGTCAAATGAGTGAGACACAGAGTGGCATGATGGGATACATCTTTAGGTTAGAGGTGGTCTCGCTGTGAAATAGTAATTGGAACTGAAAAAGGGAGCGGTAGAGATGACAGACCCTGAGAAAGAGAAGAAGAAAAGGAGGAGGACATCAGACAGCGTTATGAAGGCACATTATCAACCCCTCCACTCTGTTCGCGTGCACAAATACTCTCACATACTCACACATCTGCACTGGTGGCCAGGAGGCTTCCAGCGTGCATCATCTTTCCATTAGGTTTGATTCATTTTCCAGCCGAGTGTCATTCCCAAAGAGATTACCCATCAATGAATTTTGACTGGCTGATGATGCCTGTATTTGTCTGTCAGCTGCCTGCAGTAACACACTCAGTCATCGGGGTGGGTGTATTGTTGGCCTGTGGCTGCAAAGCACAGAATCACACTGTCAGGGTTCAGAGATGATAAATATCTAAGAGCTGTGCCATTGGTATTTTCTGCTTTTATTTTCCTAACTCATTTTTCTCTGATTAATTGAAATGGTTTCAAAGCTTTAATGTCCTTTAATTACCTTTTTACAAGGACTATTAGCGGGATTACAGAAAAACTACTGACCCGATTTTCATGGAACTTGGTGGAAGGGTGTAGCATGGGCTAAGGAAGAATCCAATCAATTTAGGGAGAGGATCCAAACACCAGCAGATACACCAATTATTTTTCACTTTCACTAACATTGCTACATAGGGCGTTAGTGCTGCATTTATGTGGTGTCAGAATAATCGGATAAATGAGTTCCCGACTGAAAATTCACACTGCATTATTGTGAGATAGGGCATGCCTTGGGGGAGGTCTGCGCTCTCAGAGTGTCCTTCCAGTTCTCGGTGCATTACTTTTGAGGAATATAACTGTAGGTAAATAATGCCAGCATGTGCAAAATGGACTAGTTAAAAAAAAGTAATCAGGCATACAACGTTGAAGTCAGAATGTTAAAATGTAATTGATAACTCACCTTCTTTATTTCTGTACCACACAGCTTCTCTATCTGTAGCCACTGTTCCATGTTCTTTCACTTCTCATACTACAAACACCTTAAAGACAAGTGACACGGTCTACTGCAGTGTTTGAAGTCAACACTGCTCTGATATTTCACACAGGCAGACCTGATATTGACCTAGCGGGTGACCAACAGGGTGGCTGTCCTAAGCTGTGATGACAGTTAACATGGAAACATGTTACACTCACACACACGCACACGCACACGCACTCACCACACACACAAAGAGGCACACACCTCTTCCTTTCCACTGTGCATCAGTGACCTTTCGGACTTTTTATGTCGGCACATTTATTCCGGACTCCATTAACACATGTAAACCGACCAGAATACACTGCTTTCATGAGGTCCGTTATGGACACGTTGACTTCTTGTCTTTTAATTTTTCTCCTTCCCGTTACTTTTTCTTTCTTCTCATCTCCTCAGGGCACGACTGGAAGAGCTGAGGATGTTTCTGGAAAATGAGACATGGGAACTTTGCCCGGTTAAGTCTAACTTCAACATCTCCCAGCTCCATGTGAGTAAGAATTACATCACTGAGGCGAGAGAGTGAGGCACACTATCACTCATTGCCCACCACTGGGAAATTTGCGTAAGGATGTGAATCACGAGGGATCCTGCTCAGTGATTTCTGTGTGTATGTGTATGTGGGTGAGTGTGTGTGCAAGTGTGTTAGCCTGTGTATCAACATAGGAGGAGTAAAGTTCACTGCACATTATATAACACTGATGAAAATAAAATGGCTGCCGTCCCTTGTGGCGTGTATGTTAGAGGATGTTATTTCCCACACTCGTGAGCAAGAGTTAAATAAAGCCTTGAATATGAGAGCCTAATGTAGATCATGTACAGCAACCACAAAAATATTGTAGGTATCTCATTAAACATTCTATAACCAACTCAAAGAAAAGATCATTGTGCTTAAAACATTTTCAGCTCACTTCACCTAGAAGCTGAAATGACAAATTGAAGAGAATGTCAGAAAGATAAATGGAGTTAATTTAAATTCTGTGTTTTCTTGTTTTCTCCTTCATTGTCTGTCTTGCTTGGGCACATTTTGCAACGAACACACATGCCAAAGAATCTTCATAATAAACCCACTGCTGTGAGAATTGATATATGGAATACAGGCAATGTGCATTAACCCTTTAAACCCTGCCGGTTACTAACATTGCGTAATATTTTAACAGACTGCTAGTACTATGAAAATACACATAAATATGATCAAGTACTATATGTATTATTAGATTTGACTCATCATTTTAGTCACTGTGGCCAGTTTTCAAAATGAATTGCCTGTCCATAATCCAAATACATGTACTATATATATATAATATGAAAATGGGTAAAAACCTGATGGTATCAGTGCACTGTAATTCCTATCTTTTTTATATTCTTCATAATTGGTTGAATATGTTCAGTATTGTTCCAATCTCACCCTCACTGGTTGTTGAGTCTGTTCTTGAAAATGCAGGCATTTCCTTTGTCACTTGCAGCTGTTTTTATCTCTAAAGTTCTTCCCAAACACTACATACAATTTTTAACTTGACATCATATGATCTATTTGAAATGATTGCTGTTTCCTAAACTTGGAGCATTTCCCATTAACACATTATACAGGAAGGTTTGACACTTCATACCATCTGCGGCTAAGGATAGTCCATTGTTAAAGGTCAATGACTTGAAAAGGTCAATGAGAAAAATCATGCAAGAACAAGCACGTTGCCTTTGCAAGCAGGCAGTTTGCTTGTGTTTTTACATTGCACGCATATGCGGAGCGGACGTTCCAACGTTACGCTTTCACTATAATCAATGAAACTGGCTACACCGGGCACAATAGCAGCTTATAGCAGTGCGTGTGGAGATCCGCTCTACAAGCGTAAAAATAGGACAGTCTTCTATTTATACTTTTTACGCGAGGTGTACAGAAATGGATCATAAAGTGTCATTATTTCTTTTAAATTAAACTACCGATATACAGTACAGGATACGACTTAATGACTGTGAATGAGCGTATTGGCAGTTTCATTTTGAGAGTTTCTGATTTTATTTCTTGTTTTCCTCACCTGCGTCCTCTGATAACAGCTGACAGTAAATTTATGTTTTCCCAGCTCCAAAAAACTGAAAAAACAACAACAATCCCAAAGCAAAAGCTCTCTGTCTCGCCTGTGACTCACACAATCCTTTGCCGTGTGTGCGCAGCTGGTGTAGCCAGTTAAAACATACATTCTGCGGCCCCCTCTATGGGCGGCACATACACTCCGCTAACGGTCCGTGTACGTTACGCGTTCATTGTAGCCAAAGTCACGCAACCTTCCCCCTATTTTGAACTGTTACTAACTGTTGCTAAATAGTTGTGTGATGTGTAAATCAATGTTGTTTTTATTTATTTTCAAAAATGATGTGCACTAAACCACAACTGTGCTAGTGGTCACACAGTTAGGACACCCCCATAAATAGTTGTGTGATGTGTAAATCAATGTTGTTTTTATTTATTCAGCAACACCCGCACCCATAGCACCCCAATAGCAGTTTCTTTTCTTATGTACCTCATTTGCTCACTTTACCAAACACAAACCTACTAACCTCTCTTGTCTGTCTCTGTTCCATTTTCTCCAATCCAGGAGTTTAAATTCATGGGCCAGTGTCGTTCTCCGTCCGTTTCCCCGAGCAAACAGGTTGTGTCCTCGACCAGCCCGGCTCAGGAGGAGCTGTCTCTGTTCCAGCAGTACCTTCAAGAAGGAAACCCCTTTGAGATGCAGGCTGAGCGCAAAGAGGAGGAGACAGAGGATGTGCTGGCATCTAATGGGGTAAGTGGCAACTGCAAACGCATGCTTCTAATTGGTGCCTGCCTAGTCTCACATCGCCAGACCTATCTCCACAGCGCTGTAGAGTAAGGTCTGGCTACACCACACACATTCTGGGATAGGAGAAAAAACGCTCCGGGTTGTTTGAATTACAATCGTCTTGGGCAGCCCTAAGCTCCGGACGCAGCGATGGTGGCTCTGCAAAATGGTCTCGGGAAGGAACTTGTTTTGGTGGAACATTTGCACCTCACAAAAGAAAGTGCCAAATACAATATCAAATTAAGTTAACTGTTTACAGAATACAGAGTTTGTGAGCTTTTTAAATGAGCTGGATATATGGTTAAACGTAATTTGCTCTTACCAGTGTATCGTTGTGTACCTTGTCCACAGCAATCCCCACCAATCGGTTCCAAAACGTCCCAGTTAGATAGTAAACAGCGTGAACATATTCTTTGTAAATCTTTACAATCAAATCAAAATTTTCTTAAAAACTTGCCAGTTTCAGCGTGTAGCCTGCTAGCTCGAAGCTTTTTGTTGATGTCCGGCAATTATCCTGAACATATTCTTGTGTTGATCAGACTCGTGCCTGCTTAATGGTTTGAAATTAGTTGTATTAGTGTGAAATGTGTGTTGTCAGTCAAGAGGCTAGAAAAATGCAATTTAGAGTTATACATAAAACACAGTGGAAGTGCTCATTTACTATTGTCCATAATATACATTGTATTGTATTTCCTTATGTGGACCACGTATAGATCATGTCTGATGATTCAGTCAAGTTGTTAATTGCCACCAGTCAGGTACACCCACTTACATAAGTATGTATAAATAATAAGGCTACCTGTTTAGGTTCAACAAAACAAGTTAATAAAGAGCCAAATTAATAATTACTGTGGGTCATTAAGTTGTTTACAGCAGCTCTCAAGCTGTCATCACCGGGGCCATAAACATTTAGTAACGGTGTAGGGCCAGCAGTGCAGAACATGCCAGGATTAGTATAATACTTTGATGCATTGTCTGACACGTAATATAAGCTGTTAAACAGCAAATAAAATCCGTGGGTAGATCCAGCAGTGGGGCAAATAATAAACTCAAGAGTAGAGCTGTGCATAGTCTACTGTATATCGACGACGTTCCACTTCCGGGATTGTTCAGGTGCCGCCAGAATTTCCGCCGGATGTCCCTCTTTTTAGGCCGGATGTCCCACACCTTCTGCTTTCTTTAGCTGCGTTTCGTTAATGTTTCAACATGCCCTCCTTCACTTCCCCTCATCCCTTGGTATGACGTAATAGCATAGGTCGCATAGAGGCCACTTGGAGATCAGAGGGAAAGTGGGCGGGGCATTGAAATGGAACGCACCTGTCCTTGTTCACTTTCAGCCAAAACTATACGGATCGACCGCCAGTTGTAGGCCTAGTGCTACTAGGCTGCTACTACTTATTTCCAAAAATTATGGAATGAGCATGACTTTCTGATTTAGAAAGTTTGTGATCTGTATCATGATTAATCATATTAATGCTGAGGCTATATCTCGCAAAAACTGAGTTTGTTCCATGCATTTACAGATAATGTTGGAAATAAAGAAATCACACGTGGCATGACATGTAAATAAAAATCAATCAATCAATCAATCAATCAATCAATAATATCATACAATATCTAATAAATAAAAAGTATAAAATAAATATTAACTGACATTATTTATATTAGCCTTCATGTTTTAGTAAAATATCAAGCTAACAATGAGGAAACTAAGAAGTCTCAATGTATTTATTCCATTTATTCATCTCTTTCTTTGGTGGTCAGTAACAGGAGTTTTAGCGTTTTTACATTACTGTAACCTAACCATGGATGTATTTTCTTGCACCAAATGCATAACTGCAATGCATTGTGGGTGATATCTACCTCCTGGAGTGACCATCACTGTTTACTCGCTCTCTCTCAGCCCTCCAAGGGTCGATCTCACCAAGTTCAGTTTTTTAGACAGTTGGAACGACACTTAAGGTGGCGGCGGGAATTCCCCTGAGGGCAAGTGTTTAAAACAAGGGCATGTTGAAACACTAATGAAACGCAGCCTTTGTGTTGGCATTCTAAACTCTGGTCGATTTCTGAGGACTATGGTTAACCGCTACTTAGATCTCTGCAGGGTAAATCCAGACAGCTAGCTAGACTATCTGTCCAATCTGAGTTTTCTCTCACACAACTAAAACAACTTTTGAACGTACACATGTTCCACCAAAACAAGTTCCTTCCTGAGGCTATTTTGCAGATGCACCGTCATTGTGTCTGGGGCATAGCGCCGCCCAAGACGATTGTGGTTGGTTTAAAGAAATGCCAATAAACCAGAGCACGTTTTAACACGTGGACTAGCCAGATCCTCCTCTGCAGCGCTGTGGAGGAAGGTCTGGAAATGCAAGACTAAGCTGTGTAATTTGTGTTGTAATGTAACATGTTTGTCACACATTAATTCTTCTATGAATTTTTTAGCCTTATCCATCAGAATTTAATCTTTTTTTCTCAGCAAAGTGCTCCTGTGTACTTTATAGTGTAGTATTTAGTATCCAGCCCTCCAATACTGGAAACCTTTCGTCTTGTTTTTGTTAAATACTGTATAAAAAGGCAGAATGTAAAGGCATTTTTCAATACTATGGAGGCGATTGGGTCGGTGCCTAAAACTATCAAAGTTCGGTACCCAGCCCTAACAACCAAACGGAGGCTACTATTGTGTGTGCTTAAGAAGGAACGAGAGAATCAATGAACAACCTGCAGTATGTGCATGGTACTGTTGGCGGCTATGCTAGTCTTACTATATGTCAGGGCCCTCTTGTTCCTTGAGGAAAGTTTCTAGTTTTCTAGTTGTTATAACACACACCAGCATTGTTTCTCTATTACTGGCAAATCCTTATTGAAGCGTAGGCATTAGTGGGCAACTGGAGCACAAACTACTTGTCTTCATGGTCTTGGTCAGCAGCACTGTTGCTGTAGGGCAGACTTGCTGCTAGCTGGGTAGGTTAGCTATTTGCTAAGCAGCTAGCAGCCTGAACCTCTATGTCTATCTCTTTTGTTGCATTTCTCAGCAGTAGACTCATACAGACCCACTTCTGACAACATTGCACTGCATAAAATATGAAATAATATCTTCTGCGCATAAATACTGCTTAGCTCTGATCACACACTTAAGTTAAATTATACCACAAGTAATAGAGAGGAAAACAAACCTAATCTCTGTCAAGGCTTCCATGGGGTTCCATCAGATATCTAGGACATGGATACAGTGATCCGGAGAATATTGTCTAGTACTGTAGATGTTATATGTTGCATGTGCTCCTCCAATGACTTGTATGAAGTCCAAATCAGTTGGTTGTTCTTTCAAGGCTTATTTGTTGAACAAAACAGTATTTCTCTTCAAGAATAGGGAGAATACATTACACAGGCGCCCCGACACCCTGACACATCAACATTTTCTTTTTATATATTTATATACCTGTATTTTCCTTCCAGGCTCAACATCAAAAGCAATATTTGCAATATTGCTAACATGCCAGGCTTATAGAATCCCTAGCAGGGCTCACTCTTAAGCTTGTAATTCTTTCTATGGCTGTTGTGTTGCCTGAGCTTGCAGTTAAGGACAAAAAAATATTGTCGTATTGCAGGTGAGCTTAAACCAGATTCTCAGCTGGGAGGTGAATTCATTTTCTGCTTTTACTCCTCGTTTCATGGTTATGCACCCATTAGGGCTAAAAGATGGGGATGTTCAATTAATATTTTAAATTTATCCCAGCCCTCTAAAAAAAATTGTTTTTACATCGTTTTATACTTGAGTAGCTTTGTATTTGATGTAACAAGATTTCCCCATGGCCTCTTTTCATTTCTCCACACTTGTCTTCCACAACTGGTGATGTGTCGGCAAAGTTTCACGGCATGTTATAACTGTTTGACTTGTTCGTATCCCTTTACTCGCTTCTGTTGTACTGCATCTCTACTTTGCAATGGCCCTTTGACCATTTTCCATTGACTTCCATCTAATCTTTCTCTTCCCCTTTTTTCAAGTACGAGTCAGATGAGCTGGAGAAGAGTGTGTATCAAGATTACGACAGCGACAGTGATGTCGCTGAAGAGCTCAAGCAGGACTACGTTGACGAGCAGACGGGTGATGTTCCACTCAAGAGGTCAGTTCCAAGTCAAAATGTTTTTGCACCGCTCTGAGGACACAGATCAGGGCAGGGTGTGTAACTTTGGTATATCCAGGTGTCCATCATTTCTACTACTGGTTATTTAATATTTATGAAAGTAAGTGAACATGTACACAAAAATAACTATACACTAGAACTAATTCTTGTTAATCACAGATGCAAAATAAAATTATACGATAATGATTTTTTTAAGTAGGTTCTAAAAGGGTGTGAAGTCAATCATTACGCTACTTTTTATGCATTTAGTAATGATAATTTTAGCTCCACTTTGCCTAACCCTGCTAAGTAGGCAGAAAGCTTGTATGAAATGCAAATTCCGTCTTAGCATGTTATATCTGTAATTATTTATGTCTTTCTTGTTTTTGATGCAGCATGATGGAATTTAGAATTTTATAACCCTCCTTGTTCAGTTTATTCTATTTTATTATGTGTATCTGGTCGCCTAATTTGTTAAGAAATAAGGATTGTGTCTGCACGTGTGTTAATGCTTATCTGACAGCTGACCTCAAATTTTACACCGCATTTGCGTGGGAAAACCAGACATACATTCCATTACTTATTCATTAGCTTTTCATTACAGAAGCACTGTTATAATAATCATTTCCTGTCATGTAATGTACAATAGGGTATCAATAGTATCGTGATGTTCGTGCTCAGCATTGAGTCTCGTTATTTCACCGATCTGACGTTCCTGATATTTTTGCTTTAACTCTCACCTCATTCGGTGTCCTATTCCCTATGTGTATTAATCTGACATTAGCCTATAGTCACTTAAATGCTAATATCCCACTCTTATAAGCAGGAATCATTAATGGTTAATTATTAATTGGGTCGCATGGTCACATCCAGAAATTAGAAGACCCATGTAATGAGAACTGGCTATTATGGCCCAATGGCCAGTGCCAGGAGTCTGGTACTCCAGGATCACCAGTTCAGAGACTTCACCACTAGGGTCCCTCTGTGTCTCCTGCATTGTGTAATGGGTTCTGATTGATCAATTAGAAGACTCTGACCTACGCCAAGGTTTTTGAACCTGGCCGATTATTGCTAAGGATCAGGGATGTTAACATATATTACTGAGTCTCTCCGCTTCATACTTCTGCCCTACTTTCTCTCTCACCCCCACATCCGGCACGCATCAGTGCATCCCGAGAGACCATAAGAAGCAAGAAAAAGTCTGACTACAACCTCAATAAGACCAATGCACCGATTCTCACCAACACCACCCTCAACGTCATTCGGCTTGTTGGTGAGTCCCGCGCGTGCGACACACACACACACACACACACACACACACACACACACACACTCTCTCTCTCTACCACTTACCTCTCCTTGAGAGCAGCCCAGCCACAGTGGACATCCTCTCTAGCCTGCTGAGATTTCAAATTATTCACCAATGAAGCAAGCAGTTCAGTGTTGCACTCAGGTCTCTGCTGCTACCTGTGTGACTGTGCTGCACTAATAATTGTTAGCCTTCACCTTAAATTCTGACCTTTCATTTCCAAAGAGGTGCCTACACGTCTTTTGTAACGTGGCTTTGAAGACATCTGGGCCCTTCCTTGGCAAAGCATGCCTCTTGGCGATGTGACCTTCATCAAATGATTTTCATGTGTGAACGGCAGTTTCTTTCCTGTGCAGTTGTACCGCTGAATAAATCTTCTGCAGTATGAATTAATTTAATAACTCAGGCTCATACAGAGCTGCTGTTAACATTAACGTTTCATTCCTTCACCATCCCTCTTATTTCACACTTTCATGTACATACAGTACAAAATAGAATACTTGTTTTTTTTTGTCTTTTCTTCACAAAATTGCTAATATTGATTTCGAGGTGTGTGGCAAAACAAAGTGGCAAACTGAGTGAAAAGCCAAAGTTTGATTCCAAGCAATCACTTCTAATTCAGTTTGTGCAGCTCTTTGATGGAGTTAGATTGCTCCCTGAGTTCTCGGTGCAGAATTCAAGAGAAAGGGCATGAAAAATGAGAGTGTGAGAGAAATAGTGCTGTCTCAGGGGCAAAGCCAGCTAGATTGAGTTTATTTCTTTTTTTTCCCCCTCCATTCATCAGTTCTGAGGCAGTGGTAACCTTGTTACACCCCTTTACTACTGTAATTTTTGCTTTTATTACCTTCCTGCTAAATTCAGTCCTTGCCCTCAAGTGTATGCAAATGCGGAAGTTCTTGCTTAAAGGATGTGGTTCCACCATGATTAACTCCTTGCAGTTTAACTCTTTTAATCTCCAACAAAATGTACTTAAGAACAGAATCATTTTATTGATTGGAAACTGATTCTGGGTTAAAAATGAAAATGAGGCTAATAAAAAAACAGTTTGGGTGACCACTGTGATACTCTTTGGTATGCAACCAGGAACACACAGGTTGTCCAACAAACTTCTGGTTACTGTTTATTTTCTATCATCTCCAAACAGGGAAGTATATGCAGATGATGAACATTCTGAAGCCGATCGCCTTCGATGTCATCCACTGTGTGTCACAGCTCTTTGACTACTACCTGTATGCTGTATACACCTTTTTTGGACGCAATGACATGGTACAGTATTTTGAATCACTATGCTATTGTTTGAATACATGTTGTATACTTATGTTAAAGAGCAATGAGTGAAATGGGAAGTGTTGGAAAAAGTACTCAGATCTTTTACTCAATTATCAACTACAATTCCTGCATTCAAAATGTTACTTAAGTAAAAGTCCTAAAGTACTAGCATCAAAATATAAGTAAAAAGTCCTTTTTGAATAATGTACATTATATAATTAAATTATAGTTATGCATTTATATGAACCTTACTTTAATGTTGAAGAGGGTAAATATACTATATACTATATATATATATATATATATATATATATATATATATATATATATATATATATATATATATATATAATACTACACTGTATTATCTTTATCCAGAATAATACATCATAATGTATGTGTATGATTAATCCAAATCTGCAATGTGACTAGTAATTAAAGGTATCAAATAAATGTAGTGCAGTACAAAGTATAATATATATATATATATATATGTATATGTTATATATATATATATATATATATATATATATATATATATATATATATATATATATATATATATATATATATATATCAGTGTTTCCTCTATGTTGATTGGGCAAGTGGATTAGATTTCTCCCACCACGGTATCAGAAATATATACAAAACCTTTATCTTAGCAGTGATTGTAAAGAGCACGTCGACGGAGAATAAGCGCGAACCGCCGCTTCCTATGCGAGGAAAAAGGGAGAAAGAAAAAAGAGAGGCTGTCCGGAGGACCCGGTTGAGATGGCATGTATGCATTCTTGAGAACTGTAAGTCGTGTAACTTATATTGTCAGTTAATTTAAGCCTGTATTATTCTATAGTTCTTGCACATTTTTAGTTTCACCTTCACCTGCTAGCTAAATTGCACGTGGCTGTTGATTCAATACAACGCCCTTGATATCATATCATGGCATAGTAGACTAAACCGTGATTTCATACATTCATGAAACATATTGGGGGAAATTCATTCAACATAATTCACAGCCAAATAACAATTAAAAGTATTTAGTTATTTGAACATTTATAACCTAACCTAACCTGGCAGGCACTGCCTCCGATTTGGTGTCTGCTGCGGTGCGCAGCGCTGTTTGGACCGTGCGCCGCTGCCCTTTTTAACGTGTTACACCGAAAGCTGTGACCCATCAGGAACTGTGACCGCAGAGGGCGCTGTTGCAAATCGTCTGCCCGTGCGTGTTAGATAATGGAGGGCGAAGAAGAGCGTCTACGCAAACGGAGTAAACATTAATACATTACGTCCACGGATGCAAGCTGTATGCTTATTCGCGATTTGTTATTGCTTCCTAAGGAGAAAAAGTAAACCGCTGGTGACCATATTCCACCTCAGGCATAGTAACATATGTTTATCTGAAAGTAAATAAAATATATTAAGGTACATTTTCTCTGAAATGACTGCATGCACAAGTTACATTTGTAATAACCTACCTAAACATAATCATATTGTACTGTTAAGAAAAGAAGGAACTAAATATTTAATGGACCAGCACATTGGCTATAGTTGTCAGAATGTGTGACCCCACTGCAACTGCCTAATTAAGGAGTCAAACTTCAAAATACTGTTTGGGGTAGTTATTTCATCTCTTCACACTAATGTGAACACATTTTCTTATTTTGAGTCATCACAGAGCCAGTACCTCACAGGTCACCATATATGACAAGTAGCAGCCGTCAGAATGTGTGACCTCACTGTAACTGCTTAATTAAGGAGTCAAACTTCAAAATATTGTTTGGGGTAGTTATTTCATCTCTTCACACTAATGTGAACACATGTTTTCTTATTTTGAGTCATCACAGAGCCAGTATCTCAGAGGTCACCATATATGACAATTATCGGCCGTCAGAATGTGTGACCCCACTGTAACTGCTTAATTAAGGAGTCAAACTTCAAAATATTGTTTGGGGTTGTTATGTCATGTCTTCACACTAATCTGGACACATATTTTCCTGTCCGACAGATCTGCCCCCACTGCTAAAAAAAAATCCTAGAGGAAACACTGTGTGTATATATATATATATATATATATATATATATATATATATATATATATATATATATATATATATATATATATATATATTTGTGCATCAGTTGAAATCTATAAAACCCACTGACACATGGAATCCAGTTTCCTGATGCGTCTACAAGCATCAAGATGCTGCCAGCGTGTGGGCTTATATAGGAAACAGTTGGTGGGTTTTGGTGGCCTAGAGGTTTAGATTCCAACAATGAACCACAACATCCCCGGTATGAGTCTGGCATGTTGGTCCTCATCTCTCGCCCCCTCTCATTTCTTATCTCCCTGCTGTCATTTTATCTTATTAAGGGCATAAAATGTTCCACAAAAACAATAGGCACGGGTGTTTTGATGTGCATCATACCATGCCAGTGTGTCCAGGGCTCTAGAGTGCGACCAAAATTTGTAAGGGTGCACCTAAGATTTTTCCTAGGTCGCACCGGTGCACCTAACGTCTTCACATCCGCTGCCTCTCCACGAACGAAGCGATGTCGTTTATATCGATATGTTTAATGTTGCATTACATGACCCATTCCTTCTGTAAAGCCGTGCCTGTGTTTGGATCTCTCCTCCGCGCAGCCCCACAAACACATTAGAAGTTATTGAATGGAACTAACTTTAGTTGGTTGAGTAATAGCGTGTGAGACGGAGCCTGCTGGACCCGGGCGAGAGATGTGACCCATGGCCAGAATATCATAGTTCATAAAAATGCAGCGCAGCCAGGGACGATACAGACATTTCATAGCCTACAGAAGACGTGTGTAACGCCGCTGACCCGCATTCGACCCGTGCTGGACCCATTCATAATGAGTCAGCCGTCACTCTGTGAGTATATGCTTCAGTCTATCGTACTCCCTCTCTCTTCCTATATGAGCTACTGGGCTATCCGGGTCTGTTATTGAAAACAAGTGAAGGAGCTTTCTCAGAGATATATTTTTTTAAATATATCCAAGGCTATTTATTTCAGATAATTTACATGTGTTGCAGCTGTATATTTTCAAATTGGGAAGGAAACCCTGTCTTTGCATTTTATTTCACATTTGTTTTAATAAAAGAGCTTGTGAAAAGTGGCTTTGACTTAAAACTGAACTTTTAGCCCACTTTGTAAAAAATATAAATTAGAGAAAGAGATATATATTGTGTATCGCCATTCAGCCGAAAAATACAGAGATATGATTTTTAGTCCTGGACTAGTGGAAGATCTGATAAGAATCAGTGTGGAGGGACCCAGCTTGGAGAATTTTGATGCTAGGGAGTGTGGCAAGCTGGTTTAGCTGAGGCCAAAGGGGAAGAAGGCCAAATTACAGGTGTTGGTCATCTGAGGGGCATTTGACAGCAAGGGGGACCCGCTATAAGACTTTGATTACAGTATAATTGTGCTTCAAATAAAAAAAAAAGTACCAGTTTAAAACTTGTTTAAAATAATTGACATAATATATATATGAATGAATATGGAGTGTGATTTAAAAACGTGACCTTGAAATTGTGGCATTAATGGCGAAGCAAGGAAAAATTTGGGTGCACCTAAATTTTGTGCTGGTGCACCTAAATAAAAAAAGTTAGGCGCACCAGTGCGACCAAGGCAAAAAGTTAGTCTGGAGCCCTGGTGTCACACCTTATTACTAAAAAAATGTGAGGAATGTGACTTACAGTAATCAGGAGTGTTGGTCTCCTATTGCAATGCCTGCAGTTACGTTACTTGTGCTGCATCAATGGTATGGTGCTTTAAGAAAAGTGTGTGCTTTTATTTTTAAAGAGATTTATTTTTTTTCATGTATATCAGATGATATACAGTGAGAGTGGGGATAACCACTGTCTTTGTCATTGCTGGCTGTATCAGTGCAAATTTAGGTCCATAGTCTGCGAGCCCATTTTCCCCTCTCCATCTAGAGACTATCATGTCATTTATACTGTTCCTCACAAAGAAAGAAAACAGCATTTGTGTCAGTATCACCCTCGGGGAGGTGGTAATGATAGCAGCAAAATGACTTCTGTCCCATCGAGGTGGAAGAGATAAAGAGGATGAACGCTCCGCGGGGGCCACTCCACTACACATTATTGACGTGTGTGTGTGTGTGTGTGTGTGTGTGTGTGTGTGTGTGTGTGTGTGTGTGTGTGTGTGTGTGTGTGTGTGTGTGTGTGTGTGTGTGTGTGTGTGTGTGTGTGTGTGTGTGTCATTGGGAGATGAGGAAAGGGGTTGTGAGTTGACAACTCATGTGTCTTAATCTGCTATGGGTTTCATATTCTCTCTGTCTCCATGCCTTTATTCATATCACTCTTTTTCTGTATGATTGTCTACCTTGTCTTAAACTCTGTTGTCCTTCCTTACACATATACTATATGTAATTTTCCTGCTCCTTCCCATCCTTTTTTTTTCATCTTTTGTGCCACCATTTCCTTAATCCCTTTATCTCTTTGTCTGCATCTCTCTGAAACAATTTTTTTCTTTTTTAATATGTACCTCTAGTCTTCATTAAGTGTAATATGAACCGGCCCATTTCATTAATAGTCCTACTCTAAGAGGCACCTACAGTGAAATGCTAAAGCCCCTATGAATCTTTAATAAGCTAATGGAAATGATATGCACATATGCTGGTATTTTGACCTAGGCTTTGCTCTCTTAACACCGCTGGAATAAAAATGGAGCTGCTTGACTCCTCCACCATTGACTCTGTCAAACATTTGCTAAAGATCCATTATGTGTCATGCTTGCAGATTCTTCATCGCTATTAATAACCGGGCTTTCAACTGCTGGGCCTGACAGAGGTAGAGTCACTTTTTTGGAAAAGTGGTTAATGATTCAAAAAATATTGGAAGCTTTGCCCCATGGGGGAAAACGTGGATCTATCTACAGTAGTGTATATTCAAAAAAAATATGGAAGAAAGACATAGGAAGAAATTAAGAGCAAAACAGTGACTTGGAAGATAAAGACGGAAGATTATGTACTGTGTCGCTCTGTTTTGCAATATGATGGCAGACAAAAGGGAGGAGAGAGGCTGGATACCAAAACACTGAAGTAGGAAAGATGTGTTAAGAGGGAGAGAACAGTGTATTGTACAGTATTACAGCAGAGTATTGATTATTACCATTAGTATATTATTATTGTTGCTTTATGTTTTGATTTGATTATTCCTACTGAATTGAGAGAGAGTGACGGAGAGCAGAACAGGAAAGTATTTGACATCTAAATAGATGGCTCCTCTGAAAAATTACCAATAATGCAAGAAATGGTTCTTTTCCATTCTCGACTCCTGACTCCCACAGACAGTTCCCTCACAAGGGATGATATTCATCTTGCATGCACATGTGCAGGTCAAAGTGTTAACATCTTCAGTCTCCAGTGATGCAGAATGACGCACACAGGTAACACATTTGTGTGTGGACATAAATTAGGAAGCAAGCACATGTAACCTGGTAATAATAAACAATAATTAGATATTCCTTACCTTACCTGGCTGATCAGCATTTTCTGATTAGTTTTAACAGATTTTTTAATGTAATTTCACCCATTACTTTCATTAATCTAATTCTGCATTTTTGTTTGCTTCCTTCTTTAAATATTTCCTCCACATGTCATTTCTTTTCTTTTTTTAATTTGAGACTTTGCTTGTTTTTTTCTTTCTGCTGCCCATACGTCATCCATAGCCTGTCCCTAGCCCGTCTTTGCCATCTCACGGTGGCAGAGATGTGTGCCCTGCCAGGGTGGTGGGCCCTGCTTGCTTGGTAAGAGCAGATCTCTGGAAACATTGTGACTAATAAACAAGGTTGTCCCCGGCACCTTGCAAGTCCAAGAGGCTAGTCAACAGTTGTGGTGTGGTTGATTTGTAGCCCTTAAGGTGTTTGTAAGTTGCTTTCTCAAGTGACATCAAACGCATCTAAAAGTGATTTCACAAGCATTTAGATGTTGAGTTTGCTGTGCTTTCTCCTCTTTTACCTCTCGTCTGTCATGTACTGTCGCCGGTGTGATGTCTGTTTCTCCCAGTTACTCCTCCCTGTTCGATTAGACTAGAAGCAGAAAGTAAAGAGACTCTTGTCTCAGACTATGTGAGATGAAAGCAGATGTTGGTGTGTGTGTGTGTGTGTGTGTGTGTGTGTGTGTGTGTGTGTGTGTGTGTGTGTGTGTGTGTGTGTGTGTGTGTGTCTGTGTGTGTGTGTGTGTGTGTGTGTTTGTTTTCTTTCACACTGCTGAAGTGTGTGTTCTTATAGAGGAAGGTGTTTGTGTACTGTGCAAAAAACTGTGTGTGTGTGTGTGTGTGTTCTACAGTATGAGTCATCGGGCCTGGGCCTTATCAGCAGCAGACTGAGAACTACACTGAACCGGATCCAGGAGAGCCTCATTGACATGGTAAGAATGTAACTCTCTCTCTCTATTCCTCTACTCTCTGTCTCACTTTCTCTTCTAATCACTTTCCTTTTCTTTCTTTCTTTCTTTCTTTCTTTCTCTTTTACCATCGCTCGTTACCTCTTCGCCTGTCTCATTTTCTGACACAAACATGCTTTTCTCCACTCCCCTTTCCTCGTGTGCCTCTCTCCTCTTTATGCCTCTGCCTGTATTTTTTGCCAATCCACTATATCCATCCCGACCATCTGTCTGATCTCACAGCCCATATCGCCACAAAATGCATTATGGGTCATCATTATCTGGCCAGTGGTCACTTACCCATACACACACCTCCCTCTGTTTAAGTGGCGACGTCAGGGTGGATGTGTGTGTTATTCCATTAGGGCTCTCAATCCCTACTCCCCTCTGTAAAACTACATAGTGACAATTAGTCTGGTGCAGACAACACTCTCTACACTTTCTCTGATAGTGTATCTTTCTACAGTCTGCCTCCTCTGTTACATGATGAAGCAAGTGTCATCTCTCACTTCTGCCTTTCATTCTTCTCCATGATATCAGACAGGCTTTTTGGCCTGTGCTCAAAGAAGCCATACTTGGACTTTAGTCTGGCTCTAATCTGCAATTGCACTGAAGTTTTGCTCCCCTGGAGGAAAATATGAAATTCTATTGATGTTTTGGCTTGGTTTTTCTTTATTTTTAGTGAAAAGAAACAATGCGTTGTGTCCCCTGAGTCTAATTATGGTAGACAATAGATAGATAGATAGATATGTATTGTCCCGTGGGGGAAATCTGTTATATTCACATTGGAAATATACACAGACAACTAAATCAATGGATACATAAAGACAAGTACATTAACAACAATGACAACAGATCTATACAACGTCAGCAAGATAGTTTTTCTGCAGTGCTATTGCAGAAGGGACAAAACTGTGAGTGAATGGCTTTCCAAACTCATATTTTAGTCGTTCTGTCTTCAAATCTGGATACTAAGACTCAAATCTGGATACTAAGACTCAAATCTGGATACTAAGACTCTACTAAGGCTTTTATTTATTTCAAAATGTAATAGTTTATTTACACATCTGTTATGTGCATTATTATTCAGAAGAGCTCAGTTTAGAAGCTCTAGAAAAAGACGACAATATTTTAGCTTTTAATTTAGTCCAGAGCTAGAGGCCAATTTTGCTTATGCATAGTTAAATTGGATTTTTATCATATGTCGCAATATGTGACTCACAATACTCCCATCAGTTCTGAAAATGAAGAAGAGAGTGTATTATTTTCCCATGTTGAGATCTTGTATAATGTTTTATTTTTCTGAGAACCTGTGGGGCTTTCTGTCTGTTTCTCTCAAATATACTTTCTAATTTCATCAATGTGTTCACGTAACACCAAATATCATGCTGCAGGACAAACTAATGAATTTGCCATTTAGTGTTTTTGCCTCTGCCTCTGAAATGTTATTGAAATTTTAAGAAAACTGATGGCAGTAACTTGATCACTGATTTGGACTGTAATTAGTTGGCAGGTGACTGTCAATCCAAATAACAATCTAATAACATGCTGCCAGTCTCATCTTAAATGTACATCCTATCAGAATGTGAAGCAAGGTGAACGGAGTGAATTGTTGATATAATCAGCAGTTTTCCATAGGAGGAAGCACTCAGCATCCAAAGTATTTATTTGACAGTGCAGAATGAGGGCATTTCGCTGTGATAGCAATGCTGGCTACTTTTACTGTGATGTTTATGGCTTTGCAATTCAAGGTTGGACTAAGGAGGAGGAGAAAACGAAATTAAAATAACGCAAGAAGTCAAAGGGAAGAAAACCGATAAAAGTCAGAAAATGTTCGGTGGCCAAATATTCGGTGCATCCCTAATGAGAGAAGCTTGGTGCTCAGCTGTGGAGAACATGTTTATTCTCTGAACTGTTTACCTGATCAAATGAACACAGACGGACTAATGGACAGACTGTGTGGAGAAAGAACAGAGACGTGGGTTTTTGTGAGTGAGAGAGAGTTCTCTTAAGAGAAAAAAAAACAATGTTAAACTTTAACGCGTGCATGAACACGCGCATTTCAGATGAGCATAATCATATCACTTTGTGGCCATCACAGGCCGCGTGATATTAGATCTATTTAAAACCCCTTTAGAGGGAGGACACTGACTCTGACTTTGTATTTACACCCATCCTTTCTCTAATGTATTGGCAAATGCTTTTAGTCTGTCCTTTCTCATATGCAAAACTATTTCAGCTCATCTCGATAAATCATTCAATGTTGGAAAAATGCCCTATTTTCCAAGCTTACGCAGCACTCCCCCTTTTTCTTTCATCTGTCTTTTTCTGCTCTTCTGTGTTTCACATCATGATCTGCGCACAAAAATCTCACAAATGCACACTTTGTTTAGCGCTCTTATTACCACAGCTAATGTACAGTATATTGTCATTTATAACTTATATGTAGTTACCATATGGATTATAAATCCTGCACTTTTAAATGTAGGTGTCTCCACTCCAAAGTGAGAATGTATTCATGTTGAGTACTCAAACACACTCCCTCTGCATACAAATACACACACCCAAACACTCCAGAGATTGAAGCAGGGTAGACCTCATTTGTAAACAGATTATAAAGTTAATTACACACTGCATTTCAATTGAGCAGCCAAATCCTTGCGGTTTTGTTCCCCTGATTTGCCGTCGCAACTGTTTGATTCCAAAACCAATGTGCTAGTAATGACTCAGAGTCCCATATGAACGGCAACAAGATTCCATCTCATCTCGTCTCAGGTACAGAGTGGCTTTAGCTTAAATTGGGAGTACCACGGGGGAAAAGTAAAAGATCATCACCTCGTTTATGTTCTATTTCTCTGCCTCCGTTATTCTTGATTACCTCGCTGAAACTCTGACGCTTCTCTGCGCTTGACACTTTTCATTTCGAGTTCACTCCCTTTTGACTTTGAATATTTCATTGAGAGTGTTTTCGAGGTTGTGTGGTTAGGGAAAAATGTTTGAGAGCGGCAGAGATGTAACTGCCTTGTTCACATATTCGTTTTCCACAAAACACTTGTTACATCATGTTTAATCACACAGGCTTTCATCAACACCAGTTTCTAGTTCAAATGTATCATCTTTACCTGAATTTGAACTGAATTATTTTACTTGAAAGGAATCAGCTGTCGCATAAAATAAGGATTTTAAGTAAATACTTTAGTTTAATCCTTTAGTGATATTGCTTGGGCCAGGTTCGATGACAGTGCCGTGTCAGAATGGTCCATTTGTGGCCATATTGTCCCTGCCAGAAAGTTCAGCTGTGGCAGCTTTTGAGAGCCGTTGCTGCAGGCATCATTGTGAAGAACTGACACAGGCTAGAATTTGCAATTAAGGCCACCTCTGGTCCACTATCCTTTCACTTCTCTCAATACTAAATCCATCAGTATTTACTCTTTCAAACCTCAGTTTTTCCAACTCTTACTCTCTCATTTCTTCCTTTACTTTTCCTCCTTCCATTTTTATGTTTGTCCTATTGCCTCCTCTTTAGTAGCTTTTTGCCAGTGATTACATGCCCTCAACTCTCAGCACAGACTACTGCTTGTATCGTTCTTCCCAGTTTATTGGTGCTTCTGACTGAATATACAACGGCGTGTTTGTATGTGTATTTATTTCAGTGTTCACTATTGGCCCAGGCATGAAGATAAGATCATGCGGCTGGAAATTGTGTTGGGTTCTGTTTGATCTGAGTCTTACAATTACTGAAGTCAACCCACAATGTGTGTGCATACGCTCGCTTCTGGGTACTCTGCTTTCGCGTAGAGTGGGGCTTTTCCATGCCTGGCACTGAAACAGGAATGAGAAGCCGGGTAATTTCTGTGTTGGCAGCAGTCATCTGGCAGTGAGGGTGCTTGCAGAGATACACACAAAACGCACGCATGCACACACACACACACACACACACACACACAAACACAAAAACACGTATGCAAAGAAATGGGAACTTTAACAAATTTTGACAAATTAACACACATACAGGTTTGTAGTGTTACTGTAGGTCACTACTACATTGAGCACACACTTTTAACACTCTTCTGTCAGTAGCAGAGCGATAATCTCTAAGCATGTTTTGTGATTGTGGCTGTCTTGGCACAGCTAACACACACAGGCATGCTGCCTCTCATGAGAGTGTGGCTAATGTCACACACACACGCACACACACACACACACACACTGCTCAGTGAACCCAGTCATTAGTTTTGTGTCTCACGAGGGCACATCACTGTCCAGACTTGCCTTTTTGTTGTGGCCTGCTGTCTCTCTGTGAATGGTGCAACAAGCTAGAGGGGATTGCCATTTGACAGGGATTATAGATCATAATTAAGCTCCATTGTGTGCCTGTTTATAGGCAGTACTGTAGTTGTCAGGATATCACAAGTATTGACATTTTGTTGGGGTTTTATTTCAGTGGAACGCACTTCATTGATAGGCCCAGCTGCAGTAGTAGGTCATGCTCCTCAGCTGTGATAAGGAGACAGTTGATCCCCCTGGAACAGTAACTTAAGCTTCCTGTCTCACATCTCATCTGTGACAGACATGGTGATAAGTAAAATTACGCACTACAAATCCTTTCATTTGTATTCTGCATTCTCCATACACTTCAGCTTGGTTCATTCATGTTCTTAACTCAAGTATTTCAACCTACACTTAGTTTCTTCTCGTATCGTGTTTCTTGTCACCCCAAAGCAGGTGAGTGGACCAGCAGCTACAGGAAAATAAGTTGCCAGAGACAGGCTTTGAGGTGCCGGGTGGTGTCGCACAAAATAGATGAAGGCCCTAATTCCATTTGACATTAATCTAATGAGAACCAAATTTCTAGTATTAGAGTGACAAAGAGGTGCAATAGAATTCACTTGACAGTAATTGCCTGGCAGGCAGTCCACTTGACTTTCCCATAAATCTCTATGGAATGAAATGGATTGCAGAGGAGTAACAAGTCAATCGCGATGGAGTGAGACACTTCAATTTGGAGATCACTTCTCAACTCCTCCACCTTCACGATAAGGGCGATTACAGAATTATAAAGCTATTAGAGTTTACTGAACCTTTCAAATCAAGGATGTTTGTTTTTTTGTTTGCTGGGGAACAACATTTGAAAGTTTTGTTGCTTTTTAAGTTTTTTTTCTGCAAACGCTGGTTTTCGAAAGGCCACAATTCTTAGGGTTATTAGGTCAGAGCTCCCTTGCTACAGTATTATTTGAAAGGGGCATGAGCCACGCTAGGCTCCATGATATCACTGTATAGTCCCTTACCTTTACCTTGGTCTTGCTTTTTGGTTCCAAAAAAGGCAAAAGCACTCAATTTAGCACTAAAAAAGAAAATAAGCAAGCATTTGAGAAGCTAGAACTGGTGAATTATTTGGCAATTTGCTTTAAAAAGTCTTAAATGATTAATTATTAAGTGTTGCAGATTCATTTCCTCTCACTTGATTACTCAGCTAATTGTTTCAGCTCTAGATGAATACTGATGCTTGAATGTGGCTAAGTTTAAGCATCTTACTTTATTATTTTATTTTGTGTTTATATACAAGCTGATTGAGAAAATAGTTTTTTAGGGCCTTTAAAGTATTTCGAATAATTTGCATATCTTTTCTCAGACCAGCCATTTATGTTGAGTAAACCACCTCCCAGGTGTATAGCGTTACTTCACACAGTTCAAATGATGGATCCGGCAGACTTGAGACTGAAGGGTAGCTTGCGGCTCTCCTCAGGTGTCTAATGCTGCTGACTGATAGGGCTTCCCATACCCACCTCAAATCTACCTCAGGCTGTTGCTCAAAATTGAGCTTCTCAACAAAAAACAAAAAAACGATAGACGTGCAGGGAAACCCAATAAGAAAATATATGCTCCAGCAGAGGTGGTTCTGACTCAGCACTCTAGAAAAACATAGAATTGGTCAGAGTCAAGATAAACCCATGGCCTGCAATGCAGACTGTGGCTACTTAGTGTAAGGAGCCTATCGCTCTAGTTTGCTTCCCCAGGCTACACTTGCAGTAGCGTTGTATGCGAAATGCTGGAACCAAGCTTTTGGTTGGTGTTGTGTTCAACAAAATAGGAAGTTGAAAAGTATGGCCTATATAAAATCTAAAATATGCTATAGAGGTTTGCTGTTTTCTTCCCCTGTGGACCTGAAATCCCGCACTCTTCACTTTGATCGATACAGATCTTTAGTGCCACTTTCTCCCTAAGGCATTATTGGAAGGAGATTACATGTCCCATATGAATACAATAAAGGGTAGCAGAGTATCATTATACTTGAGTCCTACCACACACAATTATTATACATATACCCACACACACACATACATCTGTTTTAACAGTCTATCCTCATTAAGAATCATTTTCAGCCGGCTGAATATATCAGCCTCTCATCTTTGATCTGTTGGATGAAAAAAAGCAGGAATTGATAGACATCAAGCTAGTGCTATATCCCTGTTTTTTAAGTGTTATTCAAAGCTTTGCTCTTATCTGTTTTCAAATCCCTCCCTAGACGTTTTATTTTTATGTTTTCTTTTCATTGAGAATTCCAGTGTTTAATTTCTAATTATTACACAAGGATAGATAAGCTCCCTGGCTTTAATGCTTGATGTCTTCATACTTAGCCATTTCAGCATTAATATCTTGCAGACAAACAAAACTTGTTTTCGCTTTCGCCTGTGCACACTATAGAAAGGCCCTTAAGGACATTGAAGCTGATATTTGCACTAGGCAGGCTGTTCTTTCTCAACTTCTGGATGTTAGCAAAGGTGACAGAATCAAGTAAAGAAATTCCTCCCGAAGTCTTTGGTGTGGTGCTGCTTTCCAAAATTCATAATGAAATTATGGTTTGGCTTTGAATAAATGCAGTTGCAGTGAAATGTTTTTTAAAGCACTAATATTCCCAGTTGTTTTTGTCTTTTGGCATCACGTTTATTCTTAGAAAAAATACCCAAAGAATCTTTTTATATATAAGCTCTAGCTGAAAGGTGCCATTACTTCCACATGCTGACTCTGTTTTGTACCATTCACATTAATTATTGATCATCGATGAAGAGTTGTCAGTGCCTGACGGTAAGAACACAGACACTACAGCATGACTGAGAGACTGCAGAGGGAAAAAGAGACTAGTTTGACCTTAACTGTAGCTTCTGTGGATGCAGACAGAAAGGATGATGTTTTTGGTCAGAAATGAAACCGAGACCACACAGAAGTATGAAAAAAAAACTTCTCAAATGTATTAAGACAGAGGCATGTAGTTTGCAATGATGATCTCTTGCCAGTGTTAATAACATTGTAGGCCACCGTTTTGTCAGGTGTATTGAGTATCAAGTGTATTATTCTCAAAAAAATATGAGCATAAATCCAAAATATTGATAAAGCAAGAACATACTGATGGTCTGTTGATGTGATTTATGTAGTTCCATTCATTTGCCCCTTTTCTTGTAATATAGTTTCCTTAGATGAGCTTTTTTTTTTCAACATTTAAAACATGGTGTAAATCCTAATTTTCACATTTCTGTTTCGATGATTTGACTATTGCTGTCACTTACACAAAGAGAGTTCATAGTAAGAGTCAAACTAAATGGCTTTAATCTCCTCAAAGCATAATAATAATCTAATTTAATAATTTTATTTATATAGCACTTTTCAAGCATTGAGCACAAAGTGATTTCCAGTGTTGTCAGCACTGGATTTATTGTTTTTTGCTTTAATCATCATAACCTTTTTTTTTTAAGAATCTCGGATATCATTGAAGTTTCCCTCATTTTCAATGATGCCGAGATACAAGACACATAAAACATGAAGCACAAAACAAGTGAAAATGAAATGAAAACAATCACACATAGAAGTGAAGTGATCTGAAATGAACATCTTAAAACCTGCAAGGGTAGGAATAGTGTCCAGCTTAAGTGAACATTGAAGGTGGTTTAATGATTTTGGTGCATAGTGATAAACTGAGTCCAGGGGTTTGAGAGTGGTAGTAGCGGCATGTCTCTAAATGATGTCCCCATAATCCAGGACTGACAAAAGGACTGGCTCGACTATTCGTTTCCTGCAGCGCAAGGGAAAGCTGGAACTGTTTTTATAAAAGAAGCCAAGTTGTTTGCCTCGGTTTGGTGATGAGGTTTTTAATATGTTGTTTAAATGTAAGTGATTCGTCAAGCCATATTCCAAGATATTTGTACTCTGTTACTCTTATAATAACGTTGTCAGCGGTCTGAGTAGGTGTCTTCTTCTTCAGCTTGGCACACTGAAGTGTAACTGGTCATTAAAGTGGCTTTAAGTTATAGCAGTAAAATATATTATTGACATCTTGTATGCCAAAGGTGTTATCCAGAGGCACAGACTGTATTCAAATACATAAAAAACTAAAACTTAACAAAAGACTGAAATCTGTCCCTTATTTTTACTCAGATGTTTAGCAAAACGTTCTTTAAATGGTTCATTACCTCAAGGGTCACTTCTGCCTGAGCACAAGCACCAGACAGGTAATTAAAACACGGTGAGCTTACAAAGAAAATAATTGTCCCCTCCCTCCATTCCTGCATCGAGCATTCAGACACCCACAGAGATATTACAATGGGCAGAAGTACAGTTTTTGTTCAAACATCACCTGTGAACTTTAATTATTTGCCATAAGAAGTATTCAAAGTGTAATGAAATGGAGGACAATGGCTTTTAATATGGAAAGGCTAATAAAAAAAGAAAGAAACTTTGATGTGGATTTGGCTTCTAATTTTATATGTCCTTAAACTATGGCTTTTTATTAACCGATGGTATTTGTTGTAACTATTTACATTGTTTATTGTTATATCTTAAGCTCTGGATCTCCTAAAAAAAAAAAAAACTATTATAATTACTAGTCCAACGCATGCAAGGTTCGTTAACTGCCATGTTAGCAAAGGGCTAATGGCTAGCATAGCAGGCAGGCTAGTATAGCTAAAAAACTAAAATGTTACAGTAATTCAGAAGAGTAAATTTGAAAATGAATGCAATGTGTAATTGTGTATTATATCACTAAAAGTAACATAATATATTCTTATTAATATTCAACATCTAATAAATCTGCACCTTTATGTATGCTATTTTTGAGCGGCAAAATTTTATGTGCCGTCATTGAGGCATCATTGCAAAGCATAGCAGTGTGAAATATTGCTGATGGTTAGTGTTCTCCTGTTCTAAAAGAATATTGTATGGATATCTGTCAACTGTTTAATATTTTCTGTCATTACTTTTGTCTCGAACAAACAATTTATATTACGGCAGATTTGCCTCAGGGGAAATCTTAATTATTGTGTCATCAGTGAAGACCTCCTACTACCTCCGTCCTGATTAAATAATTTACATAACTGTGTTGATTACTCCCAAACTGTTAGATTAAAATACTTAACATTCACTAATTAAACGTCAGTCTGCTCCCATAAAGTAGGTTTATTTAATGGAGCTTGTTTAAAGAAAGCATATTGAATACTATCTCTTCTACACTTCTCTACACTCTTTTTATTTTTTTAGAGCAGAATGTGGATAGAATTGCAACCATTTTTTTTCATTTTTTTTTTAAAGAATATGCTCTAATAAACATTTTTCAAGCACCACTTAGCAGGTTTTAGTGGTCCCCCTGCTTTGTTCCTGTGTATCAGTAACTCGATTCAGGTTCTTTTATCGCTGCACTGCTTTCTGTGCCTCTGTACCAGTGTTGAAGAAATTGTACCCTGCAGTGCATCCGCCTTGGGGGATGCCAACCTTGTTTATTACCTGCAGGGCTTCAAATTTACTTTTGGCCTCACTTGTTTATGTGGCTGTTGGTCTTTAGACTAGCCAGTCTTTCAGAATTTCCCCAAATGGAATTGAATACAGAGACTGTAACTTCATGTCATCACTTTTTAGTCTTTAGTCCTACTTTAATTGCCGAATATGATGTTTATTTAGTATGATTTCTAAGCTCACATAATTGTTTTTTTTTGTAACTAAATTGATGGCTGCTACCACAGAATTAATAAAGCCTCATCCGCTGAAGCATTGTATCTTAGTTGACTGTTCATATTTCAAAATAAAGGCCTGTTCATGGGGGATAATCTAGTGTGGCTGCCCGTTTCCTTACATTTACATAACATATTTGCACTTATGTCATGCTATTCAGAAAACTAATATTCCAACACACTGAGGTGAATGTCTTCACAGTGAGAAATGAAAACAAGCATATTTTCCTTCCTTTAACCTGCCAAATTGATGTCAGTTGTATGGAAAGGAAGCCGCCTCCAGCTATTTGTAAACTTTCTTCTGAAAAGTTGTGTGATTTGTGAGTATCTGCTGAGTGAAAAGTGTGTGCTCAGTCATTGGCTCTGGCTTTGAGACTGCTCTGGGAAATGCAACAAAGGCAAATTGAGAGCATTTTGTTTTACCATGCTTGGATGCACATTACATATTGTTTTTTCACAGAGGAAATAATTCATATGGTTGTCATAATAGATTCAATGCAGCGTCTCACATCCACTAATTCAATTCATGTTAATTTTGCGTTTGTCAAAATTTTGATTTCTTTCCCTCATTTTCCTTGTCCATTTGTGAAAACAGGAAACAATATTAACAATAAGTCAACTCTGTGCGGCTAAGACTTATTCTCATGTGCTAATGACTGGAATCTCAACTTGCCCAAGGTATCTGAAACCCAAAGATATTTGGTTCACTAGGATATAAATCAAAGAAATGCATCAAATCCTCTGAGAAGGTGATACCAGAGAATATGTTTGGGATTTTTTTACTAGTTACTTCACACACATGCCATATACCAAAAATTGTTCAGTAGCAAATATTGAAAATAATCACAAACAAATACAACAGACCAGCATTTTCACTATTTATCTCGTTGGGACAGCAGAGAAACTCGTTCTAAATATCTTCAGCAGCTGCAGGGTGTAAATCAAATGAAGTATGACCTCTTCACTATAAGTCATGCTATACGGAAAGGTCTGCCTCATCCCCAGTTTTTCAGGTCCTTGTACGACTTTGAAAAATCTATCACTGGTGCTTAATTTGTCCAATATGGCGTTCTTTTGCACGGACTTGGCAAGGCAGCAGACGTATGGAGTTAGTTTACTTTTATCTCACTGAAGTCATTTGTCATTTTGATCGAGTGTCTTCATAAAAGCGGAACCATAATTGTTTGTGCAGTCGTGTCTTTGAGGATATCAAGTGAAAAACAAGTTGCACTACAGTTGATCACAGTAGGTCTGTAATGATGACTGAGGAGTTGATGTCAAAGTTATTTTTTTTTTAGAAGTATTAATTATTATTATTATTTTTACTTGTTTTCTGATCAATCTGAGCATTCCAGCAGCTGCATTTTGGTGCATGTCTGCCAACAACCACAAAGTTAACTGGGATTCATAATTGCCACAGGATTAAAAAGACGGTTAAGCAAAATTAATCTCTCATTTGTAGGAGTTCATTAATGGGAAGAAATAAGATTCCTCACCTCAACATCTCTAACCCTAACAGACAGAATCATTCAAATTGTATGAAAGTATTTGTATCTACTGTATTATTAAGATGCTAGATGTCTCAGTATCAGACAAGATTAGCATGTTTATCTTTAAAAATAATGTAGATATTTGGGGGTACCAAAGGGCAACAACAATGGGGAAATGATGGTAATGCTATTCCAGTAAATCATGTTTGACATTTTGAACATAAAATGATAGTAGATCAAGCATCTAATGAACTAATCAACGTAAAGTAGGCACTCAAGGCAGATGCTGTATCACATTCAGTGTCACCCTAAGCACTTCTAAAATGTGTTTCTCGCTTCAGAATTGGATTTAGATGCATAAAATCAAATGCTGTTTGGTTTTCCTTTTTTTTTTTTTAAACCTTTTGTATTTAGTTTAACATTTGCTTTTACCTGAAGATTCCCTACAGAGTTTTATGCAGTTGGAAAAGAAACCTCACATTTCCCGACAGTCTTTCAGAAGCATTTTTTTTTTACTTTTTTGCACATAGTGTTTATGCTTCAGGGGCACAGTCAGTGAAAGGTCAAGCCTCACACAGAGAGATTAAAAATAGACCATACCAGACTTTGCTGTAATGTCAGACCAATGCAACCGAAGTTAAATTGAGTTGGTTAATTCAAAGGAGAATATACAACTACCAGTGTGACTTTAATGATGCAATCCAATGATAGAAGTCCGTATAATACAGCATAATTAAAGGCAACACACTGCAATGTTAGAAAAGGGAAGAGATTGAGTGTGAGGGGGAAAAAAAAGCTATGTCACACAATTATTTCTTAAACCTAAAGATAGGTGTTGCAACTTGTAACCTGTTCAAAACCAAAACACATGTACATATCATATTAAAACTCATCATTTTTGCTCCCTTCCCTGGAGTGCATTCGTCGCCAAAATGTTAAGTCACTTGTCGCAATTGAAAGTGTGTACTGATCACCTTTCTATATGTGTGACAGGAGGACTCAAGGAAATGACATGAGCAAATGACTTTGTTGTGATGTAGAGGTTATGGAAAATGTGCCACAAATCATTTTAAAAAATGATGATAAAACATCGGTACACTTAAGTGGTTGAATAAATAAGTAACAACAAAGTGCATCTTTAATTTAGAGCTTTTAGTTGTTCTCCCTTTGTCCTAAGCTCACAATAACTACACTTTCAGCAGTTTTAGCTGAACAAAGGCCAAGGTCTGGATGCTTTGGTGTAGACGAGTCGTGCTGTGAATGCTTTGCAGCCTCTTGCCAAAGGACAAAAAATCTGCCGTGGACTAAAGATCGCTATGTACTTTTTGTC
The DNA here is from genome assembly GCF_010015445.1 of Perca fluviatilis. Taxonomy (NCBI): domain Eukaryota; kingdom Metazoa; phylum Chordata; class Actinopteri; order Perciformes; family Percidae; genus Perca; species Perca fluviatilis. The sequence goes on along the minus strand of NC_053124.1, from coordinate 15,322,361 downwards.
CTGTCCTCTCAATTCTGGTTGCATATACATCAGAAGTTTTAAAACTTGTAATGTGAATTCTGGTTTAAAAACATAAAAAATATCCTTAACAATAATATAATGTAACTGATTCATAATTAACTTATTTAAGGCTTGTAATATTAGATTTTACCATCAGTGTTTCATTTCATTTACGGTCTTATTTTATTCACTTTTCTGACTTTTAACTAGTAACGGCGTTTATATTCGCAAAGAGTTGCTCTCGGGGGAGATATATCGCATTCTCCATAGGGAAGCCATTAGATTCCCTTAGCTGTAGAGGTAATATAATTCAAGTGTTAGTCTTCCGAATGAGATAACATTTAATTTCAGACTGATAATGGTTTGAATACATGCAGAGATAACTGAGGTTGTGGAAAGGTTGCAGTTTTCACATAATAACCATATACACCATCGGCGTAACTGCACACTGTGCATTTTTGTTCTGTATGCTGGGCTGTTTATATATTATATATATTTTATAATTTATATATATTTTAGTGAATAGATTGCCGTAGAGGAACATAAGACCTCATCTTCTTAGAGCTGTGAACACCACTGCCTGTTTAACAGCACTGCTTTGTCTTCAGCACATATATTTTGCCTACTTTCTGCTTTCTTTCTAGTTTTCATTGATGATGAACTAGTGACATGTAGGCCTGTTACCACACAAGTGTTCATGTTTTAGTCTGTTTGTGAGTTTTTCAGATGAATAGAAATCACATAAGCATTTATTTGTACATTATGTAATAATTTGTCTGTACTTGCAGTGCAGTCTGTAATAAAAGTTGGTCCACTGGTCATCCACATTGCAAAGAAGTACAGTATGTAAGTGTTTCATATGGTACAGCACTAATAGCTCCCATTCATTTATTACCTGCGATTGCTATTGGTCTTCCAGAGGCTGTTTCAGGGGGCTTTGCAGCTGCAGGGTGTAAAGCTCTACATGCCAATGTGATTCATCATCCCTTTATAGAAAATAATATGACCTGCCCTTTTGTATGGAATCTCACTGGCTTTGTATGCAGATATAGCTTATTGTGATTGATGGAAAGGGATTTAGGTTAAAATCTTTCCGATTCTATTTCAATTGTTTTTGAAATGAAGGGATAAAAGGGGTTGTTGGATGGAGAGGTGTAGTGGAATATATCAAAAGGAAGATTAAATGCTTGCTGTTGAGGAGTGTTTGGTCAGCAGAATTTTAGAGTGTGTGTGCTTTGGATGTAACAGAGTTCCACAAGGTTGATTGAATTTCAGATTATGCTTACCTACCAGCACACATCTACATTTTGTCTTCATTTTTGCAAGTGAAACATCTTTTATGTCAGGTTAACTGTTAAAGTAACAGCGGGCTTTTCCACAGCTGCACCTACGCAGAAACTCTAACAGATTAACACTTATGGTTACAAATAATTTAACATATTTCTCAGTAATATTAAACATAATATTTTTAATAACATTCTTTCAAGCATAGAATAACAGGGTCCAAGCAACCCACGCAATTTGGAAAAAAAGGTGAACCATTTCGTGCCTCACAAGTTATAAAGTGTCTCTGAAAACTGAAATGGCAAGAATATAATGAATATGTATTTTTGACTCTGCATGTTCACTTGCCTGTCCACCTGTGTGTCTCCCAGGAGGCAGTGGGGGAAAATGCTGGAGTCCACGGCACAGCAGAGGACAAGAAGGAGAAGGTGCCCAGCCCCCATCTCAGCCAAATGGTGGTCCTCACTAACAGTGGGACTCTTTATGGGCTAGCACAGAGGGTGGTGGCCACTGAGTCTCTGTAAGTACTCTCTACACAACACTCAAGTAAACATAAACCATGCAATGATTGAAGTAATTATAAGTATGCAATGTAATTACACCTTAAGACAGCACACTGCATCATTGGTCTTAAATCATCTGTTATGGGGGAGAAGATTTCTTGTCAGAAGAAAGATTTCATGTCATCAATTGTGTCGTGACAGTGTGATGTAACTTGGCAGCTATGTTCTTTAAAACATTTTCTATTAAGTTAAAGAGGCCGATTCCTGCTCGCTGCCTCGCCTCAAGGCGGTCATAATTTAATTAGGCAGTATCACACACGCCTGGCCATCAAAGAGTTGCACTACCTGCAGTGTGTGCTTGTGTGTCAATAAAGCCTCTTTAATTGAAAACAAGGTTGTTGAAATAGAAAAAGAGACAGAGACTTATTTTACCCCTAGTTAGAATTTATAGCTTACTCCCTATAATTTACTACTTGTGTTAAACCCTTGCAATCAGTGGCTCTCTTACTAATTGATTTTCCCCCTTGTGCTCCGCCTACTGTATGTCGTTATTCTCCCTCTTTGTTCTTTATACACACACACACACACACACACACACACACACACACACACACACACACACACACACACACACACAAAAAAAACGCACACAAAACACAAAAGTGCCCCACACAAAACACAAAAGTGCCCTCATACATAATTAGGTTAAACTATTGTCTGTGACAACTCTAGGACCCTGAGAAGTCGGCAGTGTACAAGTTCTTTATAATGAAAGTCTGTAAACCAAGGGCCCAGATGACAGCGCTGCAAAAATGCTGTATAGGCTAACACTCTGTCACACAAGGTTTTTCATATAGCAGAGGCAGCCAACAAGCTTAGAAGAATAATGAAAGTAAAAAAGCTAAAGTGCAGAGGTGAAGATATTTCATGGGTAAAGTTTGAAAGGAAAAGATCCCCTGGGGAGAGGAAGTTGGACTTATTCTGGGCAGAACAGTTTTTTATTTCTGAATATTTTTTTTATTTTTATTTTTTTATTTTTTTTTAGAAAAGGCAGCTAGCCTAAGTGTGTATTGTGAGCGACATGACCTCTGAGCAGAAATTAAAGATAAGAGCTATGTAAGGTGCATCTCTTCCTGTTGTTCGCCCTTCTAGCTGTTGTTCAGTTGTCGTATTTATACAAGCGTGATCAGATAAGTGTGAACTGCATGGTGTGCTTTTTTCTTTCCCAGACTGCACCATGTTGCCGAGGTAAACACAAGCTGTTCCAGCTAACCTTAATGTGATTTCCTCTGTTCCATAAAAGGAATAAATGTTCACTCTGCTCCTGTATGGGGTGCTGGCTGTGTTTTATGTAGCTCTTTCAGATTTAGCATTAACTAGACAGCACTTAATTATTGCTTTTTAATATCAAGATTGCTGTTGGGGTTACCATCAGTGATTGTAAACCTTACCTAAGGCTCATGCTTTTCTGTTTTTACCAATCTTCCCTGAAAAACAGATGGTTTAAAAGGAGAAGATTGTTTAAGAAAAAATGACTTAGCAGACTCATTTAGAGGCCTTTTCCATGTGATGAGAACCGCTCCGAAAATGTTTCATGTCATCAAAAGTGAAGAGAGAAATGTGGAGAAAATGAGCAGCTGAAGGATTAAAGTTAAGCCAGAACTTTTAAAATCATATATCCGACCCTTTAAAGCCGGGTAGGAACTTTATTTTTGGCGTGATGCAGCAATAATCTTTCAGCATATTGTAATTCAAGTGGTCTGAGAGAAAACCAGACTTGTGCACCTCCTCTTGGCTCTGCATTCAGGCTTCAGAAAATCTAGCCTGTGACGGGAGACTTTGGCCAGTCACAGGTTATTCAGAGAGACAGTGTTCCTATTGCCTGTTCTACGCATGCATTGCCTGTCTTGCCTGTTTTGTTTTTTTCGCATTCTACCCACTGCCGCTTTAAAGCTATAGTGTATAGTTTCTGTAGCCCCCATGAGGAATTCTAAGTAATGACCACAAAACTGTTGGTGCGTCCACATGATACAAGCCTTACGTGATCGCGCACAGCCCACACCCCTCCTCCACACAGTTGCTAGTAGCTCATGGAGGACACGGACGACTAAAAAAACATGATGGACTCTTCAGAAGAGGTAATTATCTTCACTCGAGTTTCTGCGGGCAAAGGTCGCCGGACAACACAATCCTCTGAACACACGCCATATTGAGAGAGTTGTGTGGAGCTGATGGTCTTAATTAGCTTTGCAGCAACTCATTTGGCAATGGCTTGAATGTAACGGACGTTCATTAATATAAAAAAGTTACACACTAAAGCTTTAAGTATTCTTAAAAATATCCTGTCGCTCAGATTGTTTATCAGCTGATTAGGGACTGTTCATTATTTATATAAAGGGCCACCAGAGGAGTTTTGGGACCTCTAGTTAAAATAGACTTGACCCTCCCTTCGCCAGTAAAAAATGTTCTATGACCCTCTAAAATAATTGCGAAAAGAGGCACGACCCTCCCCATCAATTTATGGATACCTTCTGTACTGGTTAACACTTGGTAAAGATGTGCAGACGCCCTTTGATTTTTTTACAGCCATGACATAGGGAAACCTTTATTGCAACGTTGGCACGGCAAGAGTAATTTTCGTTTTTTACGTCCTGCTGCTCCCATCATCAGCCAGGTAGACTAGTATTTTTTTTTTTTACTAAAGCACTATATGAAATTAGATGTATTACCTACCACCATTTAGTTGTTTTGTGTTATTTAAAATATTTATAAAATATCTGGTCATGCCAGACATAATTATTCCACTCATTTCTTTAAACAATGCAAATATCAGTTTCAGCCAACAGGGGAGCAATGCTCCCTCTGCCTCCCAGCAAACTCATGGGTCAGACCCACCTGGTAGCGGGGGCAGAGACTGAGAGCTAAATGGATAAATATGCACCAAACAAGCCATTTTGAAATGTTACTGTTTCATGAATACAAAAGTTGTGTGACCCCCCTCATAGACTGTAACATTTTGGGTGACCCTCCCCTCAACAAAGAATAAAAAGACATTACGGAAGAGGAAGGTAGATGGTAGATGGAAGGTGCATGACTCTGAGTATGACATCGCTGTTCACTTGGTTGCTGAGTTCAAAGCAAAATTGGCTTCAAGGGGAAGTGTGAGGAGGCCACTCATGGGGCTCAAGTCTTGAGTTTACTTCTTAAGTGTTCAAGGTGAGCTGTGCTGTACTGCAGTAGTCAGGCTTGTTAAACTCTGGACTCAGCCCTGAACTCAAACCTGCTCCCTTTTGTTTTTATTTAGTGTACGGTAAAACATTAGAGCCACCGATCAGCGCCACTCAACAGGTCTATTTTCAGTCACAGTGGAACAGGGGTATTAGTTCTGTCCACATTGATTTTGTTTTGCCCTGTATTTACTTTTCTGCTACTTCCCCTATAGAAATCCAGTCATTGCAGAGATGTTCACAAGTCATTTTTTGGAAGTCCAAGTCAAGTATCAAGTCTTTGAGCACAAGTCCAAGTCAAGTCTCAAGTGTTTGAGGGGCAAGTTAAAGGCAAGTCTTTTGCCATGAGTCTAAGTCAAGTCTAAAGTCTCTGGCCATCTGATCTGTCCCTAACACTGTATTGTTAAATATTATGAATTCAAAGCATGTCCTGTAGCTACCATCCATACAGTACAGTATCAAAATCAGTTGTAGGAGGAACTTTATGGGGTCTACTGCAATGCAATCTGAAGAAACACAAATTAAGAACTCTGTTTCAATTTCCTAACTGTATTTTTCAACATTTTGGTATCTGCACCAAAGAATACATGTTTGTCTGTGTTACTAACTGGCTGTAAAGCCCAACCTCATCATGAATTACATGTTTCATTGTTCAAAGTTTGAGGTAAACATCTGTATTGAAAGTTAATACACCAACCATGGTGCAAACGTGATAATTGATACTTCCCGTATTGCTATTTAACAACAACCTGGTGAAATATTAATCAAAATCTGTCACATCATATGGATACAACTATAAAGATACAATTTGCCTGTTCCCAGCATTAGCACAACACCTTGCGATGGTTGGCTTGTTACCTGTGACGATATATGCTAAATGTAACATCTCTTTCACATTAGCAAGTGACTGACCTATCTGGGTGTGTTTTGAGATGCCTGATGAAGTCCGACGTTGTTGATCCGGCATCATTTATCTTGGTGCCACACACCTTGCATGTAGCTGTTCGCTTACTGCCACTGTTTACGAAGTTATTGAAAGCAAAACTAATGACAAAAGCCACAACTCTGGGAGGACTTGGTGTCGCCATCCTCAATGCATTTACTGTATGTGAGTGCGCGCATAAGGCAGCGCATGCGTTGCGTTGCACATTATGGCAAAGGGCAGGGGCCATGCAGCTCGTCATACGTTTCCCCAACGTATTTGCACCAATAAAAGAAAATAGAAATACATGAATGAATTTAGATTTAGAGTCTCAAAGCGCGAGTCCAAGTCAAGTCTGAAGTCTTTTGTGTCGAGTCGAAAGTCAAGTCTGAAGTCAGCTGTTTGTGCGACTTATGTGTGACTTGAGTCCGAGTCTCGGTCTCGAGCCTGATGTGTTGGACATAAATTATACTTTAATTATTATACTTTGCTTTGTGAGGTAGGACTGGAAATCAGTAGGGTGGGGGGAAAAAATCGATACAGCATAGTATCGCGATATTTTTCGTGGCAATACTGTATCGATACACAGATGCCAAGTATCGATCTTTTATAACGTATGTGTTGGTCAGTTTGTCTGCTTGACAATCCCATTTTGTAGCAATATAATTGAAGTGAGATGAACAAACACAGAAATGTATCTTTTTAGATAAGATGTTGACAAAATTGTCCTTTTGGCGACATCATTTGAAATTGGAAAAAGTTGGAAAAAATTTAATACCTTTCAATATCCATCCATCCATCCATCCATCTTCGTCCGCTTATCCGGTGTCGGGTCGCGGGGGGAGCAGCTCCAGCAGGGGACCCCAAACTTCCCTTTCCCGAGCAACATTAACCAGCTCCGACTGGGGGATCCCGAGGCGTTCCCAGGCCAGGTTGGAGATATAATCCCTCCACCTAGTCCTGGGTCTTCCCGAGGCCTCCTCCCAGCTGGACGTGCCTGGAACACCTCCCTAGGGAGGCACCCAGGGGGCATCCTCACCAGATGCCCGAACCACCTCAACTGGCTCCTTCGACGCAGCGAGCAGCGGCTCTACTCCGAGCTCCTCACGGATGACTGAGCTTCTCACCCTATCTCTAAGGGAGACGCCAGCCACCCTCCTGAGGAAACCCATTTCGCCGCTTGCACCCTGGATCTCGTTCTTTCGGTCATGACCCAGCCTTCATGACCATAGGTGAGGGTAGGAACGAAACTGACCGGTAGATCGAGAGCTTTGCCTTCTGGCTCAGCTCTCTTTTCGTCACAACGGTGCGATAGATGGAATGTAATACCGCACTCGCGCTACCGATTCTCCGACCAATCTCCGCTCCATTGTCCCCTCACTCGCGAACAAAACCCCAAGGTACTTGAACTCCTTAACTTGGGGTAAGGACTCATTCCCTACCTGGAGAAGGCATTCCATCGGTTTCCTGCTGAGAACCATGGCCTCCGATTTAGAGGTGCTGATCCTCATCCCAACCGCGCTTTGCCTGGCTGCGAACCCGATCCAGTGAGTGCTGAAGGTCGCAGGCCGATGATGCCATCAGGACCACATCATCTGCAAAAAGCAGCGATGAGATCCCCAGCCCACCGAACTGCAACCCTCCCCCACCCCGACGCCTCGATATCCTGTCCATAAATATTACAAACAGGATTGGTGACAAAAGCCCAGCCCTGGCGGAGGCCAACCCTCACCTGAAACGAGTCCGACTTACTGCGAGAACCCGGACACAGCTCTCACTTTGGTCGCATAGATGTGGATGGCCCTGAGTAGAGACCCCCTCACCCCATACTCCCGCAGCACCTCCCACAGTATCTCCCGGGGGACCCGGTCATACGCCTTCTCCAAATCCACAAAACACATGTAGACCGGTTGGGCATACTCCCAGGCCCCCTCCAGGATCCTTGCGAGAGTGAAGAGCTGGTCCGTTGTTCCACGACCAGGACGGAATCCGCATTGTTCCTCCTCAACCTGAGGTTCGACTATCGGCCGAACCCTCCTTTCCAGCACCTTGGAGTAGACTTTACCAGGGAGGCTGAGAAGTGTGATACCCCTGTAATTGGCACACACCCTCTGGTCCCCTTTTTAAAAGGGAACCACCACCCCGTCTGCCACTCCTTTGGCACTGTTCCAGACTTCCACGCAATGTTGAAGAGACGTGTCAACCAGGACAGCCCCTCCACACCCAGAGCCTTGAGCATTTCTGGACGGATCTCATCAATCCCCGGGGCTTTGCCACTGTGGAGTTGTTTGACTACATCAGTGACTTCCGCCCGGAAATCGTACCAATCCCCGTCATCCTCCAGCTCTGCCTCTAACAAGAGGCGTGAGTCGGATTCAGGAGTTCCTCAAAATGCTCCTTCCACCGCCCTATTACCTCCTCAGTTAGGGTCAACAGTGTCCCATCCTTACTGTACACAGCTTGGATGGTTCCCCGCTTCCCCTCCTCGCGGTGGCGAACAGTTTTCCAGAAGCACTTTGGTGCCGACCGAAAGTCCTTCTCCATGTCTTCTCCAAACTTCACCCACACCCGCTGCTTTGCCTCTTTCACGGCAGAGGCTGCAGCCCTTCGGGCCCTTCGGTACCCTGCAACTGCCTCCGGAGTCCTCTGGGATAACATATCCCGGAAAGACTCCTTCTTCAGTCGGATGGCTTCCCTGACCACCCGGTGTCCACCCACGGTGTTCGTGGGTTACCGCCCTTGAGGCACCTAAGACCCTAAGACCACAGCTCCTCGCCGCAGCTTCAGCAATGGAAACTTTGAACATTGTCCACTCTGGTTCAATGCCCCCAGCCTCCACAGGGATGCCGCGAAAGCTCCGCCCGGGTGCGAGTTGAAAGTCCGTTGGACAGGGGCCTCCCCCAGACGTTCCCAATTTACCCGCACTACACGTTTGGGCTTACCAGGTCTGTCCAGAGTCTTCCCCACCCCTGACCCAACTCACCACCAGATGGTGATCGGTTGACAGCTCTGCCCCTCTCTTCACCCGAGTGTCAAAACATACGGCCTCAGATCAGATGAAACGATTATAAAATCGATCATTGACCTTCGGCCTAGGGTGCTCTGGTACCAGGTACACTTATGAGCATCCCTATGTTCCGAACATGGTGTTCGTTATAGACAATCCATGACTAGCACAGAAGTCCAACAACAAACAACCACTCTGGTTTAGATCAGGGAGGCCGTTCCTCCCAATCCGCCTCTCCAGGTGTCTCCATCATTGCCGCAGTGCGTTGAAGTCCCCAGCAGAACAATGGAGTCCCCCACTGGCCCCATGCAGGACTCCACTCAAGGTCTCCAAGAAGGCCGAATACTCCGAACTCCTGTTTGGTGCATATGCACAAACAACAGTCAGAGTTTTCCCCCACAACCCTGGGCGGAGGCGACCCTCTGCGTCCACGAGGTAAACTCCAACGTAGCGGCTCAGCGGGGGGCTTGTTAGTATCCCCACACCCGCCCGGCGCCGCACACCCTGAGCAACTCCGGAGAAGAAAAGAGTCCAACCCTATCCAGGAGTACAGTTCCAGAACCCGAGACTGTCGCGTGAGGTAAGCCCCACCAGATCCAACCCGGTGGCGCTCCACCTCCCGCGCAATTCCGGCTCCTTCCCCCACAGAGAGGTGTCGCGTTCCACGTCCCCAGAGCCAGCGTCTGCTGCCCGGGTCTGGTCCGTCCGGGGCCCCTGACCTTCACTGCCACCCATGTGGCAGCGCACTACCAGCGGTTCCTCCCACAGGTGGTGGGCCCATGGGCTGGAGAGATGGGAGCCAGTAGCTTGTTCGGGCTGTGCCCGGCCGGGCTCCGTGTGGAAAACCCGCTCACCAGCTTCGCCCGACGAGCCCGCCCGTCTGGGCCTGGCTCCAGACGGGGGCCCCGGGCTTCCTCCGGGCAGGGTCACTCCATTTCTACCTTGTTTTTCCATTGGGGTTTTTGAACCATTCTTTGTCTGGCCCCTCACCTGAGACCACTTTGCCTTGGGAGACCCTACCAGGAGCACAAAGCTCCAGACAACACAGCCCTCAGGTTCACAGAGACACACAAACCTCTCCACCACGATAAGGTGATGGTTCACCTTTCAATATATCGCAGAATATTACAATATGTTTAAAATCGCAATAATATCGTATTGTGACCTAAGTATCGGGATGATATCGTATCGTGAGGTCTCTGGTGATTCCCACCCCTAGAAATCAGGTAGTTTTCCCAAAGTGCAGAGTTGAGGCTAGATGATAATTTATGTTGCAGCAACACTGGAGTCTGGGAGTTGGTATACTGTATCCAGCAATCACGTAACGTTGGTAGCAGCAAAAAGTGAACTGCAGTCAGAGCTGGTGAACCGCAGTCAATAAACCCGCTACAGATGTAGCTGTACAGAGGCTCGTACAACATCAGGCTGCGTGTGACGTCTGTTGCCCATGCGGGTCATTTCGGTTTCACAGTTGACACAGATGACACACACAGACACACACAGAGGGTCCTTGATTTATAGTTGGATTATTCATTACATTAACCCATAATGATCATGGGGAGAAATTAGATTGCTGCAACAATAGAGAATGGTGTAGATGTTTTAACGGTGCAACAAGAAATTATATTGAAAGAAAACCCTTTGGGAAAGTGCAACATCTGCTATCTCTATTCACGTTATCCTATTAACAGAGGTAACATCTAAAGTTCTGTCTCAAATTTCTGGTTGCTTCAATTCAAAATTTTATCAAAAGTAATATTAGCTTTAGTTAATAGAATTGTCACTCTTGAGGAATACAAAAACAACCCATGGTAATTTTGTCTTAGTTATGTGCCACGCCAGAACATTTTTCAGACCTTATTATCCCACCACTGTGCCAAAAATAAATGGCTGTTTCTGTTTTTTTCTCAGTGTGTTTCTGGCGGAACAGTTTGAATCCCTCCAGTCCCACCTGGACACAATGATGCCTGCAGCCAAGAAGCCCTTCCTGCAACAGTTTTATTCCCAGGTATACTTGCACCTGCTTTCAGAAGTCTGTGTAATTAATGAAACTGTATATTATGTCATCACTGTCTGCTACAGGTGGGGTTGTACCAAACATCGGACAGTGGCTGTGAGTCCATCACTCTGCCTTTTTTGTTTTCTTTAGAAGCCTATTTCTCTGTAGAGACAAATGACCTTGTAACTGCAACCCAGCATTCAGTGCTGTTCTTCATCAACAAAAGAGAAAATGATCTGTCACCCATAACCACGCCGGTCTTTTCTTTTTTTTTTTGTCCACTTGACATTTAAAATGTTCAGGTACACGGACGAGTCTATTCTCCCCAAACATCAATTGAATGTCCTGTGTTATGACTTCACTCTTGGAAATATTGTGCAAATGATGACTTGAATGAAAGCAAAATCGAAGAGACGTTGACTTCATGTCTGCCTCATGAGTTGTTTGCTGCGTATATAACACTCAAAAACATGTTGAATATAACTCACATACATGTATTCTTCATTCCTTCTCTCAGACGGTGTCGACCACCAGTGAACTTCGGAAACCAATATACTGGATTGTTGCGGCCAAGGCCATCGACTACGAGCAAATGTTGCTCCTGATGGCCGGAGTCAAATGGGACATTAGGGAGATAATGTCACAGCATAATGTATATGTGGACGTCCTGTTAAAGGTAATGTTGCATAAGAAACATGTAGGTGACTGTTGGTGTAACATTTGGTGTGCTATAATGTAGGTTAGATCTAAAAAATATAGGAATATCATATAAATGTTAAAATATAAATGCTAATACTAAGACTGGTGGTATCTATGTTAAAATAATTCTAAATAAAATAATGTAGTTTACATTCAGGAAAAGTTTAGAATTGTCCCAATGTTTAAGCTTTTTCTCCAAACAAATACTGTCCACTGCAGCCCTGTCAATGCCATGCACCACCCACAATAACAAAAAGTAGAACACACAAAGGGCAGCTGTAATAGATTTCCTTTTATCTAGCGTGAATTTCCCTCACATAGTGTTTTTGTTGTACTTGAGAGAAATAAAATCTGGGTTTATCCTTTTAACATCATTTTTGTCATAAACATAAAGTATTGGGATTTATTCCACTTCAAGTCAAGAACTCTTAAGTTCCTTGTCGTCCCTCATGAGTTTAAATTCATTCGGGGGTCTTTAATATTAATTAGTTGGAGTGGGGTAAATTATTTAGTGCAGGGTAAGTAAGCTGTTGAGAGTTGAATGCAGATCTCTCCCGAAGTTTCAGCTTTGTTAAAGACATTTGAGCTCACCGGTCCCTGATGTATTTTTAGAATGGGAAGTTTTCCACTAAATGTGTGTCTTTATGCACGCGGGCCATTATAAATTGTGTAAGAACACACAGCACTAGTTTTCACACCTCTGATGTTCAGAGACAGAGAGCTCTGAAGGGGACGTGAAATCCTGAACAGACCAGACAAATCCCTATATATATGCATCAGCATGTCTTAGAAAGTTGACAATTAAATTACTGTTTAAATCACAGATGGTATTGAAATAGATGAATATATACACATTCAGTCACAGTTAAAAGTTAAAACTCACATTTTGAATTGCTGATTGGCTTATGGATCTGTGTCTGGCTCTGGCAGCTCTGCAGTTAAGTCTGTTTAATCCTATGAGCTATATTGCCTGAGGGGAAAATCTCTGTCTCAGTGGCCTGGTTTAAATGCCCAACCATGTCAAAATGGTCCAGCTGATAGACTGACATGTTGTACATTACATCCAGCATGTACTTTTCCTCATCAGGCACTAATAGCCATCTCTGCCTACTTGTCAGACATTCATAATGCATGTGGATTTTGTTATGTGCACTGATTGAAAAGAGTGTGCTACATTTTGTTGTACTGCATGCAGGAGAATATTTAATTCATGAATTCAGGTTGATCACTAGCATTCAACAATAGCATTGATTTGCATATAAAGTGGCAAGGAAATGCAGCAGCCTCAGAACGACTTTATTGACAAACTGCTTAAGTCAGAAACTATTGTGGGACTTTTTGTGAATGAATAACATTTCATTTTGTCTGCAAAATGTATGGCAGCTGCATGTGCCTTAAAAGTCAGCATAATTTTTTAATATGACACAGTTTGAATTAAAACCGGCAGGCATATATTTGCAAACACACACTAGAAAACCACATACTTCTCCTGAGACACATCCATCATATTTATGGACAGTCCTTATGTACTGCAATTTGTTCCCTGTAAACAGCAACATAATATCATAATTGTACAATATCATCCATAATTGAACATTTCAGAGTTCAGTGAGTACACAGCATAGCTGAAACCCTTTCCTATACCTCTTTGTGTCCTGCAGCCTGCACCTTCTTCTGAGATATTTCCTCTTTTTTTTCTTTGTGTAAAAACAAATTTGGAGGCCAGTTGTAACAACAACTCATTGTGTCCTTTTTATGTGCTGGGGCACGGAAATAATATTTTTGTAATTTCTGTGTTGTGTGTATGTTCAGAAGAGATGTAACTACAAGTCTTAAATGTCATCTCAAGTGTGTAGTAAAATATGTAAATTAAAAGAGCACAAAGGCTGACTGTAAGAGCCTGCATGCACATCAAAAAGTTAATGAATGAGTCCAGTTGGAATGTTCCGAAACTTGAGTGCAGTGCTCAGCAGCTCACAAATGATTTGTTTTAACACATGGCTTCTGGCTTGTTGGATTCATACTTCGTGCTCCCGTGTGCTCAGTACTTCAGGGTGTCAGTGCAGTCCAGACTGCAAAATCTTTGAATTAACTGTGTAAAAGTAGAGTTGCGGTACAATAACCCAGACATACTGTAGGCTGGGGAAAAAAAAAACATTTAGCCTTGATTGATTTGATGCACTTATACCACTATTTGGAGTATGAACTGTATGGTAAATGTTTAAAAAATGGCTTTATTTATAAAAAGAGATTGATACAAACCCCAAATGCAGTTTATTCTTTGCAAAATAAATAATGGAGTTGTGCAATTCACAGCATGAGGTAGTTTTATAACACTGTTCAGCTTTTCCAAGTTAGTTTTGGGGGAGCTGGTGCTGGATGTCATCCAGTAGCACAGAGTAGCTGAGACCGAGTCAGTGGAAATACATGTATATTGTTGTTCATAAAAACTTTTATTTAGTTTATGTCTTCCAGCTGGGAAACCAAAGTTGCATTGGCCCCATAGTGGCTTGTTTCCTTTATAAGTGGTATATAGTACAAATGTTTGTGTGTGTTTAATATACCTTGCACAAGCTAATCCATTTTTTTCTCCTTTAGATATTATGGACATGTCTTTATAATACAAGTTTAATATGTCTGGTTACATAGCAGACGTTTTACATATGCTATCCAATTAAAAAAATCCCCCTCTTGAACATAATTTATTTCTGCCCTTTTTTTAAATTCTACTCTATTTAACTCTTAAATGTGTTTACATGTGCTTTCTCCTCTACCTTCCCAGGAGTTTGAGCAATTCAACAAGCTGCTGGAGGAAGTTTCCAGACATGTGCGCATCCCGCTGCCTGTGTCCAATGTCCTGTGGGAGCACTGCATCCGCCTAGCCAACAGGACTCTAGTAGAAGGGTAAGAAAGTGACAAAACACCTCTTCAGCATTAAGGGGATGTGTGCAGTCTGGCGTCATTCTGGTTTAGTCGTAGCCAAAGCTGCTTCTTTTTTTTTTTTTTGTCACTATGAATTATTGTTAATAACTAAGTTTTATATTGTGCATAAGATTTTCCTTCTGTGTCAAACAGTGACTCACAGTCCTTGAGCTGTACATTTGTACAAGGTTGTCTCTTTTGACAAAAAAAGTTAAGAAGCTCCAAATGTGCTTCAATATCACGTTTAATATCAATAGACAATAGACTCACAAGCAGCTCTGCGATTGGATCAAGTCTTTATAACTATATATAAATATATGCTGCTTTTTGGGTGCTTTTATATAGGCCTTAGTGGTCCCCTAATACTGTATCTGAAGTCTCTTTCCCGAAATTCTGCCTTGGTGCAGAATTACAGCCACTAGAGCCAGTCCCACAATGAGCTTTCCTTAGGATTTGCCATTTCTGTGTCTGAAGCTATTGAGGAGGAGAGAGGGGGGGCAAGGTGGAGAGTGGGGGTGTGGCCTTGACCAGTTGCCACTTTGCTTGTTTGCAAGCCATGATGTCTCTCTCTTTCTCATGGGCAGGCCAAATTCTCTGTGCGGGCAAAGCAGAGAAAGGGGAGGTAACCTTGCTCCTTATGACCTCATAAGGAGAAGATTCCAGATCGGCCCATCTGAGCTTTCATTTTCAAAAAAGGCAGAGCAGGATACCCAGGGCTCGGTTTACACCTATCGCCATTTCTAGCCACTGGGGGACCATAGGCAGGCTCGGGGAACTCATATTAATGTTAAAAAACCTCATAAAGTGAAATTTTCATGCCATGGGACCTTTTAATATAACAACTATTGATAGCATGTCAGTATAGTAAAAGCCTCAGTCAGCAGTAAGGTGTTTGTGTATTAAATATTTATTCAGGAAATCTCAGCTGCAATTCAAGAAGCAACATAGTGATTTTCAAGTTGGATGGATACTGAACTGCACAAAACATGATGATTGCTCAATCCACATTTTAGCCTAATGAATTATTCAGAACATTAATGTGACCGAGCTAAATACAATGCAGACCCATAGTGGTTTTTGTCCCTTACAACCAAGGGGGCATTTTAAGTCTATTGTCTTGTCCTGTTATGACAGCCTTTTTTGCTTGAAAATGTATTTTTACTCTCCAGTTACAGTCGTAAATAGAGTCCCTAAGAATGTACACTTACCAAACAGCATTTGTGAGTCATTGCCTGCCACCTCCTTCTCTCCTCATGCTGGCAACCCTCTTTGCCAGTCACATCTCTTCCTCAGGGAATTGCATGGCACAGGCCACTCACACAAACTGTAAAACACTCTTGACACATCCCTTGTAATGCATTTCACCACTTTCTCCCTTGTAAGCGAGACATATGGGTTGTGACAGGTGACAGGACGTCAGTGTTTTTGCTCAGCATTTGCATCTACACCGTCACCTACACTGTGTGTGTGTGTGTGTGTGTGTGTGTGTGTGTGTGTGTGTGTGTGTGTGTGTGTGTGTGTGTGTGTGTGTGTGTGTGTGTGTGTGTGTGTGTGTGTGTGTGTGTGTGTGTGTGTGTGAGAGAGAGAGAGAGAAAGTGAGTGAGTGAGTGAATGTGCGAAGTAGGATTTTTAGATTGAAGGTGTGATAAATCCCCTCTGACTGGATGCACAGCAACACTGAGTCAGACCGGCTGAATGGTGACAAAGCGGATCGCTAACAGCTGACAATTATCATGAGGTTACACACATTTCATTGGGAACAAGATGGCTGATGTTGAAGCCAAAGTCATTCTGAGTATTAATTTGTTCAGGTTACAGTGAAAGTGTATGTGGGGTTGTAATGGCAGCCGCAGGAAAATGAGGTTAGAAACAAATTCTTGTTAAATGGTTTAGTGCTTGCAAAGTCTTTAAAGAAGGAGAGAGAGAACATTGGACATTAAACATCAGTGAAAGGTTTGCCCTCACCCACTGAGAAACGGGAACATGTTTACCTACCAACACATTTGGTGAGCACTTTTCTTCCCATTGCGTAACAGAACTTTTGAACCCTTTCCAATCAACAAATGGCCCATTACGACTGCAAATTTAAGCTGCTTTTGCAGACTTCTGCCGTCTGCTTACTTCTCCCACTACACTCCCTCCACATGCACATATCTCCCAACCCTTTGGCACACCAAGGCGGAGTGGTCATATTTGTTTGTTTGTACTCCAACTTGCTCCAGCCTGTTATTCATTTTCTCTGTCCAGCACTCGTCTCCCCTTGGACTCGCAGAAATGGCTCTGTTAGCATTCTGAGCCCAAGCTCGTACACTCAGGCAGAGAGCGAGAGTGAGAGAAATTGGAAACAGAAGAGAGAAAAGCTGAAGTGAGAGACTGGGAGAGAGCATACCTCTCTGTGTGGTGTGTTAATGTACTGTAGATGTCCTAGATACTGACCTGCCAGTGGACAACAGTCCCCGCTGTCAAACACCTGAAACACAAACAGAAAGACACACACTGAAATATATGTGTACTCTAGCCCACACAGACTTTTACTGACACGGCACAGACAGCTGTGTGGAATAACATGACTTCATATTTAATATAGGACACATGCAGACACAGACACAGACACACACACACACACACACACACACACACACACACACACACACACACACACACACACACACACACACCACAAAAGTGCCTCATGTATGCCCTTTCAGTACATGCACACTGCAGTTACAGTGCCTTGTGAAAGTATTCGGCCCCCTTGAACGTTTCGACCTTTTGCCACATTTCAGGCCTCAAACATAAAGATATAAAACTGTAATTTTTTGTGAAGAATCAACAACAAGTGGGTCCCAATTATGAAGTGGAACGAAATTCATTGGCTATTTCAAACTTTTTTAACAAATAAAAAACTGAAAAAGTGGGCGTGCAAAATTATTCAGCCCCTTTACTTTCAGTGTAAAGCGCAGAGAGCATCATGAAGAACAAGGAACACACCAGGCAGGTCCGAGATACTTTTGTGGAGAAGTTTAAAGCCGGATTTGGATACAAAAAGATTTCCCAAGCTTTAAACATCCCAAGGAGCACTGTGCAAGCGATAATATTGAAATGGAAGGAGTATCAGACCACTACAAATCTACGAAGACCTGGCCGTCCCTCTAAACTTTCAGCTCATACAATGAGAAGACTGATCAGAGATGCAGCCAAGAGGCCCATGATCACTCTGGATGAACTGCAGAGATCTACAGCTGAGGTGGGAGACTCTGTCCATAGGACAACAATCAGTCGTATACTGCACAAATCTGGCCTTTATGGAAGAGTGGCAAGAAGAAAGCCATTTCTTAAAGATATCCATAAAAAGTGTCGTTTAAAGTTTGCCAAAAGCCACCTGGGAGACACACCAAACATGTGGAAGAAGGTGCTGTGGTCAGATGAAACCAAAATCGAACTTTTTGGCAACAATGCAAAACGTTATGTTTGGCGTAAAAGCAACACAGCTCATCACCCCTGAACACACCATCCCCACTGTCAAACATGGTGGTGGCGGCCCCATGGTTTGGGCCTGCTTTTCTTCAGCAGGGACAGGGAAGATGGTTAAAATTGATGGGAAGATGGATGGAGCCAAATACAGGACCATTCTGAAGAAAACCTGATGGAGTCTGCAAAAGACCTGAGACTGGGACGGGATTTGTCTTCCAACAAGACAATGATCCAAAACATAAAGCAAAATCTACAATGGAATGGTTCACAAATAAACATATCCAGGTGTTAGAATGGCCAAGTCAAAGTCCAGACCTGAATCCAATCGAGAATCTGTGGAAAGAACTGAAAACTGCTGTTCACAAACGCTCTCCATCCAACCTCACTGAGCTCGAGCTGTTTTGGAAAGGAATGGGCAAAAAAGTCCGTCGTCTCGATGTGCAAAACTGATAGAGACATACCCCAAGCAACTTACAGCTGTAATCGCAGCAAAAGGTGGCGCCAAAGTATTAACTTAAGGGGGCTGAATAATTTTGCACGCCCAATATTTCAGTTTTTTATTTGTTTAAAAGGTTTGAAATATCCAATAAATTTCGTTCTACTTCATGATTGTGTCCCACTTGTTGTTGATTCTTCACAAAAAATTACAGTTTTATATCTTTATGTTTGAGGCCTGAAATGTGGCAAAAGGTCGAAAAGTTCAAGGGGGCCGAATACTTTCGCAAGGCACTGTACATGTCTTTAAATGGATGATTTAACAACTGGTGTACAACCCTTCTGTTATAATGATCCTTTTAGATCCTTTTAATTATTTGTAACCTTTTATCTGACTTTCAGTTGATTCTGTCATAAATATACACACAACAGTTTTGTCCAAATATTCGAAAAAGAAGAAATATTAAATGACATAAACTGTAACACAAACAAGGTTTTATGCATTAAAGTATTAGTGCTCTATCTATGCTACATTACAGACCTAAATGGAATGTGTGACATGCAGATTTTATTATTACCCATACAAATATCACATTAAAATATTAAGTACATTCTCACATCTGTCCTCTTTTCATTTCCACTAATAAAGTTTTTACACTTGCTTTTAAAAACTAATGGATTCTGAGTGTCTCGTATCTGGTAACTCAAATGACCACACATTTTTGTTCACTTTGCATCTGGAACTTTGACAGCGTTTCCATTTTGATTCAAATGTTGATAGAAATTATGACAAGCTGAAACACACCTTCCAGACAATTTTTAATGCACAACATTCGCAGTAGGGATCAAAAGTAAAATAATTTAAAAGCATTGCAACATGACTTTCTCCTTAACATACAGAGACACAGAAGTTTGCTGACATATTTGGCTGGCTAGCAAGGCATAAGTTGGGTGTTTAAGGGTGGAAAATATGAACAATTCCCCTCAGGTCAGACACAAATGACTTTGATGAATCAAAAGAAAAATGACACAGAATGTACTTGGTTTCCAGTCAGTGCCTACCTTAGTCTCGCTTTGCCAGACCATCCACACGCTGCGGAGCGGAGGAGGGTCTGGCTGGTCCACACAGCATTCTGGGATGGGAGAAAAATGTGCTCTGGTTTATTGGCATTTCTTTAAACCAATCACAATTGTCATGGGCGGCACTAAGCTCAGCTGGGAGCCGCTGTAAAATAGTCGTGCGAGGGAAAACTCTGATTGGACAGATAGTCTAGCTAGCTGTCTGGATTTACCCTGCAGAGATCTGAGGAGCAGTTAACCATAGTCCTCATAAATCCACCGGAGTTTAAAATTCCAACACAAAGAAAGCGGAAGGTAACGGACATCGGCAAAAAGACGGATGCATCTGGCGAAATTTCCTGCGGCCATGGAGCAATCCCGGAGGTGGAACGTCAAGGATATAGACTATGCTTACCTCTACCTGAATAGTTGTTTGGTGTTTTAATCCCCCAACGTTGTTTTCTAGTAGGGCTGCTCGATTATGGAAAAAATAATAGTCACGATTATTATATAAATTGCACAGCCCTATTTTCTAGGCAGAGCTGCCTGGAAGGCACTAGGATTAGGCAATGGTTAGGGTTAGGTGCCTTGAAGTCGACGGTCGCAGCGCTGCCGTGAAGTCGATGTTGGGGGGCTTAAAACACCATCAAGCACCTGAATACTTCAGGCAAAGCTAATCTTCTCTTTCCCCTCTGCTGTTTTGTCCTCTAGCTATGCTAATGTGAAGAAATGCAGCAACGAGGGCAGGGCCCTGATGCAGCTGGACTTTCAACAGTTCCTTATGAAGCTGGAGAAGCTGACCGACCTGCGACCCATCCCCGATAAAGAGTTTGTTGAGACCTACATCAAGGCCTATTACCTGACGGAGAATGACATGGAGCAGTTCATCAAGAACCACAGGGTGAGACGGCCAAGCTGGTTGATGGAGGATTGTAGTGTTAGCGTCTATGCAACACTAAATATAGAGTTTCATTTAAGTAGTTGTTTTGTTTTCCTCCAGTCCCAGACAGCATGTCTTTTTTTGCTGACTCACTCTTTGTGGTTTTTGTGCAGGAGTACTCCATGAAGCAGCTAGCCAACTTGGTGAACGTTTGTCTGGGTTCACATATAAACAAGAAGGCTCGTCAGAAACTCTTGGCGGCCATAGATGACATTGACAGACCCAAGAGATAGGTTGATGAACGGAGCAGTCCCTGAACGCATCAACCAGCACCACAGAGATGGACACTCCAACAGAGGAACTCCCACTGTGGAGCTCAGCATAGAATGTCTTCATTTTCAGTTTAGAGCGTACATGATGTGATGTGTTTAATGAGCTATACAGCAAATACAGAAATAGAGCTAGTGTAAACAGCAATTTCAAAGCTAGCCAAATGCTAAGTATCTGTTAAAGTATGTGGTCAAAAACACATGTCATTCATGATATTCTGATTAACATAACTACTAACACTTGCACTCTCAAGCATGCTGCAGTTACTCTATGCTTACAGCAGATGTACCATAATGCATGCCCTGACATTTTCATTTAACAAACATGCCGCTTATGAAGTTATTCTGCAAATTGTCTGCAACAACAACAATTTCAGTCCCTTTAATGTTCATAATGATGAGTTTCAGATAAACTACTACAGCTATCTTAACAATGTAATGTGAAGTGTATCTTGACCATGTGGCTGTTTGTGGCATTCCATCAGTTTTCACCAAATGGGCTGTGAAATCTGATACAACGCCGAAGTTATTCCAGCCCATTTGTTCGCAGTATGTTATTTCACTTCTGGGTCTTTGTTGTGTCTAATTGGATGCTCTGCTCCTTGTTCTGATTGTTTTGTCCATGAATTACATAAATCTAATATAATGATGATTCTGAAAATGATATAAATTGCTGTAGTTAGCATTAACATGGAGTATATCTGCACTAGCTGTATTTGTTTGTTTGCCATTTGTCATATCTGAGGAGGAGTTTTTAAAGCCTTTGTGAAAGACCTTATTTTGGAGTTCAGTCTCAGGCGTTGTTAATGAGCAGTGAGATCTGTTTTGTAGGTTTGTGCGGACATGTACTGATTATGTGATTTGTGATTGTCAAAAGAGCTTTCCTCCAAAGTTTTAAGGCTCCCCTGCTTCAGTCCTTTCTATTAGTTTACCTTGACAAGACCTGCCGAGAGCGCGGATTGATTTACTGTCAAAAGGGGTGGGGTTACACTTTCTGATATAGCATTACATTTTGTGTGCAACTATTCCAAGAAGAATGCTGTAAATGTGAATGTTTTAAATGATGTCTGTATTTATTTCATGCTTTGTCTTGTTTGGGTTTTTATATGATAATTGCTGAAAGTGGGCTTGTCATTGATCACCTCTCAGTATCTTGTAACTTAACAACTGAAGCGAATACAAATATTTAAGCATTATCTTTTCAAATTATGTTAAGGCTCAAGTGCACTATTTTGAAAATCCATAATTAGTGTTGGAACTGTAGGATGCACCAAAAATGATTCTAACATAATAAACACACAAACAATGGACTCTGTTATTATTACCTACTTAATTCTTACAGTGCCATGAATAAAATACACAATCTATAAATTACATCCAACCTTTAAAATCTCTCTGCCGCAGCGGTTTTAAAAGAGTCGTCACCGTTCGTCAGAATATGTAGAATAACAGTGTTACCTTCCAGCGGCGATGCTGTCCATCCTAATGATGCTTTACTCAGCCAAGAGCAGGACACTGTCAGAGTAATTAATGTGGCTTCCTGTGTGGTTAAAAGCCATCAGCCTTCTTCTTTAGGTGGAGCCTGCTGATCAGGTTGAACTGTGAAGGACTTATAACTTTGATGACTCACTGTTTATATTCTAAAACTATTCACTCACTTTTCATCAACTACCGTCTGTGATCAAGCTGAACCTACTTTTCATCGAGTGGACAACCATCCACACGTATGCTGTCTTTATACACACAGATGACTTGGCCTACTGGTTAAATATAGATGTCCCTATTACAATTAGCCAAACTATAACTCACAAATAAAGTCAGTTTCCTACGATAAACCGTGTCGTTCACATCACATCCATCAAGTTAATAGCAAAATTAAGTAAATTGTCACATGCCAATATTTTTTATGCCAGATAAACCTGGACAAAACTACCAAACATCTCAAACAGAGTTCAAATCTGGGTTCCAGTGTGCATCTAGTCTGATATTTAGTATGGTGACAGGTGTTTTTGCAGTTTGTGTGGTAGTCTTTGACTATTCAACCCTTGTGTGCTGCCTTTTCTTGCAGAGATTTCCTCACCCTCCCACCCTCAAACACTTCATTCATGACCTACCCGACTCCGCTGCTCTCACTGTCCCTGTGCGACACATTAGGTGCCCAGCAGGATCGTACCCCTCCTGTGATGCCGTGGCCCAGTTACCCTTTCACATAAAAGACCAGGCGCTCTTTGCTCCTGTGTTTTTGCCCCTCTGCCAAAATTCATTAGCCAAGCTCATAGAAATCACTATTACTGACCCACATGGCTCGTATTCCCTCACTGTCTGCAGATATGCATTCACACAGACTTCAATAATGCCTATTCATACATGTAACTGGGAACAATTGCTGGCAGAGCCTATTAGAATATTTACTGTGCATGATATTGACAAGACAAGATGTGACAGTGGAGGGGGAGAGTAAAAGTTGATGTGACAACCAGAAAAGATGCTGATGAGATGTGTTGGTTGTACAGCTCGGTGAAAAGCTGCTTTTTTTTTTTTTAATCAAAGCTCATCATCTATAACAAATGTTTTATATTTACTCAGGCATGGGACAGTCTTTGATAATCACACATTTTTTAAATTTTGAACTTTGAAATACTTATTAAAAATCTCCTGAAGTCTTTTGAAGCTTCACTTACAACCAAAGTTGATAGGACTTTTTTTGGACTTTTTTTGTTAAGGTGCAACAGGGATGATGGGGACGGTTTTTAGCATTTTGCACCATAAAAAAAAAACAACTACGTTTTGATGCATTTCTTGGTGTATTTTGCTAATATTTCTTTTAAATGCACACACAAGCCCCACAGAGAGATTTTACAGTTGTGTCCAAAATCACGCACTACTCACTAAGGTTATAGGCTATAGTTTTCTATATCAGTGGTTCTCAAACTCTTAACACAATGTACAACTACAGAAAATAGGGCCCTTTAGCCGTCAGCTGTACTTGGCTCTTTTGTCATTTAAATTGTCACATGCTCATTTTGTTTAACTCTCTTAACAAGTAAATAAACAAGAGCAAAAATAAAATGAACTTATCTAACAAAGAAGAGAAGACATTAACTGTCAGGGTAGAAAACACATTTAGGGTGTCAGGCTAACTGGAACCCACATACACACATGAAAACCTTTTAATATCAGTGTCTCCCTCTGAAAGAGCAGAAAATCGAAAACTGTAACCAGGGAGCTGTGCATGGTTTAGGCAAACCCATTTGCTCTCTCATAATGACAGCATGGCGTATTCACAGAGCTTTTCATTAAAGCGGTCGTATTGATTTAGCCCTGTCACCAAACAAACCTTACTGTCCCTGGGAAGGATTTCAGAAATGTTCATGACATGTGGTTCAAAATGAGTATGCCATTTTGTTGCATTGTGCAAATGGATAATGGTAACAAAATTGTTCCGCTTGCTATAGACCATAATAAAATTGCATCGGGCCTATCGCGAATATGGGCTTTTTAGTGTTAGGAAATAGTTTCAGATATCTTGCAGAATGCATCAAAGATATAATTTATTTATTCAAACCTCTCAGTATTCAATAAACATAGTTATCCCAGTATTTATTGAGCATAATCCCAGTATTTTCCTTTCATATTGACTGGTATTAGGGATTGAAGCAGCTAATTGGATGTCAGACTCCACTGCATGAACTTTCACAACGGCCCCCTGAGAATCTTGTTCCACCAGTCGCTGCTAATTTGTTGCTTGACTAGCTGTGCTTGAGCGGAAACAAATGTTGTGACTGGTCATAAACATGAGCAGGGCAGGAAAACCTTTCGGGAAACACTAGAGCCCAACAGAGGTGCGGGCTGTCAGTTCAAAGTTTGCGTAAATAGAATAGGAAAAGTTTAATAGGATGGATAGATATTTCAGGGCAGCTCTGTATACTGAGAAAAAAATAAAAAAAGATTCTGTAAGATTGACTTGAAATTGAATAATGAAAAATAATTTAAAAATTATGTAGGTCAGCGCAAATTCTTTCAGGAATCCCTAACAAGTAATCAGTCCCTCCTAAAGCGAATCAGCGCTGGAGGCGTTCACCTTCTGATAAACCAATCAGGAACGGCCAAGGATCCCTTAGGCCAATCACAGCATCACATCACTGTTTTAAAAAGCTGCTTCTCTCCCTGTGCTATCAGCTGTCATTTCAGGAAGACGTCGTCCCTCCTCCTCCCCTTCCACTTCCTGTCCTGGTGGTTCTCCGGCTGCCGCTCCGATGCCTCCTAGGTCTGGTTTTCCGGCCTTCTCTGCCACCACCGTTACATCTTGGTTCCCTACCCCTACATTAAATTTATTAAATATTGAATGTATTAATAACGATGGAGTTCAATCTCCAATACACTGTACACTACATGCTGTTGTACATTAAAACCTTTTGCATATCTGCAAACATGTCTCTCCTGATTGAAATAACATTACAATCTTCTGCTTCCAGATATCTTTTTGTCAAAACAACACCGCCGTCTCAGTCATGTGATGAATCAACCCTTTTGTCCTACTTCACATCATGTAATAATATACATCATAACAGCAGCACTTTCTGGTACTCTTGGATATACCCTCACAGAAAACACAAAGTCAATACTCCTGTCTTTGAGGAATTGGTATTGATTTGTTTTCTCCGCTGGACTTATGTTTTGGTGTAAATTACTGGTTTCCACACAGTTTAAAAAAAGGGGATGGCGTACCATTGACATCTCATTTCAAAGAAGTGAATGTTCATTTTTCCACAGGGGAGCTCTGATGTGATTTTGATGAAAAATATGTTTCGGGTCAGTTAGATTGCAGCAAGAGTAACTTTCTGTGCATATTGTTGTTTCATGACCTCAGTCCTGGGCTGATGAACTTCTAATGCAATGCTTGCAGTGATGACTAGTGACATTTTCTTTGAGAGGCCATTTAAGGATAACATATCTTAGTCTGGGCAGGTCTGAAGCTGCAGGTTTGAAACTGATGGCACTGTGGCTCTGCACTGGTACGATTGTTTCTGTTGTTTTGCATCAGTCATACTGTTTCCTTGTAATTCCTCCTTTCTCATGTATTTGTTTAATGGCCTTTCCCTTCTAGAAACTAAAAACATTAGAGCCCTGAGGCTACTTTGGAAAACACAGAATATTCATTGGATTTTAATACTCTTGCATATCATTTCCCATTGTTGTAACAAATGACTCATATTCACTACGCCTAATAAGTGAGCCATGAATGAAGTCAGTAGTCATAGTAGAAGAGTGTGAATCACACTAATACTGTCAGCTGAATATTTATACTGGTACACAAAAGTAAAAAGAATAGATTATTCCACGTAATTTCATGGGTCTCGTCCACTCGTGTCCTTCCTTTCACAACACTGCAAGCAGTGATGCCTTTTGAGTAGTGAGATAGATAACACATGAGAGATTCTCTGTATTTCATCAGCTACAGTATCTCACAAATCTTATTGTGTTTGTGGTTTAGTCATGGCCTCATAATATGCAAATACTTCAAAATACATGTTTGTATTGTGAAGAGATTATACAATAGGGGTTGACCTTATTCATCATAATGCAGACAAACAAGAGAAACATGTTGACCTTTAAGGTGGCAGCAGACAGACTCACCATTAATGCACATTTAAATTACATTAACATTGTACCTATTAATTCTGAGCTCAGGAGTTAAACATGCGACAAGAATTTTGAGCTACATACTGGAATCACATTTTGCCCTTTAGGTGACACTTATACTGACAGAATGGAGCACAACATACTATAATGTCTTTGCAAAAGGTCGCTAACGTTCTCTTTTACTTGTAGTATAGTGTATTTAACACAATTTATTCAAGGTGACAACATGATGTGAATGGCTGACATGGTTGTCTACAACTTCCACTACATTAAAAGAAAGATCAAACATTATCACATTGCAGGAAAGATGACACTTTTTCACTTTTACACTTGAAGCTGAGTCTATTAGTGACCCGGAAATGATTACAGTATTTTCATTTTACTTGATGGCAAAATAATGAAAGCAATTCATCATACAAAGAAAAACAGACCATGCTCACGTTATCCGTCTTATGTGGAAAATGTGTTTTACAGCCACCATAACCATATAGACCAGTATTTCACCCACCAATTTGTCAACAGCTCCTCTGCATTGCTTTTAGTAATACAATCTGTATACCGTACCTTCCATTTCAATCGGTGGGTTATCATTAGGCCCAGCATGCTTTTCTTGGCTTTCCCTGTTTCTCATTTCTCAGAGGAAAGCCATGGCCTACAGATCAGGAAGAAGTCAGAGTGAAGGCGTGACCATGACAGCTTTTCTTTTAACGGCATTTACACACAGTCTTTGCTTCGCTCCCATACTGACAGTGTGTGTGTGTGTGTGTGTGTGTCGCAGAGAGGGGGAGATAGAAATACATATTATATACTAGTGATATATGCTATAGTACAAGTATTTAACATATAAGCTGTATGGTGCACACACAATTAATGCTAATGTATCTATTCCCCTGCAGTCTGTCTTTCTATCTCATAGCTAGGCTTGAAGAAGGGACTTTAAAGAATAATTACAGTTTACAACTTGGACCTCATTTTCATAGTCTTGGCCATCACCTTTATAGTTTCAGAAAACATTGTGGTCACCAAAGTCATCAATCAGAGATCTGGGAACAGGGGGACATTGCTGATGGGGCAACAAATAATAAAAACGAGTGCTGGCATCAGCTGTTTCATTCATACTTTACAATCCCAAACCTAATGCTCAATTCCTTGACATAATTGCCTCTAGCTAAATTCATTTTTCTAATGTTAAGGAACTGTTGATGTTCAAAGTTTCCATTAATCATGAGCACCACTAGAGCTGCTCATCTATGTTGATGTTGATATGTTGATATGTTGATATTGGAATCACCCACCCAGCAGTACTCCTCAACATTCACAACATCTTACTTTCTGAGTGCAGTCTGTTGACATTACTTTTGGCAAAAACCAACATCCTGACAGAGATGGACAGATTTGGAGGAGATTAAGTTTTGTGCCATACTAGACCCATGTCATCCTCTTTTCCTTCCCACTCACACCTGCCTTGAAGTACTTTGAACAAGATGACCATCAGCCCTCTTGATTGCCTGGTTTATGTGGCGTTCAGGATTGACCATTTTTTATATTAATGCTGGTAATCCTGAGGGTTTAAGTGTGTGCTCAGGGAATGAGGCTTATATGCAGACTGAGCTCAGTGCTGGCTAACTGAGCTCTGACAGGTTTTTGTGGATCTCCCCATGGATACCCCAAGGATGACAGAAAGTGCAGACAGAGGGCTCACCGACCTGCTCCCGAAAAATCATCCCATCCAATCCCACGTGGGCCTCAGCCAGTAGAATTTACATATTCAAATTCAGGATTAACTTGAGGTTTGCGTCGTGAATACCCTAAAGCGGTTGCATTATGCATCTGTCTTGTGCATGTGCTTGAATTTCCCCCAAATATTGAAATATTTACTACCTTTGAAGTGCAAGGGGCAGAAAAAAGCAACCATGTTTACTTTCTCCTGCTTTGGTTCTGCTTATTAGCCTCCCTCTGTCTTTGTTTTTCTCTCTCCATCTTCCTTTAGTCATTCATCATCAGACTTATAATTCATTATGCTGTCAGCATCTTGGTGAGTACATTTCTTGCATGCACACAACCAATCACACTATTTAGGCAAAACCCAAGAGAAGGATCTCATGAATACACAAGGAAAACGTTATCCTGCTCAACTTTGTCTCTGTCAGTTCGTTTCCTCTAAACAGAATCTTGTCTCCGATGTCACTACTAATGCTTCAGTTTGTGTGTGATGGTTGTGTGCGTTGTTGCTTGTGTGCTTGGCACTCACTGATGTTAATCTTCCATTTCGGCAGGCATTTTAAGACCTTTGGAGTAAGACAGATTTGTGCTATGTAGGCTTGATTTAAGATTGCTAGGTGATATGTGGTGTGTACCGGCTAGGGTGCCACAGGCAGATTTGAATGACAGTAAACAATGCCTTATCTGTGGGTGGAAAGTGGCTGACTGTCCCCTCCTAACCTGCTGCGGTATATTACCCTGAGGGGGAAATACACGCTTCTTTTTAACTGTGTGACTTACAGCTTGAGTTCACAAAGTGCCTTGAAGTAACAGAGTGTGTGGGCTGTTTATGTTTAAGCAATAAACGGATCTATTTGTGCTTAAAACACGCACACATGAATGCTTTTAAGACAAATGCATTTATTAACAATGGGACATACCACTCACATCTGGGGTCTATGTCATAATGCATTCTTTGAATATGAGAAGGGAGCGTGTTCGAGCTAAAGTGGGGTGTTAAAGTGGGTTCAGGCTTATTAAGTCTTACGTTGATACAATACTCCCATGCCAAATTGGCGCTGCAAGAGTGGACGGTTGCTGTAATAATACACATAATGGGCAGAATATAGTTAAAGAAATATGCTTATTTACTTTCTTGTTAAGCATTAGATAAGAAGATCGATAACACTCTCATGTCTGTACTATAAAGTTAGAGCCAGCAGATGATTAGCTTAGCATAGCATAACCAGCACCCTTTAAGCAGGAACAACAGTGTTTCTAGTCTTTATGCTAAGATAAGATAAGCAAATCTATCTATCTATCTATCTATCTATCTATCTATCTATCTATCTATCTATCTATCTATCTATCTATCTATTCAGTAATTCTCTTTTTCATTTATTTTCTTTTATTTGTACCTGTGAAGCATGTGTAACCCAGATTTAAAAAAATGTATTGCAAACATATGTATTCTTTTGCTTTGTGTAACATGTAGGCTATGTACAATATATGAACAAAAGCATAGCACATTTGTAAGAATATCAATCACCTGTCTCTTATTTTTTAGACACCCCTTTAAGCTGTATCTCTTCGAACCTCACTTGAGTTCACACTGTAGGGGTAATAAAATTGAAATAAGTTAGTGCTTCTCCCGCTGTGCTGGGACTCCTCATAAAATGCTTTGAGCACCGTGGAAAATCCGAGCTCACAGCCTTTGGATGGAAGTGAACCTTTGGCCGCTAACCCGGCGTTTAACGAGACTCCGTGGTCCCTTAACTTTAAGCACTTTGGGTTTTTTCGCCTGTGTCGCTGTAAACTCTGTGTTAAAGAATTGCAACACTGGTAAATATCTGTATTTCTGCACAGTAAATGTTGTAATTTGTGGCTCAAAGGTAATGGATGCTTGCATTTTAGTTGCGTGGGATCAGAGATTTTTGTAGGCAGACTGAAACAACAGGTTGGTGATATTTTTCCAGCACAAATAATCAGTCTGGCTAAAGGCTATACCTTGTTGTATTATGTGCTTTAATCGGCTGTATTATGATAGAATTTCGTTGACAACATAGTTGATAGGCAAATGACCTTTGTGCTTCCACTCAACATGTGTTTAGTTAACAATGTCATGAAATTGTTCTTAATTCTTGAAAAACTCACTTTACGGGCTTCTGTTTAAAAAAATATATCACACAAAGCTGTGCTCTTAGTTTATGTTTATATTAAACAAGCATTCCACATCACTGAGTAATACCTCCTGCATTTTAGGACCATTTATGGATAGAGAAAAATATGCAGATGAATCAGACTTTGAGCAATGTCAGCAAGGAATAAACTTGTTAATTTGTTCAACACTCCGACAATATACAAGCAGACAAACAAGTAAACGTATACTGATGTGTTCTGCATCCCTAGATTCCAGACAATTGCATTGTTTGAGAAATTATCTTGACACTGTGACTAATTGCATTTCTGTTGTTGAATGCTAAAATATCTGGCAGAAGTGAACCTACACAGAAACACAGCAAAACGTCCGAACAAGATGTGAGTTTAAGCCCCTAAAGAAGGAATGGCGGTTATCTCATGGAAAGCCTCTCCACCATCACAGCATCAAGGGCCCTGATAATTAATAATTTGCCTCACAAATCTCATTAGTGTATAATGAGGGAACAAGTGCTATTAGTGAGACATAACTGGGACCGTAATCGTCTAAGACTTGTTATGAGCCATGGGCAGACTGACAGGCTCACCCCTGCTTTTAGGACAAACAAGAACGGAAACCTTTCTTTTTGTGTCCTTTGAAGGACTCAGGAGGCAATATCAACTCCACACCATCAGGTTGTGATTGAACAGATGTTTCTTTCAGTGTTTCTTTTGAGACAACATCACTCAATTTATAAATGAGGTCAGAAGCTGCATCATGAGTGGCACAATGTGCAGCAGCCTTCGGCACACACAGATAATTTCTCCTGGATCCCTCGAAGGTTAGAAAAAAAATACTTTGTTGCAAATGATCCTTCTTTCTCCTTTCTAATTTCTGCAACTACAAATCACGGCCAACACAACGCCTCGGGTCTCTCATCCTGCTGCTTCAATACAAAATAAGATGCTAAGATAAATGTGGCAGTATATATCGTCACACAAGTGGATCTGTGATCTGCTTCAGGGCATTGCTTTGGCACTTATGTTCTTAATATCAAAGGGTTTATATCAAGAGGGCCTAGATAATTACCACATAGTGAGCATTGTCTTCCAATAATACATCAAAGGGTTTGAAAACACAAAGCTCATTTAGGATTATAATTTATGAGAGTTGCATTGTAATCCTGAATGAGGAATTATTTCATTAAGGAATCTCCACTACTCTCTCCATATACTTCTGGGGGATGCTAATTTCGTGAAGCGGCAAACACCATCAAGTGCAATTTAAAAATCCAATAAAAATCTTGATTGTTCTGGGCTTTGTGAATAAATTGACTTGGCCTTTAAAATGTGAAAATGTGCTGTGAGCGCATCGTGTTGAAAACACAGCACAGATGACATGATGTTCTCTGAAATGAGTCAGTTAATACTTCTGGGGATGATGTGCTAATCATGAATGAACGTAAAAACTGATTTTTCCTCCTGCAAAATGATCATGAAAAGTTTCTGTTTTTATCTTCCTGTTCAGCCTTCCTTTCATGCAGAGCTCTGCCCATCTGCAAAAGTGTTGCAACTTTCAATGAGTGCAGCCACTACCGTTAAATCCCATCACGACTCAAAAGTCCTATCTCTCATGAGCAGATAGAGGCGATGCAGATAAGTCCCTGAGCGAGAATAGATTTTGATGGTTTGATTGATTTTCTACAGCGGCACTGAACACAGTTTGGGTTCCTTTCTCCCACATTATGCTCACAATACTATGGCTGGCACACACATAATGTACAGGCATATGCATACACAGAGATGTGGACTTGGTGACTTGGACTTGAGTTAGCTCGAGTCACTGTTTTGATGACTTGCAACTTGAATTGACAAAAAATAAATGACTTGAGACTCGACTTTAATTGAGGCATGATGACTCAGATGACTTGCGTGTATTAAAATTTTGAATTTTAGCTGTTAAATGTAAAATTAAGCTTAGTGTTAGTTCATGCAGGACATGGAAGTCATACGTCATTCTCACATGAAGGCAGTCCTTTTAAATATGTCTCCTTCCTCGCTGGTCCCTGCTAAACTGACGCTTTTTTCTCTTCGGCAGTAACGAAACTGTGAATCGTGATTGGACGACTCAAAAAACTGACTGAATGGCTATCAGTCAAACTCCTTGCTATGGTAACACGTAACATCAAAGAACCCTGAGTTTTTTTGAACCTTTATTTAACCAGGTAGGCCGTTAAGAACAGGTTCTCATTTGCAACTGCGATCTGGCCAAGAAAAGCGTACTTATTACAAGGTATTACAGGTAATACAATACAGAAATACAGAATACAAAAAGCTACATAAAGTGCAGGTTAAGTAGGCATTACAGAGCCGGTGCGAAGTGAGGTGTAAGTTAGACGAAGGATATGCGAAAGGGATATCGTAATAACATAATATACGTGAATAGGCAGTCTATAACACTGCTGAGAAGTAGTGAAGAGCCAAAAAAAAACTAAACAAAAACAGTTAGTGCAAATTCTGATCTAGTTAGTGGTGTTGATCAGTTATAACACAATATATATGAATAGACAGTCTATGTAGACCAGGTAGTGATGTAGATCAGAAATGACACGATATGCATTAATAAAATGTTGAGATGTAGTAAAGATTCAATATACAGTTGGTACAAAGTGTGGTCTAGATGATGATGTAGGTCAGTAATATCACAGTATACAAGAATAGACAGAATCTATAAATGCTGAGATGTAGTAAAGAGTCAATGTACAACGTGTTGTCTAGATAGTGATGTAGATCAGTAATATCGCAGTATACATGAATAGACAGAATATATAAATACTGAGGTGTAGTAAAGAGTCCATGAAGAAGCCTCATTAGTTGGACCAGACCACCACGATGGCTGCGTCTGTGCCACAGGCAATCACTTTTGGATTTAAAATTTCACCAATCAAAAATTTTAAGAATGAAGATCTTGGGTGTAAAAAAAGCGACTTGATTTGGGACTCGACTTGACTTGCACCATAAAAAATAACTCAAGACATGCTTGTGACTTGGACCAAATGACTTGAGAAAAGATGACTTGATCACAACACTGACACTCGTATACACAGCACATACCCACCCACACCCACCCCACCCCCACACACACACACACACACACACACACACACACACACACACACACACACACACACACACACACACACACACACATACACACACACACACACACGTTGATCCAGGTCTGATGACACCTTCCTTTTTGAGACTAGAAAATAAACACAGAAACAGGCAAGAGCCCAACAGCTGTGGGGACACAGCCACAGCTAGCCACCAGCCACAGCTAGCCCCCAGCACTATCAGACATAGATACAAACACAAAGTAAACAAAAACATAAAATCAATAAATAAAACTGAATCAGCAAATATCTCCCAAGGTCAGCCACAATCATAAATTCTTCCATATCTGTGGACAATCTAATGTATGTGAGCTTCTTGGGCTTTTCATTTTGGATGGAGATATACCTCAATTTTCTTCTCTTTTTTACAGAATATTTTAGGGCTTTTTATTGCCTTTTTTATTAGAACAGCTGAATGACAGGAAAGGAGGGGAGAGAGAGAGAGAGGGGATGATATGCAGCGAAGGGCCGCGTGTTAGATTCAAATCCAGGACACCGCCCACATGGGGCACAAACTCTACCATATACCTCAAATTTCAGTTATTTTTGACATCTCTTACATTATCAGGTAAACAATGTTGTTTAACCAAATTTTCTGTACACACATTTTTAATTGAGCATAATTTAAGTAATTTGTGCACAAATGACCAATTCTTTATACTGTACTTTCCTCCTGAGGCTCACTGGCTTCTGTATGTCTGGCCTGCTGGTTAAACACGAGAATCTGTGGCCATGTAGTGACCATCTTTGGTCTCTCATTGCTCTAGTGTGTGAGAGCTGCGGTGCAACCGTTGCCAAGTAGAAGACCAGATGAGCGTCTAGCACACCTGGATGAATAAAATGTACAGCAGAGTCTTTTTTTTACGTAACCAAACAGAGAGAGAAAAAAGATCACAGAGTGAAACATGTCCTTTCTCCACAGTCTCGTGCCTACTGCAGCAAGACTCAGTTGTAATGAATTTCTGGCTACGACAGCTGAAAACACTCCAAGCCAGTCAGAGTTGGAATGAATGGACATGAATGTTCTGGGCGCAGAGATGGGAAGGGAAGGGAAGGGAACATGATCATCCATGACATCATCTAAGTAGCCACGGTCACCTTGAAACATATTTTTTTAAAGAGCTTTTATTGCCTTTATGATAGTTTGAGAATGACCGCAAGAGATGACACGCAGCAAAGAATTCCAACCTGGACCGCTACCAAGGACTCAGCCTACATGCGCACACATGTAGGCTAACACTCCTGAGTAGAACCACACACAAGATTACTTTCACAGCCGACTTCTGAGCACACATGACACATTCTTGGATTCGTCCAGTGTCCTGTGAAATTGTCGCTGTCAGGGAACATTCTCAAATGCCTGAAATAGTCAGTCGCTGACATTTTCCAAGTTTCCCAGGTAGACATGCTCCCAAGATGGAGGCTGTTCAAAGCAATTTATGGCTTCTTCCTCTTACTTTCTGCATTAGTGTTCCATTGAATCTCCTGAAGAAAAGCCCATAACAGGAGGATTTATGACAATTATGGAGATTTTGCCCTCATTGTATCCTTATTATTGCATAACTCCTCCATCTCTGCCTTCATATGCAACACAGAATGCATACCATTTTAGACTTTGCATTGAATATTTTTATTGAAAGATTCCTTTTGACGAATTTGGTTTTTTTATGCTGTTGGGAGGTGACCATATTTATTAGAAAAATAATGCAACAGCTCCATACATGTCTATCTTCATCATATTATTAATCTCATTGACTCAGAACGCCTGTGAATATGCAGGATGACAGTACGTCTTCTTCTTTTGGCTGTACCATTAGGATTCAGCAGAGCCTGAAATTGCATATTATACAGTAGCTGCCTATAGAAAGGCTGAAGAATCTTCACATAAAGACGAGAACTCTGCCTTTTTAGTATGATAACAACCTTAATTTGTGTGTTTGGGTGTGAGTGGCCGTCCATGTTGGAGACGAATTGTGTCGTCGATTTTGTCTTTTTCCACACATCTGGTGCTGGTATGTGATTTGAGCTGAACCTTTAGATTTAAAAGGGGCTGTATGACATTGCCAAGCCAGAGGGATAACAAAGACACCAAAATGGAGTAAGACTTCCTTTGTTTTCCCTGCACACTCATTATACAAAATCTCTCAGCCCTGAAACATTGACAAGAATAGTGTTGGCGAGGAAAATGCAGCTGAATCATCAGAGATGATGCAGAAATTAAACAAAGTTTGTGTCGGTGTGGTTGGAAAAATAACAAATTTTCCTTTCACTTTCGAGTCCATAATCTCATTAAATCATTTCAAAACTACAGAATGAAAAGTACACTTTATCGTCCAATAAGTGGTGCAAATTGTCCATTTGAATGTAAACGCTTTCAGCTTTTGCAGCTTGTTTCTCTGGTTGCTTTTTTCTGGGAATAAAGAGCAACACCAAAGAATCTTTGGAAAGAATCTAATCTTGGTTTGAAAAAAACACTCCAATCAATTTGGCTTTTACAAAATGCAGTGTTTTTTTTAATCAGCTTTAAGATGATGCCAGTCCAAGCTGAGAGGAAGAAAGAGACAAACACAAGTGAAAATAAATGACAGGAACATAAATATAGCTGTCAGAGTATTTCACAGTGCAAAAATCGATCATATACACAGTGTCTGTTCGTATTTACATGGGCATGAACATACAAAATATACAGAATCTGTCTGTCCCCTAACCCCAGAGATTAATAGTATGTCTTACACTGTGACACATCACTGTTATAAAGATGAAAAGGAAGATGAATTTTGTACTAAAATAAATAAGTGAAACCATCAAAGCATGATGATGTAATTCTCTCATATTGATTGTCTCTCCATTCCTT
This sequence comes from Perca fluviatilis, assembly GCF_010015445.1. Lineage (NCBI taxonomy): Eukaryota > Metazoa > Chordata > Actinopteri > Perciformes > Percidae > Perca > Perca fluviatilis. The sequence continues at coordinate 15,286,111 of NC_053124.1, read as the reverse complement.
CCTTATATCTGGCTAAAAACAAAAAAGTATTTGAAATATAGTATTGCAATAGGTCCAAATGTCTTCAAGAGGGAATTAAGGGGATTGTTATGTAAAGCTACAAAATAAGACTCATTGCTAATGTATTTTCTGTTGGCTAAACTGCAACTTTACAGCTAGGAAAGAGCTGCATCCTTGACTATGATAACTTTATTGATATGATTTGATTTAATAACCTAATTAGACCAATTTAATGTTATTAGCTTGCAGTGGTGGGTGTTCAAATTTCTTCCTAGATAATTCTCCATTATATATCATGTTTTATATTTTTGAAGGTGATTTTGTGTACGGTCCTGTTAATCCTGTTATATTGTCATAGCAGAAAGCAAAATGTATCTTTTATAATGTTAATTATTTATATTTTATTATATACAGTATTATTGGTAATTAATAAGCCAATTAGTATGTAATATTATTGCCGTATGTGAACTTACTTACACATTATAAAGATCGACTCCAGAGCCTTATACTATGACTAAATGTGCAAATTGTTTATTAGCTTTACTCTATGGGTCCAGGAATAATACATTTCAAACTTTAATTCATTATACCATCTAATATCTCATATGTCTCACACAATCGTGTTATTCCAGCTGACAATGACACACTAACCCCCATCATGTACCGTATATGATGACCAAACAGATAATAACACAGTAGCCCCCATGCAGACAGAAAATGTGAGTAGAACTAAACATGTCATTGCAGATAGCCAAATTAGGTTTACAATTATAAAGGTCTAAAGGTCTAGTGATATTAATATTCTTGTTTTTGTCTGCAAATCCAATGAAAAGACCAGAATCAACAATGAAGTATTGTCTGTTTATCCAGTGCCTGATATAGCTTGTTCCTCTGCACCTCATTGTTGTCTCAAAACTCTTAAAAACACACCACACTGTTGCCCTGGTTGACATGCTCCTTCATTACCATAAACATGGGCACTGTAGTATATTTTGAGTCAATGCTACATACACTTTCCTGCTGTAAATACTTACTACTGTAATACACCATGTGCATTAATGCACAAGTGGAAATAGTCCCCAACAAAAGCACTGTTTACTCCTGTTTGAGTGAAATTTGCTAGAAACTACAGTGTCCAGCGGTTTTGAAAAATTACTACATTTTAAAATGTTTTTAAATATTTAGCTCTCTATTAGGAATGATGCTGAGTACCACAGTCAGGATAGGGAAGTTGAAAACTATTGTGAGACGGACTAATGCATTGTTGGTTTTATCTTTTCATGGAGTTTGTTAACAATAACAGAATATCTCTGTGTCTTACAAAGATTTTAGTTCCTTTTTCCCCACCACGTAAACGGGGAGCGGCAACAAACTAATCACAGCAGTCTGAGCCAGCTAGAGGCTTTATTGGCTATGCACTTTAGGATGATAAATGTTTTTCCCTGGCTGAATTAAAATGCTGCTATTAGATTTACAGCTTTGAAGCTCATTGGGCTTCTATGTAACTTTTTTAGATAAATGCGAGACAATTCATTAATCCAAGTTTCAGCAGAACTAAGATGGTGGCTACTGATACAAAGCAAACTAAGAGTGGTCTTTTCTTTGTATTCACACTGAAATGCACCATGGCCATTAAGAGACTTATAACTTTCATCCTCCCAAATCCTATTATGACAAAGCAGCAATACAATGACAATAGAGTAATATGAACGCATTTAGGGTAAAGATTATTCATGTTTTCTGTCTGTGCAAGATTGTGAGCAAGATGTGAACATGCCTTAAAAGATATGAATTTGTTGACTCTGTGCATACAATATGGATGTTATCTCTCATTTTATTTTTAACAAGCCTATCCTTTGTCCTGGATGTTCATTCATAAAAAAATGCTACAATATTCATGAATAAATATGCATGGAGGACGGAGTACCACTTTAAAAAAAACAGGAGATAGATCGAAGGCATCGTGAGCATGACAAAGGATGATTATGAGTAAAATCAGACAGTGCAGCTTCCACACTGCAGATAAACTGCTTGTTTGTCAGAATCATTGGCACAGCTAAGAACATAATTATCTCATATGCATGGAAACAACTCTTGTGGCTGTTCAACCTCAAAATAAAGTTTTTTATTTATAGAATTTGTTTTGTGCATTTAGCTTATTTTTTGCTTCTTAGCCCTGTGATGTTCAGCATCGGCACAAATACAGCAACTGCAAAAAACAACAAAGCAGTTGGGAGTGCAGCATCACAGGACACACACTTAGCACGTACTTAGGAATTGGCAAGAATAAAATATTAATAGAAAACAAAAATAAAATCCTTTAAAAACATTTAAACACTTTTTTTTTTCTTCAAAAGAAACATACATTATGTACACAATTCCAGAGCTTCAAACACAGAGGGCTTTTTGAAATGTGACCTCTATCATGGCACATAGGATCAGGTTTGTGAAGTTTGTTGGTGTGTGTATGCGTGTGTCTTTAGCTTTAGGGTACCACATCTGTTCTCAGCTGGACCTGGTACACCCCCTTCATGGCTGTGCCCAACATACAGTACCCTTTGGTATAGGTGAGGTTAGAAAGGATTGGTTCTTCTACTTCACTTTAAAAATCATCATCATGACACCATTAACACTATTCACCTGTACCTCATGTCAATACGAACCAATATCATCATCACTGTCACCTTCAGCACCATCGTCTCCAACAGAAAACACCGCCCAAACCTTCATCACAGTTATTTTAGTCTCCACACCAGCACAAGCTTCCGCAGTATTAGCAGCTTTAGGAAGTGACACATGTCAAAAGCAGCTCTTGTATCATGCCACAAGTTCTTGACATCAAAGTTCTTAGAAAGCAGCCGCAACAGCAATGTAAAGTAAAATGAAGTGTCAGCCTTTTAGCTAATCCATCTCCGTTGCGATAAGCTCTTTTTTTCCGGACCCGTATCATTGTCTTGGGCATCAGCCTCTGAGCTTTAATCACTGAGATATTGCGGGCAACCCGGATTTTCCTTTCTTACTGTACATCTCCGTTCCCTGCTCTTCTTCGGCTGTTCAAGCATACGTCTCTCCTGATTTTAGTGCCACCAGTTCAGAGTCCTCAGTATTGCGCCCGTTCAAGTGTTCGCTGTTACAGTCATGGTGGTACATGAAGGCGGGTACCTCGGTGATGGAGGTGGCTGTGTAGGACGTGGAGCGCATTGAGCAGTGGTCCTTTCGTCTCTGACCCCACTGGGTTTTATACTGCATCCACTGTCTCTTCAGAGCTGCCTGCACCTGGACGACACACAAAAGCACAGGTAAAGGATATGGTTTATTATCATGGCCTGCATCTTTGACATGGTTTCTTGGGACAAATTGTCCTTGGTAGTTTCATAACTCTCATATAACTGTGTAACTTTACTTTTTGTCTTTGCATACTCCATAAGACCACATCTCAATTGCAAATGCTGCAAACATTTCTCCCAACTGTTTTCTGTTTTTCTTCTCTGATCTCCTTTGAGCACGAAATTATTCCACCAGACGTCCGAATTTACATGCAAATCAAAGCGTGGTTACAGTGCAATGTGAGTAAGGCAGAGCCCATATAAACACCCTCTTGTGACAATATTAATCCAACCGGTGATCTTAACTGATGCAAGCACAATTGCTGCAGCATGTGCGGATCACTCAGATTTCAATCATGTTAACAGATGCCAGTTAGGAATTGTAAACACCAAAGTCACATTTCTGGGAATGTGGCCAAGTTGTGCACGTGGCCAGATCATCATGTTATAAAAGGGAAGAAAGATGCAATCTATATTGAGCTATATGTTAAATATTAAAACATGTCATTATAAATTCTCCCCTACATTCATCATCTACAACTGCTTATAGGGTGTACGAGGAACCTTTCCCTCAGCCAAAGGTATCAAGATAATATTTAATATTTAAATATTTACTTCTTTTTTTTAAGTTCTCTTTATTGGTATTTAACAGACGTTACACATATTTAAATTTTTTGGGCAGCATTCAAATGAACCATCCAAATGTAAAACTTGCCTATGCATGCATCATCTTTCTAAATAAAAAAATATATAAATAAAAAAACTACTCTAATACTACTTTTTTTAATTCCCGAGTTTAGAGAACTTCAGAATGGCAACAGCACACTCAAACTTTTCACCCTCCAGAAGCATACATGACTGAGAGAACTTAATGTTCCAAATTATACTCTGCCTCCCTCAGTTCACCTACATTGCCAATAAAGTTGATCAAAAGGAAATCAACTCATCATGGCTACCTGCTGAGTTTTCAGACAGAAATGAGCAACAAGCAGCATTTTTTAAATGGGGACGTGTTCTGAACTTGCAGCTGTCAATTAGGTCCCATAGTTAATTTTTGCCCCTTTTTGGACCCTTAGTCCTGCCTACAGTAGAAGCTAGTATTGTTGTTAGATGGATGTGGGGCTTTAGGATTAATGTGTTATTTATTTTGTTCTGTCAATAAAATGTCATAAAATGATGACAAAGTATTAAATGAAGAAAAGCAGCAAATCTGCACATTTAAGATGCTGGGACCAGTGAATGTTGACATTTCCCCTTGATCTCTGATTAACTGATTATCAAAATAGTCAATTCAGCACTATGTCCATATTGGCTGATTGATTGAAGAATTGATGGTGTGAACTTGGAGTTCCTAAAACCAGAAAACACAGCTACAGTCCTCCAGCAGTGCAACGTTAATCATTTTACTCTGTGACACCTTATTCTAAACACTGCTGGTATATTAATGACCTAATGATGTGAATCATGACAGTAATTGCTATAATGAGACAAAAGAGCAGCCTGGGCTTACAGTACAGTTCTCAAATAGAACGTCTTGTCACAAAAACAGCTTGAAAGCTGTTTGTCTCTCTGACCTGACATCACAATGGGGCCATTGAAGAAACAAGGGAGGTCCATGCAGTTTGGCTTTGAAATCAAAGAGCAGAATTGAAACTGGCCCCAGAAACCCGTGTCCTGATTAACGGAGTTGAACTGGTCATTATGCGGGTGAAGCAAGCAAACCTTCTCATTCCCTCGTGATAGTTTCTATTTGTTGACCCCGATCACTCTAAAAGTAGACTCGTCCTTTATACACATGTTCTACACATTGTTTAAATTGTTTAAGAAGACAATGTTGTGTTCAAGCTGCTCATGTATGATCTAATACCTGACCTATTTTCCAGGCTGAACTCCACAATAGATTGCTAGTTTCTCTGTTCCAGACACCTCATGCCGAGTTTAAATCTGTTGCTCTGTCAATTTATGTATCTCTGCCCTGTTTTCTTCTCATGCAAAAAAAAAATACCTCCGAGCAATCATTGTCTCTATGGATAACAAAGAATTCCACTTGTTATTTTTAACTCCAGCGTATTAGTTTTAAACACACAGAAATAGTTGTCTGCAATTGCCTGATCCGTCTGTGGTATTCACACCACCACGACGACTCGCTAAAAATGCCTTTATTTAATCCTACAGCACATATTGTTGATGCTTTGCGGAGACCTTGAGTTTGAAAGCATCTGTGGACCCGAAAGGTCTGCACAACACTATTAACCCCCAGAACCAAGTAAAGGATGCTCGCAGTTACACAGCTGCAGACAGACTTAAAAAGGCTGACAGGAGAACTTGAAAGTAGAGTCAATTTCCAGCTGGGCTTGGAAACTACAAAGTCATTTATAAACTGTGTCTTACTCTTCATCTGACATGACCCTTCAGCTTTTACTGCCGCAACAATAGATTGGTCTTGGAAGAGAGAAGCAGTACGATGCTTTATAACCTGTTACAATTGGACTAATGACAGATGTAGCATCCCTGTGAACTATGTTATTCAAGTATTCAATGGCAAAACCCAACTTTGAGTCTGTGTTTGGGTCACTTCTTGATATGCTATCAGGCACAGATGTAGAATGCCAGAGATCTGACCTGGAAAAACAAAATAGGAAAATGTTTTGCCTGATGGAGTCTAATGTCTCATATTTAATGTCATAAGCAATGAGCGGTTTTATTGCTCCCTGGCTGAACAGCTCCCAGAGTAATATGTGCAGGTTGACCTTTATGAAAGGTTAAAATTGTCCAAAACGATATTTTGTCACACATGGCACCAAATTGAACTTTTCCAGAAAACAATTTTCCTAAAGGAATAGTTCAACATTTTGAGAATTATACATTTATGTTCTTTATTGCTGAGAGGTACATAAGAGGATTCACACTGCTCTCATGTCTGTCTTTTATATAATTATATATTTATTAATATAAAGCTGGAGCCACGAGATGCTTTGCTTAGCTTAGCATGAAGACTGGAAACGGGGCAAAGTAAAACTAAAGCTCACTAATTAAAGAAACTAAACTAAACTAAAGTAAACTAAAAATGTCTACCTTTGGAGAGAGCCAGGCTAGCCGTTTGCTCTTGGTTCCAGCCTTATGCTAAGCTAAGCTAACTGTCTCCTGGCTCTAGCTTCGTACTTTGTTTATAGACAAGAGACTGGTATTGATCCTCTCATCTAACTCTTGGCAAAAAAAAGCAAAAAAGCGCACAATTACGTAAATGTCGAACTCTTCCTTTAACTTTACACAACATTGTGCAGCAGCAGCAATACACCGTAGAAAAGCCAAACTGCTAATATACATAAATGAAGAGTGCTTACCTCTCCGTTGAAGAAGCAGAATATTGTTGCTACCAGTAATCCCTTAAAAAGCAAAACAAGTACAAATAATTAGCATTGTATTTTTTTTACAAAAGTAATGGAATGTCTCACTTTCTAGCAGTGAGGTAGGACAGCTACTTCACAATCAGAGTGCTTTTTGAAAAGAAAAGTACAGTACAGAGAGTATATGGTGGAGCAATTTAATCCCTATTTGGTACGTAAATGAACTGACTGCCTACCTGGGAATTTCATAGCCTGCCTGCCTGTTGTTAAATTAAATGTGTAACTGGTAATTAAATAAAGTTATTGGAGTGGCTAACTGGTTCTTTAAAATGGAATTCAGCAGTAATTCACATTAATCAATCACAACAACGAGGCAGAAAACAAGGACTTTATGGGTGGAAACTTTCAAGCACGCCAAACGTCTAAATTTCAAGCCTGACCCAAAGGGCACTGACAAGTGTGGGCTGCGTTCAGGATACTTTTTTGCTTGCATACTAATGCTGATATTTTTCTTTCCTTTATTACTGATTGGGTTGCTCCCAGATGTGCAAAATACCTCAACCCGCAAGGGAAAAGAAGCAGCAGTTTAAAAAAAAACACACACACCCTTTTTTATCTTTTAAACTGAGCTTCTACCTGGTACTTTAATAGAAATTCTGATTGATGCAGCACCTTGCTGTCAGCTCAGTACCTACCTGGTAGTGCATTAGTATGTGCATGATGTACTCGTAGACCTCCCCAGCTAAGGGGTTCTCTGGCCTCCAGGGAATAATGACAAACTGTATTCCCAGCAGGGGCACCAAGATCAGGGTGGCTCTCACTGCCTTCATGTACATGTTGGACTCTGCCCGGTGTGTGTCTCTCAACTTGGTCACCAACACTCTTATAATATTTAGTAAAAAGAAGAGGTTCACCTGGAAAAAGTAAAAAAAATATATGAAAAAAACTAAACTAAAACTACAACCAAAATAACAAACCAATAATCATATTTTTCACTCTGAGATCCATGTATTTCTCTTGTATTGTGCTGGAACGGTGGATTAGCAGACTTACAAGAAGCGCTGCCACTATCGGACCATGGACCGCGTAGAGCAGATGGGTTTCCACACTCATCCAACAGCTACAGAAGGAATAACATATCAGTCAGTGCCGGCTGCGGCCCAAAATACACATGCACACACATACAAAAACATGCACGTGTGTGGATTTGCACGCTCTTGCCGTCTGCCACACACAGACGAGCACGTATGTAAACATCTCCTGTTTATTTGCAGAAGTTTCTGGAACATTACTCACTTGTCATCAAAATACTTTTTCCTTGCCACGGCGTGGATGGAAGCAGGCACTAGAGGAAAACCTTGGACGGGAAAAAGATGGCGGCCATATGAGGTCTTGAGTGAATTTAGGCAAATTCATTTGTCATTTATGCAACAGTAAAAAGTGTGCTTAGCTTGGTCAGTTTGTTTTTCTGGTCTTAAACTACCTCATATAATAAATAAGTCCTTCACAAATATTACTGTATATATTCTTGGAAAGGCTGAAACACAGTGGATCAATATTTCTTTTACATCTGTATTGCTCCAACCTGAAAAACAACACCACATGGTTCATTTCCTGTAACAATCTTGTCACATTTGGCTTCATGTCTATAAAAAAAACTGCTAGAGGCTGGGTTTAGATTAGCACGCACGCACGCACGCACGCACGCACACACACACACACACACACACACACACACACACACACACACACACACACACACACACACACACACACACACACACACACACACATTTCAAGGTTATTGTCCAAATTTCAATGATCCATTTAGTTCCATCCTACTTGTTTGATGGACTGCATCCATTATTATTAAACAGGACAGCACTAAGCGACATGAGGGCCAATAAAGATGTCAGCATGTTGAATACTGTACTAGGATCGGGTGGATATGAGTTATTGTGGCTTCTAGATTGTGTTCTGTCTTGTTTTAGTTTTTAGTCGGTTTTAGTTTCACGGTCTCAGGCTCTTTTTAAAATTGCTGCATGAAACGTTTTCTTAGTTTTTTTAATTTAACCAAAAAGACTCTTATCTAATCTTGTTGAATTGTTTTTTTCAATGAGTTGAGTCAAAGACATAAAACAAATAAAACAATATGTTTTTACACAAACACAGCAAATAGTGTTTTGATTGAATGCAGACAGACTTACCCCAGCCCAGGAGGTAATACCAGTGCAGATGCTGCTCCTCTGCAAACACAGCCACTACGATGAGCGTGTGCAGGTAGATACCTTCACACAGCATCCAGAAATAATTGCAGCCCAGCATGTACATGTGGAAGAAGTGCAACACCTTACAGTAAACCTGCAAAGAGAGCCAAAACAGGAATACTTATTTGTTTTGTCTGTTTTTCACTTTCTCTATAAAAGAGACCTTTAATGTAAGTTGATTTAATTTAAACACTCCTGACATCATCTCAGCAGGACACAAAGAGGATGTTTCTGCACTCGTGGCACAAAATCATTAGCTAGTATTACCTGCTGCAGACAGAGGGGATGTTTATTAATTTATCCCCTCTGGAGGTGGGCTTAAATGGATGTGGAAGATTTGTTTGTGTTTGTCTCACTTTGCACAAGGAAGTGAAAAACATGTTCTGCAACGCAATTATTACCTTATACAGCACTATGCAATTTTCTATAAATGCAACCAGAACAGTGCGACATGAAAGCATGTCTCATCATTAAAGTGCTCATATTATGCTCGTTTTCAGGTTCATAAATGTATTTAGGTGTTATAATAGTATGTCAGAATAGGTTTACATGGTTTCATTTTCAAAAAACACCATATTTTTGTTGAACTGCACATTGCTGCAGCTCCTCGTTTCATCCTGTGTGTTGAGCTCTCTGTTTTAGCTACAGAGTGAGGCATCTCACTTCTATTCCATCTTTGTTGGGAGTCGCACATGCGCAGTACCTAGGTCAGGACTACCAGCCAGTCAGAAGCAGAGTATGAGGGTGTGCCATGGTAGCAGCTAGGCGAGCATTAAATATATTCGTCACGGAAGCAAAGGCTGGACTACAATAGGGCTGTTTGGAGCAGTTTGTGAACAGTGTTTTCTGTTGGAGATGGTAAGTGCCTTTGGGGTAGCCTGACAAGCCAGACCCACATCAAGATGTTGGGTCTGGGAACTCACCACTGACAGGGCTCAATCCGAGGGGCGGGATAAACGGTTGTCTTTCAAATTCCCTCTGCACGCAATAGGATAGCGCTACAACCAGGCAGAGCAACGAAGAAGGTAGCAAAGCTAGTTGATAGATTAAACTTTTGCCGTATCCAGTCGGCAAAACTCCGAACACATCTTCCTTTTTTAAGAATGATTTCAGTGCCGTTCTTTGTTATTTTCTCAAAGAAAAGCTTAAGGCTACATTGTGTAAGAATTACTCCCATTTAGCATTGAGATCATATATCGCAATCAACTCTCTCTCGCCACGCAGTATTGCAGCTACGGTAGCCTTCACGCTTCAAAAAGCAATGGTGTCTATCAGCTGTGGTTGTTGTTCATGCGTTCTCTTAATGCATCCATGAGTTCATGTCGGAGAGTGGCGCGGACGCGCACTTCACACCACGAGCGGGCATTGCATCCAATGGAAAGGAGAGAGAAAGAAAAGGAGACTGCAGCTGTCCGGAGGATAATTAACTAGTTGGGATTTGGTGTGTGCCTCCAAAGCAGCTCCAATGTTCACTCTTTTTTCTGATGATGCCAGGAAGCTACGATACCCTTTAGCAGCAGCTGTGAGTCGAAAACGCGAAAGGCGGAGCAGTATAGCCTGTATGTCCCTTAACGGCTAACATATTTCAAGATGGCGCATCATTATGGAGTGTCTACCCCCAGTTCATGCAAGCGCAAATGTAAAATTCCAAGCTAATAGGAATACTTGAAATTGATGGTGGTGGTCAATATTCATTAAAAAGGACAAGTTTGTGAAGGGCAATACAGATTTTGATAATAAACAACTACAAACGTTACACACTGGGGCTTTATCTCCAAGTCTTCCAGAAGGCCGCTGTTCCCAGCAGCAGCAGCCATAAGCCCGCCCACCGGCTCTATACACGATGTGATTGGCCTGACTAGAGTTTGGTTTTTCCAGCTCGCAAGCCAGCGGAGAGTGCCTAGTTCCCCCTGGCTGCAAATTAAATTTGCTGCTGCTATGGTGTGTCTAGATTTCTAGGCTACCTTTGGGGTGGACTTTGGGCTTTTTCACTTTGTAAACTCATAACGTGTACAAAAAAGATATATAACACAATAATGGAAAGGGAAAAAGTCAAAAAGCATAAAATGAGCACTTTAAGTCTTCTTTTCTTTTGGTTGAATCATTGTTATAATTTCTTGAAAGAGATGACTTTGATGACATATTATGATGTCAGTCATTTCCTTCCACAGTCTACTAATGCTATAATTACCAAGACGCTTATGGATGCGCCATAAGGTGAAATTCTGCTAATAACTGCTACACACTGGCTCCAATGAACCTGACTGTAACGATGACTATTTAAAAAATCCTAAATTCTGTCTTGAAATGAACTTTTCTTCCACAAAAGTATATAGTAAGTACATTTAAAAAAAATTATGTGTGCCTCTAGGAATTTTGAGACTCAGTTTCATTTCTTAGGAGATTTGTTAAGGAAATATGTTTTTGGACCTGTCTGCTCAATTGTTGTCTCATCTAATCTCAGATGGCTTCCCCAAATTTGAATTATGTCCAGGAAGCAGCCAGACATGATGCCATCATCATCAATGTGAAGAAATGTTTTTTTGTGTGCAATGGCTCGCTTTCAAAACCTATCCTCGTCATTACTTGTCAAAAAGGTTGTTTTGTCAAATCTGTTACTTTCCAACGTAGGTCAGAAAAAGAAATCACAAGCACCATTGGTTGGGATTCATGCATCTGTTGGGAAATTTTTGGAATTTACAGCTGCAGAAGTGAGACTTATGAGCCTGTTTTCTGCACTGGTGATTTAGGAAAGGTGGATTGTGGTGGAGATTTGCTGATAGTATGTGATACAGAGGTGATACAGAGTCTGGTTTAGCCTGCCTGCAGTGTGGGGGAGTAAATACCCAAAGTTTATGTCAAACCAAGGAGGAGGCTGAAAACATTAGAAACATCTAAATTATGTATTGCAGCTTGATTTGTAAACCAGAAGATTGTTGTTAAGTAACTTTAGACAAACCTCAGATAGCTGCAATGCAAAACAGTTGTGAATTAGTGAAAAGGGAGTGACCTAAGTCTGTGTACAAGTCCATGTCTGTTATAGTGGAGATTCTTCAAGTGGAAAGGGAAATATAGGAAAGTGAGGGAGAGACATATGGCTAAAAGTTTAAAAGTGAATGACTGTTGTGTGTTTTGAGCTAAGAAGACCCCTGAGAGCAGCAGTTAGTAGCAATGCCAGAATCTTTGAATTACCGGTATAGTCTGGCTGCATGCATTCTTTATAAACGCAGAACTACTAACCAGAAAGCCTGATCAATATTTTTTTCTAAAATGTATTTGTATGAAAGTTTCTTCCATTTATGTTCTCAATATACAGTATATGTGGGAAAGCAATGAATTAAGTACTTGTTTTTTAGAATAAAAAGCAAGTTAGTTAATATGTTTTTTAAGTATTTATTCATGAAGTGATCAAGATCAAATGAGAACAAATAGTAGGAACATTAAACGTTTGTGCTCATGTGAAATGGGTACAATTAGTCTTTTTGGAGTTTAGAACAAGCTTTAAATTAATGAGAGTGGCAATTAAAATTTGATATCATACAAGGTGGTATTGCAAGCATAAAAAGGGACATTCAATGTTTAGTTGGAAATTGAATATTATTTGTGTATAGAGTAAATCATCTTGGAAACAATCAGAGATGGGAATAAAGACTGCAGTCGGGATGAGCCAGACTTGGTGAATGCACAAAAAAGAAGCAGCAGGAGGATGCAGAATCAAACCCAAACCCATCTGAAGTCTCGGCGGTCTTCTGGATGTTTTTAGTACATTGTCAGGCAACAGATGCTCCAGCTGAAAACTGGCTGAGATCTAATGGGATTGTATGCACTGTGAGCCAACTTCTATAATCCTATCTGTTGTTTCTGTATGGCATTTTGATCATCTAAAGTTCTCTTTTCTTTAGTTTTTGGACATTAACATATTTGGAAGATGAAGGTTTTTGATTTTTAAAGTTTTTAGTAGGTAGACAATATTCTGACAGTTTTTACTTTTTTTTTTACATGTATGAATGTATTTCATTTTATAAATGGAAAGATATTATCAATTTTTGGAGTTGGAAAAACTCTGCAATAACAACTTTTAAGTAAGAAAAAGCATTAAGTAAACAGGTTTTCTTATTTTATTCTCATTTCCAAAAGGAGTGGTTCTTGAAAAGTAACCCATGAATTTATGTTCAGGCCTGATAATGAGGCATTCCTACGAGACAGATTTATCATCTCTACCAAAGCAGACCTCAGTGTTTCAAAGAAATCACATAATGCATTCAGTGTGGTTCCAAAACTCTTGAAAGAAGTATGTGGAAGAGAGCAAAAACTGTCTGTGTAACTGTGTAACATTGCCAAGATATGGCACAGTGAGATTAATTAGGATGTACTCAAAAGTCTGTTGTACAAGAGAGCAACTCCATTTGAAATTAGCTTCCTCACATTGCCTGGCCTTGCATAAGCAAATTCATTTTAAAAAGTTCATCGAAATTCTTCCTTGCATTTTTATCTGGTTTAGCATAAATTGTGAATGCATTTGTATCTCATTTCAAGACAGTGGAACTAATCTTCCTCCTTACACTGTATTCTGCTAAACTGCATTTTATTTAAGCCATGCTAGCATCTGGTTCTAGGGATGTCAGTCCACCACTTTGGTCTAGACTGAAATATTGCAACATATATTGGACTATAAAACTTGGTAAAGATAGCGATGTCCCCCTTAGGATGAATATCATACTACTTATAGTGTTACAATAACTTCTCCTCTTGTGCCATTATCAGATACAATAATTTGGTTTATGACCAAATACATGCATACATACACCTAAGTTGGTGAACACAGTAAACATAGTTAATAACTGTTATCATTGATGTTCTAACAGACTAAAAGTCAGTACACCCCTATGTTAAATTCCCATAGAGGCAGGCAGATTTTTTTATTTTTAAAGGCCAGTTATTTCATGGATCCAGGATACTATGCATTCTGATAAAGTTCCCTTGGCCTTTGGAATTAAAATAGCCCCCCATCATCACATACCCTTCACCATACCTAGAGATTGGCATGGGGTAGATTCCATAAAATCATCTCTCTATCATCTCTTTATCAGGATGCATAGTAATCAGGATACTATGCATCCTGATAAAGTTCCCTTGGTCTTTGGAATTAAAATAGCCCCACATCATTCACCATACCTACAGATTGGCATGGTTTTATGTCAGTTAGCCTAATAGCTAGTTTGATTTGCATTGAGAGATGATTTTATGGAAAGTACCCCATGCCAATCTCTAGGTCTGGTGAAGGGTATGTGATGATGGGGGGCTATTTTAATTCCAAAGACCAAGGGACCTTTATCAGGATGCATAGTATCCTGGATCCATGAAATAACTAGCCTTTAAAAATAAAAATCTGCCTGCCTCTAAGGGAATTTAACATAGGGGTGTACTGACTTTTGTTGCCAGTGGTTTAGACATTAATGGCTGTATGTTGAGTTATTTTGAGGGGACTTCACATTTACACTGTTATACAAGCTGTAAACTTAATACTTTACATTGTAGCAAAGTGTCATTTCTTCAGTGTTCCATTAAAAGATATAATGAAATATTTATTAAAATGTGAGGGGTGTACTCACTTTTGTGAGATACTGTATGTGGTGTTATAGTGTCCATCCCCACTATGGATGTATGACAGTGCTAACAGTAAAATTTGTTGTAGTCCTGGTGGTAAATTATTTGACAGAGGCTGAACTTACTGGGTTTCTGCCCACCACTTCAGGATTATTCACAACTGCTACGAGGGAGATGATGGTGAGGGCTGAATTGAGTACATAGGAGCAGAAGAGGTTCTTGTGCAGGGTGATCCTTTGACAGCTCAGACTCCTGTGTGAAGAGAGATGCCAGAGTCAATGCCAATGACTTTGTAACATACCAGGATATGATGTGATAATTAAAAAAATACCATCTAAAAATTGGGAATCAAATGTTTTCTGACACAAAAACATAACATTAAAGTAGACAAAAAACTTGTTACAACTAATGACGTAAACAGGACAAAAAGTGACTGTCAGGCTAATAGTTAAATGAGGTTGTCAGATGATAGCTAGATAGATAGATAGATAGATAGATAGATAGATAGATAGATAGATAGATAGATACTTTCTTGTTCCCCAAGAGGAAATCCATGTTGCTACAGTCCGTAAAATATAAAATAATTGGGATTTTTCATCTCAGAATTCGGTTGGTAAAAAACCTTGGCATCAATGAGATGGATTGCCTCTAAGTGCTCTGTACATGCTAGAAACGCTGTTAAATAATGCATATTGAATCCCAAGGGTGGTCCTCATTACCATCGCTGGTCACCCAGAATTAATAGCATAATGAAATACTTGACAGGCAAAGTAAAAATATATATTAGAATCAAAATCATTACAAGTCATTCACATCCAGTAGTGTTATTGTTGGTAATGGTTAAATAATGTTTTAATTTCAGGGCAGCCATCAAATGTAATGCAGCTCACAGAGTATTTGAAGCTGAAGGAAACCTTGAACCAAATATATTTTGCAGAATATAGCCTCCTATAAATATGTCCTCTACAGTGTAAGAAGATATATCCTTTTATTGCTCATGGACAATGTTATCATTGTTGAGCCATGAAAACCCCAGAGATTCATGAAAAACAGGAAGAGCACTACATTTACTCAAGCCAGGACAAACCATCACTGCAAACTTATTCAGAGGCCTTGGTTATCTCCTACAGACAAACTGCCTTGCCTTAGCACCAGACATAAAAGGAAATACAGGAGCTGCTGAGTGTTTATATGCAAGTTTGTTTTTGTTTTATCTAAAAAGGTATGTCAAAACACAGGCTGAATCCTTATAGCAGCATCGTTCGGACTGCCACAGGTCCTAACGTCTTCAGGGCTGGCCGTTTAACCACGTCTGTTTTTCCACGGCAAGCTGGAGTATGTTTATCTGTTGTAAATAACAGAGTAGTGCAGCTGTACACCATCACATACCACTGTAAGCTTCACATCTGGATCTTATAATACAACATTAAGCCTCCAATATTTAAAGTGCTTTGGCTATAAATAGGTTAAGTAATAGTTCAAAAGAAAAGAGTTACTTTATTGAGACCTTAATTTGTTGTTGTACTCTGATGTTGATGAATTGCTGATGTCCCATTGAGTTTCTGTGTAGCTGAGTTTGACTCACAGTGGGTCATGGAGTTTTCCAACAATGCACCTGCCCTAAACTCGGCCGCTAGATTTACGAGTGTGTATAAAACTTTGCAGCAAACTGAGGGTCTCATACAAGAGCTGTTTTGGATAACAGCTGCGTTTAGGAGGTCAACACCCTTCAACATGTCAAATTTTACAACTGCAGCAATCATGAACACCAGGGCCAACAAAGAAACTTTTCCAAATATTGTTACAGAACATAAAATGAATTTCCCTCTAAGCTTCATATTTATTTTTCTCCACAGATATCTGTAGAAATATAAACCTTACTGCGTCATTAAAAATAATTCTGAGTAAGTTACTTCCTTCCTAGAGATAATCTAGAAAGTTTTAACAATGTGCAGACTGCTTACTTTTTCTCAGGCCTCATCACCAAATTTCACATACATTAACTGAATATTATACCTCTCTTTCATTCATCCACTTTGTTTTAATCTCTTAAAGTTGAATTTCAGCAGCAGTATCTCATTTATATGTGCACTTTTCCCCTCTGGGATTAAGTATTTCATCGGGATGAACAACCTTAATGAGCAATACGCTCAGGTGCATGTTTCTAATAATAGCAAAAGACCAACACATTCAATGGACGTCACAGCTCTCCAGTTTTGAATCCTAAATATCCATGAAATAAGTGTGCAGCACAAGGAAACCAAGTTGGCATGAAATTAGCGAGTTAAACTGTGTATAAATTACACTCAGTGAAGCAGCAGAACTATTTTCAGGTCGATAATTTGCATAAATTTACGACTGCATCTAAGATATTAATAATGTTCTGATTACTATCTTCAGTTTTAATTCACCACTGTGCTATTTAAAAAACAAAATCAGATCATGTTACTTACTCTGGAGCAGCTCTACGAGTAAATAAACAATCAGTCTATAAAATGTGACATCTAGACTCATTAACACTGAAAAATGTTCTATCTGTCTCTGGGGAAAGTGTTTAAAACTGTAAAATTCACTCTGCCGGTCTGGACAAAGGAAGAATGGAGATTTCACTGACTGCTAATAAGATTGAGACCAAAGTTCTGCCCATGATGCCAAACACCATCTGTTCGCCTTTTAGATCCATTGATAATAGTAACATGATTCAGCCTTTAAGGGCAAAGCTATTATCAATGAATCATCCCAGAATTACGACAAACTGTATCAGCTTTCATTTTGGTATAACCATCCTGAATATTCACTAAATACATTGTAATGTGCATCATCAAACCAGTAACTGCATTGCAGCTGAATTTCCATTGAATTTAATACCTGAAGTAGAAGAAGATGGCCAGAGAGATGAGCAGGGAGGCTATGGATAAAGCGTGACCCACAATGGCCATGTAAAACATGATGTACGCTGACTGTAAAACAAAAAAACAAGATAGAGAAAACATGTGTAGCATTATTACTTAGATGTGGTCTTTGAGGTGTCACATGTTTTCTTCAAACATTTTGTGCCTATAGGATCTCCCAAATCAAGGCCCTACATGCACAAATAGTTTGCATTTTTGCACAAAATTTTACATGTGACACTTGGCACTAAATAAAGTGACATCAATTATATATTTTACATTTAAGGTGGGCACAACTCTCAATAGGGACACAATAAAAAAAAAAAAAAAATAGGTGGGGGGGGATGCCCAAAAAAAAAAAAGTAAAAAAAAAAAAAAAAAAAAAAATTTTTTTTTTTTTAATTTTTTTTTTTTTTTTTTTTTTAAAAAAAAAAATTTATGATTATATATTTTCATAAAAATTATTATATAAAATAAAAAAAAATAGTTTTTTTTTTTTTTTTTTTTTTTTTTTTTGTTTGTTTGTGTTTTTTTTTTTTTTTTTTTTTTTTGTTTTTGTGGGGGTGTGGGTGGGCGTTGCCGTCGTTTTTGTGTTTTTGTTGGTTATGGGGGTTGTTTGTTTTTTTGTTTGTTTATTGTTTTATATTTTTTTGTGTTTTTTTTTGGTTGGCCCTGTTTTGTTGTGTGTGCCCCGCCCCCCCATGGAGACAAGACAGAGTTTCATGCAGTTGTTTTGTTTACAAGTTACTGTTATTTACAATTGGTCATTTTCTTTTTTCCAGATCGGACAGCAGAGTTATTGTTGTTCATTTTTAATTTCCTTGGATATTCTTTTAGTGAGAATTTTTCGTGACTTTTTTTTTTAGAGTATGCCTAATCATCAGTATAAAAATGGAAATGCTTGAATAAAGAAAGCCAGAAAATGTTAACTAGCAAAAATGTCTCAAAGGGCACTTTTGGTTAAAAGTGCAAATGTTGGTTTTGTGCAAGATTTACTGTCTTAAGGACAGTAAATCTTGCACAAAATCAACATTTGCACTTGCACTTGTGTCATTAAAACTCAGGGACAAATAATTATTTGATGCATTAAAAGAGGAAAAAAAACACTCAGCTGTCCAATATTGTGTTGCTGAGGACATTTTCCAGCTAATCGTGACCTCTTGCATCACAGCTGAAAAGTGCAAAGTGAAAATACTAGTGAAAATACCAGTGACGGATGTAAAATTAAAGATTACATCACACACAATATTATTATAGGATCAAGATGACCAAGTGACCACACCAACCTCTAGCAAACAACAGTATGATACCACCATTTTCTGTAATCACCATGACATTTAGCAGGAATAACATTGATTAAATTGTATAACTAATCTGTGAACAATAAAATTAATGAATTGCAGTGCTGATTAAAAGTAATGCGAGTAAATGTGTATACAGTAATCCGTTAGTGTGTCTCTGAATTCCCTTCTAGCAAAATACTGGAATGAGCTCTGCGGTGTCCTGGTCTGGTTTCCATGTGGGAAACGTTGGTACAGCAGCCTGGTGCTGTTGGTGATAAGAAGGTTGTTAAAGTGATGGTTCGGAGTAATTCACCCTAGGGTCCTTTGCACCATGACCTCGAGCCAAACACCCCCCCAGAAGCTTTTTTCACCTGGGTCTTACATTGGAAGAGTTAGCTAGAGTAGCGTTATCAGCTGAATAGCTTAGCGCAGGGGCTAACGGACCCACGTTTGTATCTTGTAAAATTACCCACAATAATAATGCCGAAATGATACCAAAGCGTCTACAAGTAGTACAAATAGGTTATGCTCTCATAAAGCGAGGATTGGAAAGTTTGTAAGTACACCAGAAGTTTATGTAAATAACACTTGCCTGCTGGCTTCTGCTCTCTGCTGTTGTTGTTGCTGCTGTAAGGCGAGTGCTTAGGGCCGTCTACAAATTACAACAACGAAAGAGATGCAACAAAAATATTTATTAATTTAACTTTTTTTTTAAGTAAGTGCTGTAGTATAACTAGCAGGAGACAAGTAATAATTGAGGTAAATTTGGAGACATTACCTTATTTAATCATTGAATTAATAAATATTTTTGTTGTAACTCTTTTCGGTGTAGTAATTTTTGTGTAGCGGCCCTACTCGTCTAACTGCAGGTAGCAGCAGCAGCAACAGAGAGCTGAAGAGAGCAGGCAAGTGTTCATAAACTTCTGGTATACTTACAAACTTTCCAATCCATCGTTTTATGAGAGCATAACCTATTTGTACTACTTGTAGACGTTTGGTATCATTTCGGGCATTATTAGTGGGGTAACTTACAAGATACAAACGTGGGTCCATTAGCCCCTGCGCTAAGCTATTCAGCTGATAACGCTACTCTAGCTAACTCTCCCAATGTTCGACCCAGGTGAAAAAAGCTTCTGGGGGGGTGTTTGGCTCGAGGTCATGGTGCAAAGGACCCTAGGGTGAATTACTCCGAACCATCACTTTAATATGTGATGGTGTCAACACGAGGGTAGGCCTGTGTTTTATAATAGCCTGTATACAGTAGCCTGGGGGACAGAGGACTTGCGTGTTACTTTCCATCTCTAAATATTTCTGTGGAGCTCAGTATAGAAGAGTAATGGTTTTTGGAAATAAAATGCCTGTTAATATTGGTGTCTGCTACAATATTTATTGGCAACCACATCAGACTGCATACTTCCAGTTTCCACATTTTCTGCTATCTGCCCACACTCAAAATACCAGAGGACTCCATGCAAAAAAAGAAAAGATTATGCTGACCCATTACACAGTGACCACTATATAGTAGATTTATGATAGCAGGCTACTGTATCTTAAATAAGTTACCTTCAACTTTGCCTTAGTGTTTTCGTTGCAGAGTGTGTAGTTGGACCAAGTGTTGTTGGTATCCGGGTGGCGAAACCACTGCCCGTCCTCCCCACAGTACTTAATGGCCTTTTCTGAAGTAACAATTGAGTAATAAATGCATCTTTTCCAAACGTCTTCAAATTCATACAGTTGTGTCAATGTATTCATGTTCTGTTAGCCTTGGTATATTCTTCCTCATATAGCAATTCATATTTTATAGTTCTTGAAAAACAGAGTGAGAGGTGAATTCATCATGCATCAGTTAGACCTTTAAAGGAGGACATTATTGAGTCTTGCAGCATACCTGTCGGGTCAAAGTCAGCAAAATAATTGGGGCAGTTTTGAGAGGTGTATGTTCCCGCTGGAGTGTCATCCCAGCACAGCCAGCCATCCCAGTTACGACTGCAGTGCAGCCCTGCAACACCAATAGCAACAGAGAGTTAAACATCCGGCGAGGAGAAGTAGCCACTATGATTCTCATTTGATAATATCTCTACCTGATTTGTTATAGGGTGCATCTCGATTTATTTTCTCGAAGCATTTGTACTGGCTGTCAAGGATTTTCTTTCTCACAATTTCGTCTTCTTCTGGGTTAACCAAGGGGCTGACTGTGGCCTCATCAGCCGGCTCTACATCTGTGTTCCCTGAGAGATGGGAGGCTGCCTTTATTTTAGTGACACACACACACACACACACACACACACACACACACACACACACACACACACACACACACACACACACACACACACACACACACACACAGAGAGTAATGATTAATGAGGATTGAGCTATGAGCAGTAAGGCTATGGGAAAAAAGCATGACACAATTGAAGAAATTGTCATCTTAATCACCAAGAATCTCTATGCATAATCTATACAATAAATTGTTAATGAATTTGTTACTACAGTATATCTGGATACATTACCTTCAACCTCTCCTTAGTGTTGATAGCACAGAGTGTATAATTGGTCCAAGTCGTATTGCTCTCTGGATGGTGAAACCACTGTCCGTCTTCTCCACAATACTTAGTTGCCTTTTCTAAAAAGAACAATATACTGTATGTTGCATATTATCTAAATTTCCACTCCCATAAACCTTGGTCCCATTAGCTTAAATAATTAAATCCTTACAGGAACTTTATAGTCCATCTTCTACAGCACAATAAGGTCAGCTTAACAAGATATCAGCAGAACTCAAAAACGGCAACATTTTTGAGGCACACTGCTCACCTGTGGGATCAAAGTCAAAAAGATAATCTGGGCAGTTCTGGGAGGCGAAGGTTCCGGCTGGAGTGTCGTCCCAGCACAGCCAGCCATCCCAGGTACGACTGCAGTGCAGCGCTGCAGCATCAACAAAGCCACAAAAACATGATGACAAATGTTTGGAGGCCTCGTGGTGGTTCCATCATGAAACCTCTCAAACAGAGTTCAACAGTGAGTGTCAGTCAACTGTATCAGTACCTGATTTGTTAAAAGGTGGGTCTCGACATAGTTTCTGGAGGCATTTGTATTCATTCTCAAGCATTTTCAGTTTCTGTAAAAAAACAGACAGACAACAGATGTTTTGACATTACTTAATATTGTATAGACAAATTGAGAATTAGTCAAAACTCAATTCTGGATCAACAATAATCCCTTATAGCCAGAGCTACGGATCAAACAGTTTGGGGAAATTAAACTACAATAATTGTATAGATGAGGGCTGCAGTCTTAATGTAATTTAATAAAATCTCAGTAGGGAGGAGTGATGTCAGACAATGGTATAATTATTAGGCAATATTTATTGAGAAAATAGTGTAGTGCAACCTTTATTTTTTTGAGGAGAAGCAAAAGCAGTAGCATTATGTATGTATGGAAGGCACTCACAGTCAGGGTCTTACTGAAGATAAGCGTGCCAAATCAGAAAACATTCACGTAAGTGATAAACAATCTTGTTGTTTAGGTTGGAGGACTGATTGCATGGACAGACAGAGACAGTGTGTATAGACCAACCAGAAAGAGGTGCTATTACAGGACAAAATTATGATCCCTCATAAGTTTCCCACCCATGCTGGGAGCACTACTAGTCTCTGCAGCAGATACATGTTTGTTTTTATTTTATTTATTTTTAAATTAGTGTGCTACCTTATGTAACTCACTTAAGTAACTGCAACTTTGGTTCAGACTAAACAACTGCTTTGTACTGTTAAAATTGATCAAAAGTTACCGCTGTCATTATGTGCTTATTATAATGTGTAAAATGTACATTTGAATACAAACCTTTAAATGACCTCTATACTGCTATACCACTGCTGTCTGTATGGCTGACCCCCCTGAGATCCACATGCTATTAATTATCCTGTACATGTTCTGAAACTATATTCCTATTACACTATAATTGCAGAGGGGGCCACATGAACGTCTTGAACGTGGAGGAAGACCCAGTAGTATTTAACCTGCATGCATAACCTTTACAATAAATACACAATGGATAGTTTATTTAATCAACAATACTTTACCCTCAGTCTCTTCTCATGGGTGGTTGCGCTGAGTGTATAGTTGGTCCAAATCCTATTGAACTCTGGATGGTGAAACCACTGACCATCCTCTCCACAGTACTTAGTTACCTTTTCTGGGAAACAAAAAAAAAGTATGTGATTAATTCCAGTTTCCTAAAATACAGTCAACAGAGCCAGATTAAAAGTGAATTCATCATGTGAGGGTAACAGCAAGTCTCTGTTCACCTGTGGGGTCAATGTCGCCAAAATAATTGGGGCAGTTTTGGGAGGCGTAGGTTCCCGCTGGAGTGTCGTCCCAGCACAGCAAGCCATCCCAGTTACGACTGCAGTGCAGCCCTGAAACAGTCAACAAACAGAGAAATGTTACAGGCCCCTTGTTCATAAATTTGTCCAACGTGAAATCTCATAAATCAGGTTGATACATAATACAATGATTTGTCTGTAGGCCAGTTACACAAGACCGCTACCTGATTTGTTATAAGGTAGATCTTGCTTCATTTTCTCTGAGCATTTCATTTCATTCTTGAGGATCATTTTTTCCACAATGCTGCCTTTTTCTGTGTTAACCTCTGTGGCCTCTGTGGTAGGCTCTCCAGCAGCATCCCTTAAAAAATGGGGAACTTCCTTCTAAGAAAGAAAAGATAGTTCACCGTGAAAATGAGTGTACAGAGCAGCTGAGGCCTCATTCTTCCATTACTTACAGGATAAAAAGCCAATAACCAAATACCTCTAACTTGTTCTTTGAAGCTGGTTGACAAGTGGTTGACCCTGTCTGGACCCAGTTACCCAATTCAGCACAATATTTGGTCACTTTTTCTGTAAAGAAAAAAAAACATGTAATTACTTTACAGCAGCTTGTAAACATAATAATTTATCAATAATTATCCTGAAAGCTCCATATATCAAATTACTTGTAGGCACATTATTGCTTTTGTTTGAGGTTCAAGTAGAGAATCAAGTAGTGTTCTTTGCTCTGACTTTGTTTTTCAGCATCATCCAAACACAAAAATTGGACCCTCAATCTCGGCATTACAGAACAACTGTGATTAATTTAACTCGGCACGCATCATCAAACATTATGTCAAATTGTAAAAATCCCCTCTTTAGAGTAATTTTCTGCAAGATTCTCAGATGTCAGACTTAAAACCACATATACTTTTTTGTAACAGGACATTGGTCCTGACAACAACAACAACAACAACAACAACAACAACAACCGTAGCCCGACTGCCTAGTCTTCTTCGACAGCTCATCAACTGTTCAGCATCCACTTCCAACTGTATGTCTCCCCTGAAGCCTCATATCAACCGCATCAGCTTTCAAACAAGTAGCCATAAGGGGACCCTTAATGTCACAGGTATTTTGGTAAGATTCTTTATGAGCGTCCTCTTACAAAAACACCTCTCTCTCTTCTCATTCATATTCTCTCTCCCCATTAATCTCCCAGATGCTGTCAGTTTTTGTAACCCCTCATTTGTAATCTTCTTGTTTTCTCTCTATACCCTTTAGCCCTCTCTCTGTCCTTTTCCTCACCCCATTCCCTCACCCCCCTCCCCCCACCATCATATTGTATCTCCTAAATCAGAAATGACTCGACTCTGGATTTCTTCAACTAGATATTATTGAGCCATGCATTCCTCACAATGTATAAACTGCTCATACTGTAGTATATCGAAATCTGAACATTAAGTGTGCTTACATAATCACTTTCCACAGTCAATTTCAATATAAATAAATATCTGTTTTCATTTATTACGTCTGATTGATAAACAACAACATGTTATTGGCTAATAATAAACATATTCAGTTTATGAGTCACTTATACTAGCTGTCCTCTGCACTTACTGTTGTGTAAGTCTTTATCCATTGTAGCACACAGATGCAACAGTGATTTCTTTAAGAAGACTACGAGTCCACAGCCATGCTAGCAACTATGCAAGGCTATGCTTATAGTCACAGCAGTGCTTTGAGTTAAATGCTACTGTTAGCTTGGTAACATGCAGATGTTGCAGGTGTTATCTTTACTATGTTCTCAATCTTAGTTTAGCATTAGCACACAAAGTACAGCTGAGGGGAATGTCAGCTGTTTTGCAGGTATTTGGTCATGACCCAAAATATTGGACAAATAAAAATTTTGACTTGATGATGGCTTAACTGTATTTTACCCTTGTGTCTTCCTTTAGACATCTGAAGAGAAGGATTAAAGTGATTTGGAATAAAAAAATTTAAAATCAATTGCTGACATTAGGAGAAACTCATAAGTCAAGTCAAGTCATAGTATAGTATGTAGAAAAAAGTCATAGTATAGTATGTCGAAAAAAGTCATAGTATAGTATGCCGAAAAAAGTCATAGTATAGTATGTTGAAAAGTCATTAAAAAGTCATAGTGCAATTTGTCGAAAAACGTCAAAAATAGTATGTCGAAAAAAAAAAAACATAGTATAGTAGTAGTAGTATGCAGTCATGTATAACAGTATCTTGAAAAAAGTGATCACAAATTGATAGTATAGTATGTCGAAAAAAAGTAATTGTATAGTATGTCAAAAAAAGTCATAGTATAGTACGTCCAAAAATATCATAGTATAGTATGTCGAAAAAGTCATAAAGAACGATAGGAACAAAAAAAGATTCCAAAGTCCTCATGAGAAAGTGTTCATCGATCATGTCAAAAAAAGTCATTGTATAGTATATCAAATAAAAAAAATGACAAGATTGCGAAGTCCTCATGAGAATATGGGCATTGATTCCGTCACCTCTCACGTGGTAAGCAAGCACTCTACAATTAGAGCCAATTACCTGGTGAAAATACCCCCAGTGTAGTTCGGTCCAGAACGTCTGTTCCTCCGCCCCTACATGCCTCCTCCCGTACATGGAACACAGCGCAGACGCGCCCAGTGGAAACTACACTATACACTATACACACTATACTACACTATATAGTATGTTGAAAAAAGTGGTAAAAAGTCATAGTTTAGTATTTTGAAAAAAGTGATAAAAAAGTCTAAGTATAGTATGTCGAAAAAAGTGATAAATTAAAGTATAGTATGTTGAAAAAAGTCCTAGTATAGTACGTGCAAAAAAATCATAGCATAGTATGTCGAAAAAAGTAAAAGTCATAGTGAAGTATTTTGAAAAAAGTCATAGTACAGTGTGTCGAAAAAAGTCATAGTTTAGTATTGTATGTCAAAAAAAGTCATAGTATAGAAGGTCAAAAAAATCATCAAAAAGTCATAAAAAGTCATAGTACAGTATGTCGAAAAAAATTATAGTATAGTACATAGCAAGCTCTCTATCATTTGAGCTAATTCCCTGGTGAAAGTAACACCGGTGTATTTCTGTCCAGCACATCTCTTCGTACGCCCCTACGTGCCTCCGCCACTACATGGAAAAAAAGTGATATAAAAGTCTTAGTATTGTATGTCCGAAAAAAGTCATGAAAAGGGCCAGCCCGGACTGGGAATTGAACCTGGGTTATGGTCTGCAGTTACTACTTCCTGGTGCTAACAACTGAGCCACTGTGCCACTAAAATAATTTATATTGTAAACAGTCGTATATAAAAGTATGTCGAAAAAAGTGATAACAAGGTCATAGTATAGTATGTTGAAAAAAAAGTCATAGTATAGTATGTCAAAAAGAAGTCATAGTATAGTATGTCGACAAAAGACATAAAAAAGAAAAGATTTCAAAGTTATCATGAGAAGGCAGGAATCAATCCCTCTACCTCTTGCATGCTAAGCAAACAAAAAGCCTTAAAATATTCCATATTACCATATACCTTTTGTTTGATAGATTATTGGTGTTATTCAACATTTCAATGAAATTCATACTAATTATATTATACTAACCATTCCCACTTTTCCCACTATTCTCTCTACTTCACCTACTTCTTACGCAATTATGCCAGCAATCCAGTTAAGCTTTAACAATTTACTGTGGCTTTTCGGCATTCACAAGCATTTTCTGCAGGAAATGCATTTTCTAGTTACATTTTAAAAACACTCTTACCACAAAAATACCTGCAGTTCTTGCATTATGAGTTGATACAACCTCAAAACTCTGAGCGCAGCCTCATAATGAACCAACCTTCCTCTGACAGTCACACATAAAATACAAAATAAAACCCTCCAAGCTTTCCTGAAGCCTCATGCTGGCCGGTGGACCTTTATATCATATAATCAGCCCCATGACCTTTGACCTCCATCACACACAGAAGATTGGATTGTTTTCTGTGTTGCCTGCTGAACCGGGATTAAAAAGTTCAGAGAACTTGTTGTATATTAGTGTGAGAAGTGCACATCTTTCTCACCAGTTGGGTCCAGGTCAGGGTGATCTGGACAGTTTTGTGTTACAGACATCCCAGCCGGTGTCTCGTCCCAGCACAAAAAGCCATCCCACATACGTTCGCAGAACGTACCTCAAAAGGAAAAGGGGACAAAAAAGAAAAACTTGTAATGACTATCAATATTTTTGAGTTATTACCAACACACATTTTCTGTGTCTTCACTTGTATATAGTGTAAGTGTACATGAGAGTTCTCTACAGCTTCCACTTCAAAAGCCCTCAGTTGAACCCCTACCAGAAACACTACCTTGAACAGGAATAACAACTGCTCCCAATCCACCACGTTAAAACGTCATTACATCTGTGATGCTCTCCCAAAGGTAATCGATTTGGCCTTAAGAAGGCTTAAAACGATTTGGCCCTCTCACCGGTTCTGTTTTCTTGGTAGTCTTTGCTGGACAGCTCAAGGCATTTATATTGACCCTGGCTCACCGCCTGGTTCTGTCCATCTGTCATGCTATTTCCTGGCCTGAGTGATGGATCTGAGATTGACTCAGCACCTCCCGCCACCCTGCGCTGTGGAGACAAAAGGACACAAGAGGTGAGAGGAAGGGAGAAGAAAACCCATTGTATACTGACTTGGCACACAGTATGGAGTGTTGATAGGGAGTTGGTTGTGTGTGTGTATTTGTTTTGTGCTTGCTGCACTGATCTACATTCTCTTGACTGTCAGATGAAGAATAAATAGTATCCTGGTTGATAATGTTCGCACAATTTGTAATACTTCATCATTGATTTATCATCCTTATATAAGATAAAAAATGAAATCAAAAAATAAGCATGCAAAATTTTTAAATCATCTTCAAAGCTGAGCTGATAAGGATTTCCCTCTGGCTTGAAATTCGAGTTACTCACTATTCATGTAACTCATTAAAGTGTGTTTGGGAGCTCACAAAAGAAGTTAAGCAGCTGATTTTCTCCAAATGAATCTTATCTCTGCTCTATTGTTTGTATTTGGAGGTGGCATTAGAAATGAAGAAGCCTTGAGTGTGAAATGCTGATTTTGATAAAGCTGCTCACTGAAGGATAAAGAGCCCATTTTGGGGTGACTTATCTCACACATTTTTTGGGCTAAAAATTAAGCCTCTCAGAGTGCGAGACTCATGCACTTACATTTTCTAAATCATTTAAGGAATTTTAATGCTTTGCCTGGGAGATTGTTATTGCCTTATCACAATTGAGATGCAAACCTCATTCATCTGTGTCTATGTAGAGGCAAAAGGAATTCTCATTAGACCAAAATACCATTCTTACCTGTCTGATAACACTTTGACAAAAAACTTTTGTGAGAATGCTGATGTCCCATGTAGCAGTTTAGCAGCCGTACATATGATGTCACTCCAAACATTGAAGTAAATGACGTCATACATACGACCACCAGGCCACCACCAATATCAACAGATGAGAAAAAAAGATGTCAAGGCCTTTCCTCATTACAATTCATTCATCTTCCTGAATCAACATGACAAGACTACTCAAAAAAGAAAGCACAGAAACATAAAGCAGAACAGAGATACATCAGGCAGAAAACATTTGGCAGGGATACTATTCTGGGTGTCAATGTCAAGCTTGATGCGAAACAGCAAAGGAAATAAAAATGTCCATTTTACAATGACACTGAAGAAGGGACAAGGACTAATGAAAGGCCTCTATTTTTCTGCAGTAAAAGCTTAATCCTGCCTGGTACAGGATGAATATCGTCTCTGAACTTTCCAAAATGTATAGCCATGGTGTTGAACATGTATTATACAACCCTCATTAAGACAATTGGTGTGCTGTAATTTGTAAGGAGAGCTGATAGTTCATCAAAAGGACATTTCAAAGTTTGATTTATTTAACTATAATCCATTTCATTAGGTAAATCAGCATTTTTTAAATGACAGAGCAAAGTGCCAAAATGAAAGATATCACGTGTGTTAACATCGTTGACCAATGATTGCATCAAAAATTAAACAAAATTAAACAAAGAACTAAAAACTAAAATGGAGAGTAACAGATGATGGGCGAAAACCCGAAAACCCAAACAGATGGAGACAATTAGGGGATTGTAAAGGATTCGTACACCAAGACGTACAACAGCCTGCAGCTAAAGAAACCGAGGGGACTAGCAGCACTTTTAGACAGCATTGACACTGCTGCTGTGGATAAACTATGACGCAACTTCAGTGCTGCGTTTGGTTCCGGCTCCTTAAGCTTGTGTTGCGTTCATTGTTGTTGTAAAATCTAGTAGTCTCGCATTGCCAGACCTACCTCCACAGCACTGGGTCTGGCTAGTACACACAGCATTCTGGGATGGGAGAAAAACGCGGCTCTGGTTTATTGGCATTTCTTTAAACCAATCATAATCGTCATGGGTGGCGCTAAGCGGAGCCGCTGCAAAATAGCCTCGGGAAGGAACTTGTTTTGGTGGAACATGTGTACGTTCAAAAGTTGTTTTAGTCATGCGAGAGAAAACTCTGATTGGACAGATAGTCTAGCTAGCTGTCTGGATTTACCCTGCAGAGATCTGAGGAACAGTTAACCATAGTCCTCTTAAAGCGACCAGAGTTTAAAAGTCCAACACAAAGAAAGCGGAAGGAAACGGACATCGACGAAAATACATGCATCCGGCGGAATTTCTTGCAGCACCGGAGCAATCCCGGAAGTGGAACGTCGTGGATATAGACCAGCCATCTAGTGTTTCTTCTTTTTGTCGTTTAACAGCAAACGACTGGTGAAAAAATATAGTTATAAGTTATTGCATACTTATTACATTTTAAATAAATCACTTAAATGTAACTATATGGCTTTAGCAATAAACAAGCCTTTATTTAATCTTTAATTTTATATTCATTTTTATTTAAGATAAAATACTATTTCAGTTGCACTTGTGATAAGAGGACTGCTGTTTTTCAGTTTATATAAATAAAGGAATATTTTTCAGTCATTTCATTCTGTTAAAAAGATAGTGAGAAAATCGTATCGTGAACTTCAAATTGTGTATTGAATAGTGAGTTGAGTGTATAGATACACCTCTATAGTATGTTTAAGATCTTTACGACAGCAGGTGTGGAAAAAACCCAGAAAGTTCCTTGTACCCACTTTAAATTATTTAGAATGTTTTTTTATGGGAATAAATATGTAGCTCAGCGTAAATTCAGACAGGGAGACTTCTATTACGTGGCTTCACTCCCTTTCACTGATCAGCTGGGCGGTGGGTGTTACAGTTCTGTATACCAATTAGGAGCGGGCACTTAGGTTCTGACCAATCACAGCTGACTACCGTGTTTTAAAGCTGTTCTCTCTCCTGCTTCTGTCAGTTGTTTTTCAGACTATAGTGCAACCCGCCTCCTCCCCTTCCACCTCACGGCCTTTTAGACGGTGTTCTCGGTCTTCTCCCGGCTGTCGGCTTGGTTTCGTCTTCGGCTTTTTCTCGCCACCACCAGTGTCTGGTTTCCATTGGGGGATGTGTTTGGTTTTCCTAAACCATGACATTTGTATAGATACCCCTTAACAATGGAGACTAATCTCCAAATAACTTGTGTTTGTACTTACTTGGTTATCTTGTTAATAAATGTTTGCATATCTGCAACGAAGTCTCTCCTGATTGAAATGTTATAATGTAGAATTTGTTTAACAGGAATTTTAGTTCTTGTTTTATTTAAATTAATTGTATAAATTACACTTCCTCTAGCTTCTACTTCTTCTTTTTGTTCTGTACTTTTGGTATTTTTGCTATATATGTGACACTATGTTACTTTAAACAAGTGTAAAGTAAATGTACATTTTTACATTAATTAGAATAAATTTGTTGAGGCATGTGTGTAGCAGGACTGCCTTGTAGCTTGCATCAGTGCACTGTTGTGATCATGTTGGCAAGTCAGGTTCATAGTTTTACAGGCACAGAGAGCATTTATGAAGAGAGGGCCTGTAAATTCTTGTTCCTCTACAGGTGCAGGGAGGTTATGATGTCGCCATGTCTGGTGCCTTGCAATTATTTGCTGAAAGGCAGTCCCAAGAAGTGTTGTCCACAATACAACAAAATGCACAGTTATAGACCCACTACAAATGCACAGTGAGGTATTACATTTTAATTTTGTGTCTATATCCAAAACAAGTTTAAATACAGAATATAATTCAAGACATCGTCGACTGTACGTCATCTGCATAAAAGAATCAGAGATAATAACATGCAGACACATGCAGTCATGGATCACATGTACTCTCTTTTGGGTTATCCAAGTTTGTAATGAACAAGCTGAGCTAACTATAAACTATAATTATGAATTATAAATGATGAGTGAAAATAAATCACAGGATTTTTTTTTCTAAGAAAAGAATACCACTAGACCGCAACATATTACATGTCCATTTAATGAAAGTTGAATCCTATGTTTAAACACGCATAGGCTATGCAGCAAACATAATGGGCAGAAAGAAAATGCTAAGTTCACCTTACAGCATGACTTGAATTAAAAAAATGAGAGCTTACCACCAGGAGAAACCAAAGGATCCAAAGGGAGCCCGCTAACTTCATATCTTCCTCTCGCAGGCAAATCTCTAGAGAGAGAGAGAGGGAATAGAAGGACAAGTTACAATTATCAGAAAACAAGTTGTGTACCGTGAAAGTGACTGACTGAACAAACAGATGGCTGTTTCAAATCAGGATTATGGCCTCAGGAGAAAACAGCAACAGCAATCATGAATCTAAAATGCAAAACACTGCAGCAGAGGAACTGCAGTTTATGGCATTTTACACTTTTCTTCCTGTGTGTGTGGGTGCTTGTGTCTGTAAGACAGAGAGAAAGTGTACCCGTCAATACTTGAAACAACAGCATGAAAGAGTAACGTTATATTGTGTGAGCAAGGAAAAAATACAGAGACACAGTCAGACTAAAATAGTTGATGGTCATTAATCATTTTGTGCTGAGCCTCCACTCTGCAGGACGGCGGCAGCAGAACTGCCAGTTTAGTAACTGAGTCTGGTCTCTTTGCTTTGGCTCGTAGAGTCCCTGTTGGAAGCCCATCACTCCGCAGTTTGAAAAGTCAGAACGACCTACTGGTTGCTATCCACACCCCACAACGGCCCAGGGGGCAGGCTTTGTAGCTGATAGCATGAGCAAGTCCTATAAGTCACTGGGAAAGGTTGTTTTGGCTTTCAGACTTGCACACTGATGGTAGGCCACTTAGCATTAGATAACAAATAAACCTGGAACTGCATCTGCCAAGAACTTAAGGCTCCGAGTGCTGATGTCTGACCAGAGATGCCTTCAATTTCCCTTACATTTCTTATTCATAAATTATAGTAGATAGAAGGATGATTATTGTTAGCTCCAGATGTTCCCTGTCTACACGCAGAGAGACCACTTCTAATTCACTGGCTCAGGTCCAAATACAACTCTCATTTTAAATAAATTAGAATTTAAGGGATTAGTCAATTCATTTATTAGTCGGTTGACAGGAAATTAATCAACAACTATAAAAATGTATTAATAGTTTAAGTAATTTTTCAGGGGGAAAAAATATCCTACAATACCTGGTTATAGCTCCTTAGTTGTGAGGATTTGCTGCTTGTATTTGTATTATGTGATAGTAAACTTAATATATATTGTTTGTAGGACAAAAGAAGCAATCTCAAGAAATCACCTTGGTTGTTTGTCATTTATCACTATGTTCAGATATTTTATGCACCAACTAATGAAATAAATCATTATTTGCAGCACAACAAGATATACAACTAAATTACAAAATCTTTCAGTTTTTACAGGTGGCGGTCACTATTTTTCCATAACACAAAGGGTAACAGAAAAATAGAAACTACTCCCTGTGTACAACTTATAGTATTTCCTGTCAGTATTAAATGGTGCTTCAACAGATTTTTGCTTGGTAAATGACTAAAATGATCTATCCTGATTTCCTGTTGACAGATGCATCGACCAATGAATTGTTTCAGTTCAAAAGAAAACCAACAAGTTTTTCTTTTCCATTTTAGTGCCTATTACCGTAAACCTCACCCACCGTCCGAATCAGAATCTATTTAGCCATTTTCAGCCTGATCCTTGACTCTGATCAATTAATCATTTTTAATGGAAGATCTATAAAAACTATCATCATACCAGAGCAGAGAATATACACCAGTCAATTATTAGCTAATCACCTCTGGGTGTGCATGAGCATGTGGATTTGTCTAAAAGCAGGATATTCTCTGATAGAGACGTGTGTCTACAAGTCAAATAACATTAGAGACACATCAGGACAATCGGCACAAATGACCTCAGCTGTCAATTTAGAGATTTCATATTTAACACCTTTGAAAATGTGCTTATTCACTTTCTTGCCGAGCATTAGATGAGAAGATTGACGCCACTCTGATATCTGTACACTAAATATAAAACTAAAGCAGCCAGCAGATGGTTATCTAAGTTTAGTTTAGCATTAAGACTGGAAACCGGGGGAAACAGCTATCCAGGCTCTGTCCAAAGGTAAAAATGACACGTATCAACACCTGTAATGCTCATATGAATATAATACAGGTATTTGGACAGGTATTTTTTAATAAACACTATGGAAACTGTCTTTGTGATTAAATTGGGGTAGCAGTTGGGATTATTTGAGACACCAGTAATCTCTGGAACATTTCAACATTATAACACACTCTCAGTCCATCAATAATATATTTGCCAACAGCCAAGTTTCACATTAGCTCTGCTGCACAAGTGACAGTTTAGTCCAACTGTCAGCTATATTTGACTTTCAGCGAGGGGAGGTGTGGGACTGTCTACAACTATGTCTTTCTGTCTTACCCATTAGTTCTTTATACATCTCTAAACATACTCCCCAGAGCATTTTGCGGGCCATTAGGTCCAATGTGATATGATCAGTAAGCATGAAGCATGTGTAGCTCATTAAAGAGACAATACCCCATATAGAGAAGACAAGGGAAAGCACTCAAACAGGATGAGTGCATACATGGAGGCTAAAGCACTCGACCCTCTCCAGTCTACTGTAGATCCAGTGAAAAGTCAAAGTTAAAATGGGGATTTGAAAGAATCTGCTTTTGCAATTTAAAAGAATCTGCTTTTGCAAAATTAATTACTGTTTAGATTCTAAACCACTTTGAAAATAAAGACAAGTTGATTTGTGTGTAAGTAACAAGCACTGCCTGTAAACAGGTTTAAAAACAGTTTTACTTGAAGGCTTTACTATCGAATTTGTGCCCTTGAACAGGCACTTTTTCTTCTGTTCTGTTCTTTGCAAAGGTACACAATGAATGTGTGGCTGACATTCAAACATATCTCTTTGTTTATTCCACTCATCATCTGCCTCCGTTATCTCTGTTCTCTTTGATTGTCAACCCCATTAACAATCCTTTTAAAACTAAAGTCTGACACAACATACATTTGCACTTTTGTTCATTCAAAAAACTAATAGTTTGAAATATGTTTTTTTTTTAATGGTGGTAGATAAATTGCCTTGGGCTTTATTTTGTTATCGCCAGAATCTCTTTAAAAAAAATAATAAACGTCTCCTGACTTTATTAGTATTATTATTCATGTGTTT
The DNA here is from genome assembly GCF_010015445.1 of Perca fluviatilis. NCBI lineage: Eukaryota > Metazoa > Chordata > Actinopteri > Perciformes > Percidae > Perca > Perca fluviatilis. Next base: position 15,251,424 of record NC_053124.1, on the reverse strand, counting down.
TCCCCTTAGTCAGATCCTGCGTCTCTTTTCTCCACGACTTCCTCTGCAGTCTTTTTCTTTCTTTTTCTATCCCTTTCCTCCTCAGCTTTCCCCTCGTCCTTTCTTCACCCTCTCTTTTTGTCATCATCACATCACTCTGACAGCAGCAGACAGAGCCACCCATCTCTTCTCTTTCCTCTTGCAGTGAGCGTTTACAGGCACGGTGACAAACCAGATTTGTGCTGACATCACATCAGTGATGAAGGATGCAGCAGCTCGACAACCCCCCCACCCCCCTCCCCCCAATATCTCACCACTTGGGAGCCCATCACTCAGTCTGAAGGGAGCAGCCACACGGACGTGATTTGGTGTCCCATTGACGGGCCACAACAAATGAGCTGGATTACAATGCAAGCTCAGACGGATTAGTTTGACGAATGGACAGATTGTGGACCTCATGCACAAGGCTCTCATATAAATCTTGTCTATAGAGACCAAAATATTTTCACTGATGTACTGGGCTCTCTTAATGCTTACTACAACCGAGGTTTGACAACTCTCCAACAACACATCCATAATCACACATCCCATTAAGTAATTTAATGCACATATCATGGCCTCCTGATTGCTGTCAAAGACATCAGGGCAAGCATCAGGTACATTGGATCTGGAGCTGTGTGGCCTTTTTTTGGCCTTCCAGGAATAGAAACTATTAATATTATAGAGGCCATATGCATGGTGCACATATTTATTCAACATATGCTTGTTGTGCAGAAAAAAACTATAATCCATTAAAACTGCAAAAAAACGACTTCTCTCTCTCCCCTCTCTGTCGCACTTGCAATGCGCAAACCAGCTGTCTCTCTGAATGACCTGTGATTGAGCAAAATCTCCTTTCACAGGCTAGATTATCTAAAAATTGAAAACATGGCCAAGTCTAGTTTTCTCTCAGACCACTTAAATTACAATATGCTGAAAGATTATTACGGAACTTTTGCCCAACGACGCCAAAAATATAGTGCCTACCACAGCTTTAAACGACTGTGTTTTATTGCACATTTTAGACCAATTAATATAAAAAATAAAATACATATGTATAAAATTAGTGATATGAAAAACATCCTTGAGCCTACTATTGTGTATATACTTTTATATCACTATATCAATATTTATCCTGATATACACTTTATAGTGAATCAATGGACAAACTTGTGATTAGGTAACAGGTAGGAATGTCTTTTTTAGGCTAATTTAATACTAGACAAATCAAGGTATTTAATCACACTGATGGGGAAATCCTGTAAAAATCCATATATATCCATGCTTATTGATTTGCAGCACTGTCCACAATAGACTAATACAACCAGATTCATTAAAAGGAAAGCAAATTATGCAATTCAAGCAAAATGAGCAACAAGTCACACATTATATCATCTCATGTTATATACTGTAACATCATACATTACTGCAGAGACTTGAAACATGAAACATTTTGTCGTCTTCATTTATGTTCTCATAGTTATCTTCTCACTAGACAGTAGTGTGGACAGTAGTCACATCATCATAGTGCCCAGTTGCAAGCAATAACTGTTTTTAAAACTCCTTCTTGATGGTGTATTCAAACACACTTATGCCTCATGCACATCCTTTAAATGGCATTAATGATTATGGGTGACTAAAAGTCTTGTGAATATAAGTCAAAGCACTGAATTGAATCTAAGGCTTGGATGTCAGAGAGCCCTGATGGAGGAGAGTTATGCGAACTTTTTTTATCAAACAAAATGCATTTTAATGTAATTTTGAAAACAAACGCATTATCCCTGTGATGGATAATCACATCGTGTAGGCCTAGTCTATATCACAAAATTGTTTCCACAGTCTAGTCTCCACAAATTCAAACAATACAGAAATAAATGCAAACATGGCAGCCTGGTGTTATCAATCTCAAAATGTACGTAGAGTAGAACTATACAACACTACTGGAGGTAATGTGCTAAAACATTTAACTATGTAAAGTACCATTCGAAGAAGTGAGATTCTGTAGAGACCTTCGATGCCAGGCTCATGTGGACAGTCAGATATTTTTTTTGCTTTATTTTTAAGATTATTTTTTGGGGGCTTTCCCCTTTATTATGCAGTGACAGTGAATATACATGAAAGGGGGAGAGAGATGGGGGATGACATGCAGAAAAGGGCAACATGTCAGATTCCAACCCTCGCCGCTGCAGGACTCAGCCACCACAGGGCAAACACTCTTACTGGGTGAGCTAGAGGCCGCCCCGACAGTCATTTTTAACACTGGTCTCTGACTCTCTTGTCAATAGGTCTTGAAGTGAGCATATTTCTGTGTTTGAGTCAAACTCGTGTTGATGTGAAGCACGTAAACGGTGCAAACGCTGAAAGCTCTGCAGCTTGACTTTTCTGTGTGTTTGGCTTTATCATCCATCTAAAAATATACCGAATGCCAGTCTTTCCAATTAAGGTAAAAAGAACAAGCTTGCGTCATTTCCTCACATGCATTTACCTCCCTCTCCTCACCCAAATCCCACTTTCCTCTGCATTCTCATTTCCTCTCTGGCCTCTTTTCGCTTTCCACTTCCATATATCTTGTGTTCCTTTAATCTATTTCCCCTCTCACCTCGTTTCTCCATCTCTCTCTCATCAACCCTCCCCTCCTGTCTTTCTCCCAATCCCCCTCTCCATTCTCTCCCTCCGTTGCTCTACCATCTACCCCTTCAAAAAAGCTCTGCCCTCCTTTTCTCTCCAGTCACAGATGTCTCCCTCTTTCCGGCCACATTTTCAAGGCTTTCTCTCTGACTCTCTGCAGATCCAACAGATTCATCAGCTAGCACATCCTTTAAACATTAAACAGGTTCCCGTTATGGGGACACGTCATACAGTATTTTCAACTAATCTGTCCGTGTTCCGCAGTCCTAATCCTATTCCTTGTTCTACTGCACGCAATCAGACAAGACACAGAACTACTAAATGTTTAAAGGATTTACTGTAAAGAAAAACAGCATAACAGGAAATCAAAGGACTGCAGTAAATGGGGATGGTCTTTGGGATGGTTAGTGGATGGAAGACTTACTGTAAAATACAGTAACCTCACATCTGGAGGCTAACAGTAATTGGACTCCAGTTTGGGAATGTAAAGAGGCTGTTTGCAGTGAAAAGTTTTGATTTAAAGTTTAACCAGTTTTACTATACAAAGTAAGAGATTAATGGATCTTTAATTCCTCAGTTCACAGTAGGATTAAAGAGTGTTGGCAATTTATGATTTGGTTTACTGCATTTTTTTCACTTGACTGGATGTTGAATTGCTGCTGTTTCAGTCTGAACTCTTATGCCTCAATATCATATGCTCATCAAATAGCTGCTCGGTCAATTAGTTAGCAATGTGTCAGCACTGAAACAAAACACTAACACTCATAGTTCATCAGTCAATGTTGTTGTTTGCTTATGCTTTTGATATGATGAAATGAGTTGGATATTCATGCAATCTATGTTGATTTTCATTGTAAAAGCACAACACAAAGGCAGTGCATTGATGACTTTTGAATGCACTTAGTGGCTTATGGAGTCTTAAACAAACATTACAATGAGGTTCCCTGCTGCAGTGAACGATCGTTGAAGCCTGATTTACTGTCTTTGCATCCCAAACAAACCAAGAATATTTTGATGGTTGACCAGTGGAAGACCAAACAGATTATGACAGGGAAATTCATCTCCATGATGAATAAACAAATCAAGATGCATCTGAATACAAAAAGCCTTCATAGTCTGGATTGATTGGACCGTTATCTCCTCCGGCGTATTGTGATTCATCTTCAGGAAGTCAGCATATTTAATTGCAGACACCATCTTCCTAGTTACATGTTGTGCAATTTTCATTCTTCTTTCATTTTCAATACTTGAGCAACGATAACCCTTTAGTAAGCGGACAAAATTGATTTTTATTTGAAAGTTGCACTGGAGGTCACCAGCTCCCACTCCCTTTATTAATAGCTCTGGCCTTGAAAAGACATGCAGTGTTGTTACTCACCCTAAAGGAGCTATACTGCCTTCCAGCATTCAAACTCAAGTACCTATCCCAAATCCAGCCACTACACCAGTGAAGTGGCAGGAAAATGGTCAGTGGCACTGAAGCAAGAGAGCATTGTGTGCTCCAGTGTTCTAGCTGTTCAAAACAAGCCTCCTGTAATAAGAGGACTCTCCCTGGCTCTGTGTAAACCGTTGATTTATGCCAGAGCTTTACGCTATGACATCCCACAAACTTACTCTGAGACCAGAAAGAAACTGAAGGGGCAGACAGGGATTAAGAAGGGAAACATGGATGGCAGTGCAATCAGACCCTGGTGGATCTAGTCATAGTCTAGACTTCATCCAGATATATTAGCCTTGCCTTTCATTTTTCTTCTATCTGGCATGTACTCCTTTATAGAAGGCTACTTGAAACATACATCATATGTAAATTGGTGTTATTCAGTTTTTGCCAGACAGACTAGTAGGAGCCGTCTTACCGTTTCCTTCTCTCCATTAATGACTACATTTTACATATTTTTTTTCCATTTATGTAGCATCCTTAAATGAGCCTAAATTGGCCACTACAGTTGTTTTAGCAATTTGTCTGGAACATATCTGGAAAAGTTTTGTTATGTACTATATGTCCTTCTATATATAATACATGGTGTGCATCTCTCTAATTCTGCACAGCTAATTAGTTAAATCCAGAACCATGTTCACATTTCCTTTAGCTCTGTTTTGCTCTCCACCAACTCCTCAGGACAATATCTGGCTCTTCAGCAGCTAAATGCTCCACTATGTTCACCAGCTAATCACTAACTCTGTCTGTCTGTCATTAGGTGCTGAGCAGGTACTGTAGTGTACCATGTTTTCTCTAATTCTTTTTCGCTTAAAAGAGCAACTGCCTGCTGTGGCTAAAAACGATGCTATGAGAGCATTGAGACTGAACCAAAACAGTAAACTACAGTAGCCTTAAAAACAAAACAAGGAGCTGAAAGACCCTAAAATAATTCTGCAGAGCTGAGGGGAACTGCAGAGTCGGGTGATAATTCTCTGTGGGTTCATCACTACGAGTGCCCCCTATACAAGTAGTCATGTGCTCCATTAAAAAAAAGTGATTTTAGCTGCTTTAAATTGAGTTAAACTTACTTGATCACTAAAGGCAAACTCCTCCCTGCATTTGATTATATGCTCCATATGCATCCTGACAGAACCCATTATGCTCTGTTATTTGTTTTTGGTTTTTTTTGCAAACTTCTTCCATTACTCATTCCCACTTCTCTTTCTCTGTCGGTCTCTCAAGGTTACAGTGATGGTGGTTTTAGCATTAATCTGTGGAGTATATCCCATCTGTCTCAGACCAATTTACAGCTGATGGGCTGATGGGTAGCGAGAAAGTGTCCAGTGATACATCCACAGATTGGAAATCAGTAACTTCCTGAGTGAAACTTTCCATGCAGCACAGAACATTGGAAAATCTCAATGTTTTATGCTGAATGTTTTCCTCACTGTCTTTTAGGATCAAATGTACTGAATACATTATTATTAAAATCATACTGTCTTAAAGGAAAATAAACAATATTTATACAAACTAATTATTTTTTTAGTAGTGATAAGTAGCCTAATGTTTTATATTTGTAATGTTTCTTTGCATTTTTAACTTAACATGCTTATTTTAGACAACATGACTCCAGAAAAATATAATTTATGTTTACTAATAATTTTTAATAATGACTACTAATGCAAACTTGATTTGTCTACTGCATCAACTTACCGCTCTGTGTTAATACAACTTAACCTGTTAAGTTTCACCTTGTCTAAAATCTTGAAGGCACCGTTTATGGCAACGGTTTCCACGCAAATTTCTAGTCAACTTATTCGTGATAACACTGTATGGTTTGTCACCTTCACAGATCTAATAATGGAAGTTTTGAGTTGCAGATAGACTGTATATTCCCATCAGCTTTGGAGGATGAAACTTAAAGGAACTCTCCACAGATTTTATGAAGTTCAGTTTACTCCTCACCCTAATGATGTCATCAGGGTTATCTTTGCTTGGCTTTTGAGACTTTAGTTTTACAAAATGGAGGTGTGGGGTTTAAGAGAGGTTGGCATTTACAGTATAGGAGGCCAGGAGGGTCTAATAAAAAATTATCTCAAGTTGGATTGTGGGAAATGTAAGATAGAGTGTTTGTTGAGCCTTTAAACAAAAGATATTTTGGCATCTGTTGCTACACTTTTGACCATTTTTTAAAATTTGTTACAGGGCTGCAACTAATGATTATTTTCATTTTGATTGATTCACTAATTATTTTCTTGATTTCATGTTTTGTTTAAAAAGGAATGAATAAAGCCCCTCACAATTTCCCAGACCCCAAAATGACATATTCACAAGGCTTGTTTTGACCAACCAACAGACCAAACCCTGAAAGATATTCAGTTAACTAAGAAATGCAGCACATCCTAACATTTGAGAAGTTAGCAAATGTTTGGCAATTTAGCTTGAAAAGCAAATATCAAAATAATTGCTAATATTGGACTTATTGATTAATCGTTGCAGCTCTAATCTGCTGCTCATGAATCCCCCAACTGTATGGAAGTGCAGTACTTACACAGTTCACCTTCAAGACATTACAATGCTGTGTCATCCAATACAACTCTGCAACAAAATACAGCCTTTAAAATAACCTCGTAATTGAATCTGCTCCTTTTGTGGAGACACATTTAAAAAAAAAATCTAAATGTTAGGTTTAACAATATTTAGGCTATTTAAAGCTTATCATACAGACATTGTGGTTGTTGTTTCCATCACTAATCACAGATTTATTTCATGGTTACACATAGTTCATTATCCTAAAAACCTTTGAAAAAGCGTGTTTCTACTCTATTTTCGGCTACAGCAAAACTGCTTTCATTTCCCCAAAGCAGCCAATCAACAGAACTACGTCATTACAGAATATAATAATCAGATGTTAGACACTGTCGGCTAACAAAAGAAAAACACATGTTTGATTGCTGCTTTTAAAGCTTCAGCTGATTTACATACAGGTGATTAATTCACGCAAATGTCACCGCATCCCGAGGGTCGCTGCTGAGATGGTGTCTGGTTAAAGACCTAGTTTCGTTCCAGTATTATCGCTCTGTATCTGGAGCAGAACGGTATTAGGCTGAAATGTATTGGGGAATTTTTTGACTTGTAGAAATACTGCACATTGAAATCTTAGTTTTTTGTCTCATATCATTATTTAACAGTAAGCAATCTTGAGGACAACTGTTCCTTTTATACAGTGCAAATCTGAATTTACAAGGTTTCATTTCCTCGATACTTGTCAAATGCGAACCTGAGGCGGTCCTAATGTAAATCCAATAGTAACAAGGTCTGCACTATAAAACTGCATATTTGAAGTGCATTAATATATATTTTACACAACATAGTGTATGATACTCATTTACAACCAAATGTACCCGCAGTTCGGACTGTCACTAGAAATGGCAGGATTTCCATAGAGTAGAGATACCACTCAGCTGTGTTGTCAGGTTTATTGAATATATACACTCCGTTATAGAACCCCATGAATAACATCTTCTCTTCCTGATACCAGTAAACAAATTATTCTGTTTACAAGTGCTGGCTTTGTTCTGTCAAATGAGCAGCTTTCTCCCTGACACTGACATCTTCCCACAAAGTTTTTTGTTTATTTCCTGAACCAATTAAGTGTCACTTTATACTCTCAGCCTCCCAGATGCAGTGTGGACAGCTTCAGGTTCATAGATACATCTGCCACTAAATGGAGGGTATTTTCAGGGGGTCAAAGTCCTTTCATCTGGCAACCTTTCCTTTCCCCAGCCTCTTCATTTCCTCTTGACATTTCACTGAGTGCACATCTCATCTGTCAACTAACCAATGACGTTTGTTTATCTCATTTCCCAAACGCAGAGAGCAGAGGACAGATGGTGAGTGCCATATGACCTCTCCTAGGTTTATTTCAACTAAAAAATACCTAAAATTGAATACTCTGAAACATCTTGTTTAGTTAGACAATTTGGGAAACATTTCTTGCTAAATAAACTATGTATATTGTGCTAATTATTGAGCTTTAGAGATGCTGGTATAGGTAGATTTTGTTAACATTGTACAGAGCCAGGTGAGCTGTTTCCCCTGTTTCCAGTCTTTATGGCAAACTATGCAAACCGCCTGCTGGCTGTGGTTTCACATTTACCCTACACTCATGAATGTGGTACCGATCTTGTCATCTAACTCTCGGCGAATGGTGGTGTTAAATGTGAAGTATTTCAGGAAAACTGAGATACCGTATCTATTGACATGTATACTGAGTGGAAGTAAATATACACTAATGTCCTCTTGATGTCCGTCTGGAGATTCTTGGGAATGTTATTTTCCCCCCACAGTTTCCCCTTCCTGTTGCAGGCATTATAAGCCCATGCTTGGCAAGTTGAGGCCTCTAGCAGTTGATTTGCTTGAACAAGATCAAAGGTTATATCTTTGCTCTAAAGCTCCACATTGAAGGCATTACTACACAATAAAAAGGATCTAAATGCAACTGCAAGTGCACAGAGCTTTATGGAAAGAGAGTGGACACTACAATATGGCTGCACAGAGCAGTTTGTAAAACCATTAGCAGAGAAGAGGTGCTACAAATCAAAGATAAAAGATAAGCCCCTCTGGATCAAGGGTCGCAATCAGACAGATACTAGATCCCCGAGGATCAGATCAGAGGCCCCGCAGAGATCAGGACAGAGATCCAATCTTATCCTGCTACTCAATCTCAAGACCATCAAAAGAGCATTAGAAAGAAAGCGCTAATTCAGATGGAAAATGGTCTGCACCTATTGGGACATCTGATAGCTCTGGGATGTGAATGGTGCAACCATTCTCTACAATAAATCAGGCTAGGTGAGAGGAAATGAAAAAAGAGGTTGACAGAAATAACTCCGTTTAAGCAGGCGCAGCAAAAGAATATCAGAGACGTACAGCACAGTCATTTCAGTTGAGGCTCAGAGGACACATCGCTCCAGCATGATCCAATAAGACTGAAAAATACAGACACATATCCACAAGCACAGACAAGCACAGACAAAATCCCATTAAATGGATGTTTCTATCACAGGAAAAGCTTTAGCAGATATAGAAAGGCATTCCAAGAAACCCAGGAAGCATTTCCCTAAACCAATACAAAGTTTATCTCCATGCAAAACATCTAATGTACTGTAAATATCACCATTACTGATAGTCTGTGCCTGCAGGAAAACAATCCACAGTGCCAAGGACATACATCGAAAATGTGCTGACAGAAGGATCACTGCACAGAAAGGTACAATACAAGTCAATCAAATTATTATAATCAAAGAAAAGCTAACTGCATTTCTCATGTCTGCAGGTAACTACTGTAAAGTAGGCTATTATCACAGCCCTAGCAACATGTAAACATGCAAATGACCTCAGATGACAGAGAAGGAGAAGGAGGAGCATAGAGTGTATGAAGCATTAGTTCTTCAGGCTGTGTGAGGGACAGTCTTTCTCTTTCTTTGTGTGTGTGCATGTGTGAAGACATACGTCAGTGTGCCTAAAAATATGCACTGCTAAATTTATTTCTGGCTTCATTTGTGTGTGATTAAATTCCGAAGTGTTACAACCTACTTAACACTCATATAAACACATTGGTGGTGCTAGTGTGTGTGTGTGTGTGTCCATGTGTGTGCATGCGTGTGAGTGTGCATGTGTGTGTGTGTGTGTGTGTGTGTGTGTGTGTGTGTGTGTGTGTGTGTGTGTGTGTGTGTAAGAGAAAGAGAAAAAGAGAGAGAGAGATAGAAAGAGAGTAAAAGTACTGTAACTTTTCTCTAATGTCATCACATCTCAGGAAGCACCTCTCTCACTACTGCATAATGCAGCATAATGCATACGGACATCATATATGAAAACAACATACATAAAAGTTAATTCGCAAAAATAATAGGTAATACATAATTATTTAACAAATTTTATAAATATAAAGGGTATTTAGAAAGTATGTATAATTAGATACTCAATTTTAGCTTTCTTCTTAATGAATAGTTAATGTAAATAAGTACATTATTATGTTATATGACTGAATACACTAATCCTGTCCTGATGCAGAACTCTGACTGTGTAATTAAAACAATTCCAAACTTCTTTGATCTTTCTTCTGTATTATAGAATATATAATATGTATTCTATATATTCCATATTTACTGTGATTGTTAGAAAATTATTGGGGTCTGCTAAAAAAGAAAATGCATCTCTTATCATTCCTACGCTGATGACACACAGCTGTGTTTCTCCCTAAAATCCGGTTTAGCACATGATCTTCAGTCTCTTTTAAATTGTAGTATGTGGTAACTTTTTTCACAAAAATGAAACCTGAATCTGGAGCATGGTTGCGATGTCGTATACATATATATATATCTATATATATATATATATATATATATATATATATATTTGGGTGTATTTTGTTTTTGTTGGTTTTCTTGCCTGCACTCAAATGTACATGTTTTTATTTATCTTTTTCAAGTTCCAAAATATACTAAATAAATACAAAATAAATAAAACTCTGATTGTTGTTTTATTGTATGCTGAATAAACAAGCCCATGACCATTTCCATATTGATGCATGAAAACTCACACACACACACACACACACACACACACACACACACACACACACACACACACAAACACAAACAACACAAACACACACACAAAACACACAACATACACACACGCGCACAAACACACACACACACACACACACTCTATCTTTCTCTCGCAGTGGACCACAAGTTATTTTTAGCCAAAGAATAATAATCTGTTAACCAGAGAAGACGTATTAACTATTCTTCTTATGCATATTTTTCAGACAGAGCAGCACTAACCCGAGCCACCCACACACACACACAGACACACACACACACACACACACACACACACACACACACACACACACACACACACACACACACACACACACACACACACACACACACACACACACCTCACTCAACTATTGAACTATTGAGCATAAATGTCTCTCATAATAAAAACCATTTCAGTTTGATAAATGAAGGAATAAACATTATGCATTGGTCAGAATGATATCATCTGGCGGGTAAAGGGGGAAAAAATGCTCTAAAAGTCATAAAAAAAATGCTGGATGATTTCAGAAACGGTAAAAAAAAAAAAAAGTCAACTTTGATTGGAGACAGCAGATAACGATGGGCCTGAGTGCGGCTGCCTGAGCGGAATTGGCCAGAATGAAACTGAATTGATAAGGTTTCCAACCATTAACAGAATATGGGCAATCTGACTTTTTCTTTTCCCTGAATAATAGATCTAATTACATCATTGAGGGTGGAAAGGATACAGCTCTCCTACACAAGGACACACATTTCCTCACTGAAAAAAGATCTAAGTAGCCTTGTGCTAGGTTTTCTTCATACTTCCCATCTACATGTTGAGAGAACTTGCAAAGTTGATTGCCTCTATAAAATTGATAAAAGGTGCATCATTTCGGACAGTTTTCTGAATTATGCCTCACGTTCTATGAGTGCAATATTTTCCCACTGCATTTGCAATCCTAATTCACTAGTCTGCTTCTAAACGTAATGTAAAATAGGAGACTCATTCCTTTGCACCGTGTGATTGGTCATGCTCTGGTACTGACAGTCAAACCACATTACAGTAAGCAGGATTTCGCAGTGCATGGATTATTGACTGCCGTTCAGAGCAGTGGTGATAACAAAACTGTACTGTCTGGATTCTTCCTGAAACCTCTATTTGATGTACAAATAACCTTTCCTACACTGATTTTCTAACCCTTTACTCTTGCATAAATTAATATTAATGGTGTGATTCTAAGATGTAGGCCTATAGCCTACTACACAGTCGTAAGGTATTTAGCCTAACCTCAAAATGTTTTGGAAATTAAGTAATTTCAAAGTAAGACATTTTGGGAAACATGCTTCTTCTCATCCCAAAAGTTAGATGAGAAGATTGATACCACTTTTATGTCTATATGTTAAATGTTTCAAGAGATAGTTAGCTTAGGTTAGCGTAACAACTGGAAACAGATTGTCAGAGCTAGCCTGGCTGTGTCTAAAGATAACAAAATCTGCCCACAAGCATTTCTTAAGCTCCTTACATATATTGTTTGTGTAATACAAAAAGTTTGTAACCCCAAATTCTTATTTTTGCACTTTTTTGCACTTGGTCAAGCTAGCTGTTTCCCCCTGCTTTCAGTCTGCTAAGCTAACCGTCTCCTAGCTTTAGCTTAAAATTTAACAGACATAGGCCTATATGAGAGTATAACTATTGTCATCTAAATATTATTATATAAATGATTTATATTATTAAAATGTTGTTTCCAAGATGTCCAACTATTCATTTCAATTAAATGGAAAGCATTTCTTGCTGACAATCTCATACATAAAGAAAACACATCACGTGCCTACTTTGATGATAGTGTGGTAGCTTACCTACAATACATGGAAAGCTTTGATTCTTCATATTCCTTTAGTTGTGAAAAGAGAGAAGACACGTGTGTGAGTGCGTGCAGGCATGTCCACTACAATCCAAATATATCAATCATGTTGCTTTGAGGACATTTTGTCAGGTACACACAGTATCAGCCAAATACTTAAAGATGCTTTGAGTATTAGTTCTTTAAAGTGATGGATGTCAGGACTGTTTGGGAAAACAGCAGCATAGATACTTCATAAAAAATCATTGTCATGCAATATGCAAAGGTAATTAATTCAAACGTCTGCTTGACGTCACTGCTCTAAAATTAACTCTGAATGAGATAATCGCTCTTTATTTCAGGCTTGGCTCCAATATTCTGTCTGAGTTTTCTATTCAAGACTATTAGAATAAAATAGGGGATCAGTTCAAAAGCTTTCACCTGATGCTTAATCTGCCTGTGCATTAATTTGGTTGATGAGTTCAAAGTGGTTCATCACAACACTGGTCCTTATCAGCGGCATAACGGTATTTTTTACATATGTGGGTTGATTAGAGAGGAAATGTGTGCTGCTGGATTCACGCAAAAAGGCTCCTACATTAACACACAGACACACGCAAACACAAACACACACACACACACACACACACACACACACACACCAACACACCAACGGTCCCAGATATTCACAGAGGTGAAGAGAGTCTCCCATTTCCTCTCTGTCTGATACCATTATCATTATCTGTGCCATGCTCATGGCAACCATTTAGAGCCAGGAAGAGTCTGCCTAGCAAAGTAAGTACACATTGTGCAAATTGCCCCACTATTAACTAATCAGTGGATAGATGCACTGTTGCGCCTGATGTTCTGCACCGTCATCATCACAGTCAGCCTCATAATAATCCATTAGAAACATCAAAATTAAGTTCCAGCATGAAGACACGCTCCTATAAAGTGTTTTAACCACCACACTGCCCTGTGTATGGACATTTCACTGAATAAGTACCTAATTATTCATTTAGTTATTATAGTAAGTCAGTGACAACATGCCACATGTGAATTCTTTCAATTCTTTATAAATATATATCTGTAGTTTTTTTTGTAGTACAAGTACAAATTCTTTTAACTCATTAAATCCTTTTTTATTTGGCAGATATGTGTGAAAATCATGCTTACTTATGAGCAAATATTGATTTAGAACACATTATACACTGTTGTTAATTACAAAGAAAGATGCTTGGCATAAATTACTTTTCAAGTTAAAGACGACTGGCCTCCAGGCTTTCAACAGATTGAGGACATTTTTTCTCAAATGTTCATTAATGGAAGATGCAATATGCTGTAAAACATAAAATCTTTGTAAAATTACAATCTGTGATGCATAGTACATAGAAATGCATTTAATTACAATATATATATTGTGACACAAACTATGAGCATCTGCTGTGATCAGAAGTGGCTCAAGAACTTTACATTTGTGAATAATAATTGTCGTAATTATTGTTATTATAATAACTTAATAATAATAATTATATCATATCAGAAATTTAGCTTACAGAATTTACTGTCTACTAAATTGTCCACGACTGACTTGTAATTATTTATTATTAATTAAAATAACTTGAAAATTAATTGATTTGTTATCTATCCATCCATCCATCCATCCATCCATCCATGGATGGATAGATAACAAATCAATCTAATTATTATTAATTATAATTATTATATAATTAGTTTAACAATTGCTGTTATTGTTTTAAAAAGTTATAAATTGCCAATTAAACTGCAAATTAAATGTAACTGCTCTGTTACCTATATGAATTATATTAAATTATCAACAGTTGGGGTTATAAATCTCTTCAGTCCGTAATTTAAACTGCACCCATTGGCCTGCTTTTAACATGTTTATGTCATAACAGATGTATTATGGTTCACTAAACCAAGAGCAGACATTTATATAGCTTTCTAAAACTCTAACAGCAGGGATTTCAGACAGGCAAAGAAAAGCACATTAATAAATCTTAATAAAGCTGAATACGTACATCTCAACCACGGAGTCAAAGTGTCGAGACTCTGTTAGTACTTTTTTTTTATAAAACATCTAAAACATACATAATGGACTGTGAAGAAATACCATTAAAGCGCTATGAGAGAAGTCACAATACTTGTATTATTGTTATTCTCAGACATCATAAACATATGTATAGTGTAATATAGCTGAATGTTAAATACAACTCAATGCTTAGTTGTTATTTAGAATTTTAATATTGTTCCAATTAGTCAAATATATCTTTCTCAAGAATTAGGTCTGATTTCTCAACTATTGTTTGAAATTTCAAACAATTTTGAATTAGCATGAACAGGAAAACATCTCCCTCAAGTTCTTTAGAGCCAGTACAGAGGGAAGAAAAGACTGTGACAGATGGGCTGAGCCGAGGCCTGTGCTGTCATCTAGGTGACTTACTGTACGCCACTCTTCATCCCCCCTTTCCATCTGCAGATCATAATTTACATTTTAAAGATAGCCTTGCTCTTTCAACTCCAGCGAAAAATTCTTCCACAGCATGCTCTCAATTATCCCTGTGAGGGAGAACCCTTTCTAAAGAGGCCACCCCCTCTCCACTTTTGCTATTTTTTCCATATCAAATGTGTTTTTCAAAAGAATGTAAATCGTCTATAAGGCACTGAGCTGATCGGGCAGAAATAAATAAAGAGAAATTAAGAAATTAAGGCAGCTGGCATCAACACAAGCCACACCATCCTTTATCGAACTGGAGGCTGCACATTTTTGCATTTGGGGTTTTCTTTTCCTCTTAAAATGTTAACATTTTAAATGTTCCTTTCAAGGTAAAATAGATACAATCAGTGTAAGGGATGATATTTACTGACAAGACTAGAATAACAGATACATTAAGATTGATATGTACTAAAGATCAGAACAAACTTGTTTGCAAAGATGGATATCTGCATGCAGTGCAGACCCCATTAAGATACTGCCTTTTGTCCTACATCGTTAACTCACTTGCATCAATAGGCAATTGGAGAGGCAGCGCACTGCAGCTGAGGGCTATGGGAAAGCAATTAAAGAAGTATTTTGTTGCTGGACTTAAGCCGAAAGGCATTAACTACAATTCCCTTCTGGGCACAGTGTTCCTAGTACGCTCTGTTGGGTTGGGGAATGGGCTGTGTATGGGTGCTACAAGCTGTTAACAGATTGAGAGAGAGAGACAGGCAGAGTGAGAGAGACAGGTGCTGAGTATGCAAGGTAGCCAGCAGGAAAACTATAGTAGCTTAAAACTTGTGACCAGAGGGTAAAAAACAACAACAATACAATAAACATTCAATTAACATTAGGAGCGATGATTGAGAATTGAGGAATAAGAAATAGGAAAAGATAAGTAAGTAATATGTGTGAGCAGAGAGCTTATAAAGAACAGAGTGGTTATGCTGCAAATCATTCTCTCTTTGCACAACAAGCCTCTGAAGCCTCATTCCGAAGTCCCTGAATCCCTCTCAGACCCTCTACTGCTCTGACTCACTGTTACTGCAACATCGAAGGGCATGTTTGCCATGCAAGCAGGGTCCTTCATGGTAAACAGCAAGAGTTTGTTTTCAATACCTCGCTCTGGAGTTTGTGGATGTCAGATCTGTAAGTTTTTTTGTGTGTAACATTCAGGAAGAATCCAGTACAGTAGATCAAGGAGAAGGAGAGGGCACCGGTGTGTCGTTGCTAAGGTTTAAAAAATGAAAACAAATAAAAGCAGCTTTTGAAGTTTCACAGACATGCAGAGAGTATGTTTCCGCAAATGTCACTTGTGTGATGACAAATGGCATGGAAATAAATAGTAACATTTAGGGGGGGGGGGGGTTTCTACAGCGTCAAGGTCGTATCCAACTTGAAAATGCACCTCCAAATTTCCAGAAAGCAAATTGTCTAATGCAGAGACCAAAACAAAGAAAGTGAATGTGTTAGAAAGAGAAGAAAATCATAGACCAGAACCTTCAAAATCAGCGTAACGGCTTTCCCTGGGTGCCACCAATCAATCACGGAAACCGTAATAGGGGTGATTACACCTGGCATTACATCCGACCCTGTGAGTCATAGAGAGGCTGGCAGCGTGAGCCAAAATGAGGATGAAAAAGAGCCGAACGGCAAAGGAAATCAATGAGTGGTCTGGTAGTCGAGGGATATTGTAATAAGTCAGAATTACCAATGTCTCACAGCAAACACAACACACACACACACACACAGAGTTGCCCTTGGAGGGAAAACGTAAGCTACATTAATTACTGCCAACCACATTGGGCTTGCTTTTTAGCCCCCTGAGAGTGAGGCTTGGATGTTGAACAGCAGGGGTCTTCTAAAGGGGCCTGACGTGTAGCTCTTGCTGTGTATTTCTATGGGTCTCTAAAGGATTTCTGAATCATCTACTTCATCATCTTGTTAATTTCATCTGTACAAACACTGAAGTGTAAAAAACAGCCAGACAAGAATTAGCTTTAAAACAGTAAGTAAAACGTCTTGCCTTTGGACAAAGCCAGGCTATCCGTTTCCTCTGTTTCCAGACTTCATGCTAAGCTAAGCTACAGATGTGAAAGTGGCAAAGAACTTGATGATCTTTTGTTTTCTTTCACATGTAAAGTATTATATGTAGTGCAAAACACAAGTTCTCATTAATAAAAAGATCACTATCTATGCCATTGTATTGACAGATTGCAGGAACATATGCAGACATGCATCAGCACTGTGTGAGAGGCCAAAGAGTCAGAGCCAAAAAATATTCCATTGCGTCACCCTAAATGTCAGTGTTTATAAAAAAAAAAAAAAAAAAAGCACATGTATATCTGGAATGATAATCTGGACACCTTGCTGGTAAAGAGCAAGGACGATCTAAGGTGAACACAGACAGAAAGGCAGAGAAGCAACGGCTTATCTTAATGGAGAATAAGGACATTATGAAAGGTTTAATTCTCTTTTTTGTTGCTCTAAAATTTTAGACCTCGACCTTTAAACCAGACCGATTCGAAACGCTGAATAAAAAATATTTTAACTATTTAAATGGATATTTTCAAGCCATCACTCCACACAGTGACCCAATATGATGTGCGCTCTGTGACTGTGTGTCTCCCAAAGCGACTATCACGGGTTGACACTTTGGCAGGGAAAACCCTCCAGGACGTGTTTTCCAACTAAACATGAGAGGGAGAAGGTGAAAAGATTTAGAGCAAAAGTGGGAGGATGTAAGGAAAAGAGAAATGAGCAAAATAACAGGAGTGACTGAGAACGCAATTATGAGTGAAGGACAGAGATGAAGAGTGGAGAAGACAGAGATAGATAGAGAAAATGAAATGAAATAGGAGAAGGCAGGCCGGTGTGTCAGTCTGGCTTTTTATAAACACAAGCAAAAGGTATAAAAAGAACAAAGATATGAGACAGTAGACACGATGAAGATGAAATGAGATAGGTTGGAAGTGAACAAAAAATGCTAGCACGTACACAGAATGTGAAGTAGATTTTGAAGAAAAGGACAATAAAAGCAAAGATGAACAGCTGTGAATGAACAATAAATACCAGCAAGATGAAAAGGAAAATAATTAGTATACGTCATTTCTTGTTGCGCTGACAGCAGAAAATAAAAGCATATGGACTTAAACATGCTAATTGGATTCTTTAAACAGACATGTTTTTTCCATTTACTGGCAAAGTCATCCAGAAGGATAAAGATGAGTCCATGGAAAGTAGCCTTTTAAAGGCATTATCAGATCATTTTTGTGTTACAGTGTAAATATATATTGATGATCTTACCCCCACGAACTTGCAATGGCATGTGGCTGTTCCCACGAAGCACCCCTGCTCTAACAGGCTTAATAATAGTATTTTTTTCATTTTAAATGAGTGCACTATCAGCGTGAAACATTTAGCAGAGTAATTGGTCATTTTTGTTCGCAAGGAATCACTTGTTAAAAGAAGATTTCAGACGGTTAACATCTTTCTTAGCCTGGTGAAAATTTTGAAAACATTCTGGAGAATTAAATTTGCATTAAAAGCCTAATTTACCAACTTTAAGGAGGCTTCAATCAGTATTTCGCCAAGACTTAAAGCTATTCAAAAAAGAGCTACCTTACCATTTAAAACAGCAACAGTCCATTAAGTTAACATCACCCTAGCAATTTTTTTATCCTTTCGACAAATTGCTTTTTTATGTTTCAAAACCTGTAATGTGATTTCTATGACCATAAGGTAAACTTGTAAGATGAACACGATAGGAATAACAAAAGTCTGATGTGGGACTGCACGTTCCTCGGGCTCAACAAACAAATGCCCATGAGTTCAGATAGGGAACGTTCGATCAATCAAGGAAGTAAGGGAGCGCGTTTTGCCATTAGCTGTGCAGCTATGTAGCAGCTTGAGTAGCAGTGCAAATTTAATCCAGGTATTAGAGGAGGGGAAGATATCACATGTCAGTGTAGACACGAAAAAACATTTTTATCAAAATGTCAAAATGTTTTATCAAACACTATCAGAAATGTATCTGCGTGTATATCTGTCTTTGTCAAACACACACACTACTCATGCTGTTTCTGTTGTGTAGACCTGTTTACTAAGCCATGCACCGGCCATTCACTCTATTCTAGCACCACCTATTGATACATATAGATGCAGCACTATTTACAGGAGATGTATCGCTGCATAAAATACATGGAAAAGTCATTTTTGTGCATCTCTTTCCTGGAGTGTAAAGTGAGTTCAGTCACAAATCAAATGTTGGAAGCTTCTATTACTCTAAAACTTGCTCATCCAGCCACCAGCACTTGGTAAACAGCTTCACATGGGCAGAGATAACTGCAACAGATGACTGTAAAATTGAATTTTACAACAGCAGATGCCCCTGTCCTCATGGAAAATCATGAACAAGAGCATTTGCTTGAATAAAGTTCATATCTGACTCACAGAGAACCGAACATGAAAGATGGACAAAGTTGTGCAGAACGGCTCCAGCTGTGCGGCACATATTGCAACACTTAACTTTAATCGCACCCTATAACCAGTCCGGCTTGCTCAATAGTTTTAGCTAAGTCAACTTGAGTGTCTTTTGCTACTCTTTAAATGTCTTTTTCATTTTACTCAGACCCAGGTGTGCGCCTGTACGTCTGTTGTAGCATGAAATGAAGAAGTAAAGCCTGACCTCTGGCACTGACAACACAGTCCAATTTATTATGTAAGGAAAAGGCTAAACCACACCCTTGGATCTGTCTGAGCCTGATGTATGACTTGCTAGCATGGGAACTCTAATGTGTGACATTTCAGCGTTAGTCCAAATTATGCAGTTTCTCCGAACATTTATCCCGGCTTCTGTTTCAAGGTTTGCAACACAGCTAATGTAAGTAGTTATGGTTATTGCGTGACAGTAAATTTGTACAAATCATTCGACAAGTTTAAGACAGCTTGGGGTCGATGGAGAGGGCTTTTCCACATTGGCAAAGCTGGACCACAATCATGTTAATTCACGAGTCTTGATTCCTCTGATTTGCCAAGCGAGCGTTATGGAGCAGGACAAGTATCACTGTCAGGAGTAAATTGAGCATCTTGTTCATTCAACACAGTGATTACAATGCACAGGCTGAAACAAAGAGTGACATTTTGGGTCATTGCATGTAGCTATGAATAAAACATGGAGCATTAGCTTGATTAATATTGAGGTATAAAGACAAGCAGTGGATAGTCTGCTGACCTTCCCTGAGTGATGGGTATCAATTGCATGACACATTGTGTATGTGTGTGTGTGTGTGTGTGTGTGTTTGTGTGTGTGTGTGCGTGCGACAGGGAGGGAGACAGAAGCTGTGCGTGCAAGTGTGCAGGGCCATGTATTTGCATGCGTGCAGTGTTTTTCCCATGGTAATTGGTTTCAGCGGAAACGCCATGCAATTACAGGAGCATTGTCCAGAACCTCCAATAACACACAAAATCACAATAATGCTGCATAAGTGTGCATCTTCCCCATTCATCCATCTTCTTTCATTTGGGCGCAAAGCTTCAAAAGCTGTCCCTCAAACATTTGAAGATATTTGATATATAACAGTCTTTCCGTTTTCATCTTTTTATACAGACCTTTCAGACCTCTCGCTCCTGTCCCTTCAAACGTGAAGCAAATTTGCCGCTTGTTGGCTCACCTGCTCGCCTGCCTCTGACCGGACCAACAGACAGCATGTGGGATGATGAATGACGAACTTATCTCTGAGACTCAGAAAGCAGCCAGACACGATGCCAACCCAGCCCAACTCACTGCGGGGCTCTGTCTGCACGTATCTCTTCATTGCTGTCATTCTCATTCCGTGCTGTTTCTATCTCTCTCTTTCTTTGTCTGCCTCAATATGACTGTTGCTATTCTTGTCTTCGTCTGTATTGCACAGTATGTGTATATCAGTATGTGCTGAGGAGCTCTCGCAGTCATGTCAGCTTCACTCACCATTGGCTCTAATAAACCCCCAGATGACACATGCCATTACTCTAAACACGGTTATGTAAACTCAAAGGAATCCCCAAAAGAAGAATCCCAATTTAGCCACAGACATCTTCAAAGCAGGCACTTCAGCTAGAAAGCAGAAGCTATGTTTCTGCCACAACTGGAGACTGAACTGAGGCACATTCAGCTATGATTTTTGCTTATTTTGTTTCTGGGCTGTGGGCCGGTGGGTCCATGAAGGAATGCTTATTTCCCCTTTCCACGAGTTTGCGAATATAATCAATATGAGGGCTAATGCACAAGGGTGTTTTAAAGCAGTGTCAAAAATTCTCACGGAGAAGAGAAGAGAGAAGAAGTCCTGGATGGATTTGGCCAGTGACAGTTCTTTCTGAGAGCAAAGCAAAAAGTAGCTTTAGCGTTATCCTCTACACAGACGCTGTGTCCTTTAACTATGATTAATATAGTGAGTGCAGAAAGGATGCATGCATTGACCTTTAATCTGTGTATCATGTCTACCTTAGTGCATTGCGTGCTGCGTGATTGCTCGTTTGTGTGCGTGTGCGAGTGTGCGAGTGTGTGTGTGTGTGTGTGTTGTGTGTGTGTGTCTATGTATTTATTAGCTTGTAAAATGATATGTATTGCTAGGAACATAACAGATGCCTCTCCATTTTTGTTCTGTTAATTTATCTGAAGAGAAGCAGGAGCCTGTGTGGATACATTGCAATCATATGTGTGTGTGTGTGTGTGTACTGTGTGTAAGTCGTGTGTGGATGTGTAGGCTATGTGACATAGAGGATTCATCTGTAGCATAAGCTTCATATCTCTTTGGTTGCAAAGAGGAGCACAAGAATCCAAGCTGCCTTACATGCACAGTTTGTACTTCACCATTGAAAATACCTCTATACATTTGCATTGATTCACCAAGAAGTATCAAATCTGCGGTGTTCATGGTATCTATTCCTGAGCATTACTGTATTTTAAATACCCTGTGGGTCACTGCACTGCCCAGAATTCCTTTAGCATAAGCCCAAAACCACTGAATAAAATTAGCTGTGTGTATAACACCTTTTACAATTCTTAATCTACGGAGGACTCTTCTCAGCCTTTGCTTGAATTTTTTCTTTTTTTTGAATTTTAAATAGTGCATCATAGACAACTGTACAGAATGAGTCACATCCTGCATTTTCACTCTTGCTTTAAATAATCTTAATCTTACAGCATAAACACAAGAAAAATGAAAATCCAATTCACATTGCGTCAATAGTCAGCCCACGCAAAGAGGAGCGGATTCCACTTCATCAGTGCAAAAAAATGTGACACAAAATAAGGCAAATTGGGATTTAAACTGACTGACAGACAAACTGAAAATATGGTCCCCTTAGCTGACTAATCTTTACACCAGTAGTAACTTTAAGAAGTTAAAAAGACCTCAGACTTACTTCAACAGATTTTACAAACAGCAGCCCCGGTAAAAGAAACGGATGCTGAGGAGGTCCAGAGAAGCCCGGTGTTGTCCTTTCTCAGAGACTGACTCGCAGCTTTTGCTCTCCTATTAAACGCAGCGTTAATAAAAAAAGAACTTTATTTTGTGAATCCACGGAGATAAAACCCATAATAAAAATCAATCAAATGCTGCTACTGCCGCCGCTTTGCCCAGGTGTCTGCTTTTTTATGAGATGAATTAATGACCGGCGGTGCGCGCGGTAGAGGAGTGTTGGGCAGGGCACCGGTCTGTAGCCGTTATGAGCGGTGACAGTTTACTGCCCGGTAATCCAAGTGCGTCTAACTGCCTCCAGTTACGTGGACGAGCGTGAGGTGGTGGAGCTCCTCCTAGCCTTATCGCTATGTGTGTGTGTGTGTATGTGTGTGTTGTGTGTGTGTGTGTGTGTGTGTGTGTGTGTGTGTGTGTGCGCGCGCGCGCGCGCGCTCTCAGTATGGACACTATTAAAAACACAAAAATTAAGAAATTCTCAGTTTGTTTGTAAAAAAAAGTCAACAGTGACCAAAGTGACCTTTTTGTACTCTAGGGGTTACCATATTGTTTTTATTTTATTTATTTTATGTTTATCTTGTTATCATTATATAAACAGTATAATAATGGTCAAAGGATTTGTCACAAATCACATAATAGCCTACATTGTTTTGTTATCAAACTGATTATCTAATGACCATATTAAATCGGTATAACAGCAGTTGTGTCAGATGGCTGCCCACCAAGAGCCAGGGTCTGCCTGAGGTTTAAAAGGAAGTTTTTCCTCGACGCTGTCACACCAGATGCATGCTCTTGGGGGGAATTATTGGGTCTCTGTAAATTATAGAGGGTGGTTTCGACCTACTCTTTCTGTAAAGTGTCCTGATATAACTTCTGTTATGATTTGACATTATAAATAAAATTTAATTGAATTGAATTAAATCCCATCTTCCCACTTTAACGTCTAACAGTCACACTATCAGATTGTATCAGTTGATACTTGCTGTCTCTCTGCAGATAACCTTAAAGACCCCCTTAAAACATATTTTAAGACATAAAATAACATGCTTGGATTTTTAACTTGTGTCTGATACAGGTTTATTTCCCACTAAAAAAGTACAATTATTTCATTATATTATAGTATTATACAACCAACCAGATCTTGAAGCAGGATAAAAAATGGCTGCCTGGTCTTAAACCTTTTCAAATTACAGCTAACAGTACACTAAAATATGTTACTGAAAACATTTTAGGCAAGAAATTTGCAATACAGTAACATGATTCATATTTTTCTTAGTTTGACAGTTTGATCTGAGTTTTGTGAGCCTGGTGTGTTGTGCTGGACGCAGTATGTTAGTTTCGTCGGTAACTACATTCGGTAAGCATGACACTACTCTGCCAGTCATCGTCTTAAACCAGCCCCATGTGAATGTTGTGATTGGCCCGTCCAGGTTCTGGCCACCTGGAAATCTGTCTGAATATGAGGGGGGCTAGACGTAACTGCCCCAACAAATGAAACATGTGTTTGCAGATTCGTCCAACCACACTCTATTCCACTGATCACCAGGTGGCGGTAACACAACAAGATATGCTGCAATGTTCCAGCAATGACATAAAAGAAGAAGACTGCAAGCTTGGAAACATAGTTTTTAACAATGTTGGCTTTAAAATATTCAGCTGTTCAAATGTTTTATTAGTAAGGAAATGCACTAGACACGTTTCTTAGACCTCAAGGATACACACAATGAGTTTTGGTGAGTAACACTAAATGTAAACACAACTTTTGTTTAAAAGAAAACTCCACAGGACACCTTTAAAGGTAAACGTTTTTAGTTGTTCATTATCAAAATCAAAGTATTCCTATTGCATAGAAATTTTACATTTGAGTTTGCATGAACTGGGGTAGACGCTCTATATTCATGCGTCAACAGGACATACTGCTCCGCCTTTCACGTTTTTGCTGTCACATGATAAACTCACAGGTGCTGCTAATGCTGCTAATGGGTATCGTAGCTTAGCAAGTTTGAAAAAAGAAACATGGAGGACCACACGTATTCAAAATCAAAACACACGTATTCAAAATCAAAATCTTCTTCTTCGCCCAGAAAAAGAAAAAGGATATTGAAAAGAGCAAGAGACCGGAGTCATCAGAAAAAAAGCGTGAAGGCTACCGTAGCTGTAATACGTACTTTGAACTGCGTGGCACGAGTGAGTTGATTGCGATATATGATCTCAACGCTAGATGAGAGAAATTCCCACACATTGGACCTTTAAGATGAGCACTGAGGAACGTCTCCAGCAGATGGATGTGAAAACAGCCTTCTAGTGTCAAAATGTACAGTGAAGCTCAAACATCCAAGTAAAGGACCAGTAAGCAAAAATTATTTTTGAGTGGAGGTAAACTTTAAAGCCTTACCTCAACTTAACAGCAACCATAAACAAGATGTTAAATATCTGCATTTTTTAAATGACTCAGACCTCATAGTGGCATTATAATCAGTAGTGAGTCCTCCAAAATCCATGGGACCATAATTCAGGCAACACAGGAAATTGTTACACATTTCTTAGATTTCTTAAATGACAATTGATAACTGAGAATTGGGACCTCAAACTGGGACCTCAAACTCATCATGGTTTATCTCATTACTGCTGTTTATGCTAACTCAAATTAGCATGTGAATTGAACACCCACACTCTTTATTTATTTAACAAAGCTTTAGACTAAGATTTCCACTGGACAACTGATGAGTTGTAGTCAAATATCCAATTATCACCATTACAGGTTTTTCTGCATATTTGAGATAGACTATCTATTTAGTCTTGAAGTGGGGCTATTATTGATTTGTTTAAAAAAAATAAAAAGTGTGTTGTATGATGATGCAAATAAAAAGGTAAGAGAGCATAAAGCACTCACCTAGCAGGTGATTTCCTTATTAGAGGCCTAGTAATTTGATGCCTGGTAGTTAGACTTGCTATCTAGACAGCTGGTGGTGTATAAAACAGAACACATCTTTGGGAACCAACACCCTTGGGAGTACTTTACAAACAGGAAGGGTTCCTAATTGTTGGCTTTTAGTTGCACAAAATTATCTTTACACTCAATTACAACACAATCAGCTGTCTGTCTCCAGTTCGTGGCAACACAAATTTAACACTCATTTCTCTCTCTTCTCTCTCTCTCTCTCTCACACACACACACACACACACACACACACACACACACACACACACAGACACACAAGTCAGTACATGTTGCTGCATACTTATAACACATTATAACAGTGGAAGACATGATGAGGCTGTCATCTCTAAAGCCAGGAGATCTGCAGACAAGCAGTGCTGTCTTCAAACCAGCAGAGAAGACAGAACATGCACCTGGGAGGAAAGTGGACAAACACAATCTACTTAGAAATCTTAGTCATCTTCCCAAGCTAAAAACAACACTGCCCTTGTCAACTACGTTGTACATTCATGTCTGCACATAAGTCAATTAGATTGACCCTAAATCATCACGAAGAACGTGACTTGCTATTAGTACTGATATCTGGACAGGGAAAAATAATAAATGTTTTGGTTGTCATTGACAATTTGGTGCCCCCCCCCCACCCCCCACCCTAATATCCACACCTGGAAAAAAGTCATTCTGAACATGCAACACCATAGTCCTATCATAAGACTGTCCTGGAAGATTCCCCCTCTTTGACTGTTCACAAGTCGTGCTGCACATGGTATTGCGGCTAGAGGACAGTTCCACGAGAATGACAAATCCTCTTCGCTGAATCCCCTCATTATGGTCAGTTGTGGTGATGATGGAAGGTGTGGGATGAATGAGGAAAATGGAACTGGAGGGATGCCTGTTTTGTGGGACATGCTGTGAATCTAGAGGATAATGATGCCAAAGAAAAGACCATGTGCGTTTGGTGCCAGTGTTGGCTGTGTATGTGCGCAGTCTGAATAAAAGCTTTAGTGCGGAACTGTTTTTGATAATTCAATCCATTGCCAGATGAGTTGATACAAAGCTAATTAAGACTATCAACTCCGCACAACTCTCTCTGTATTTCTGAGTATGGCTATGTTCAGAAGATTGTGCGGAAACTCCAGTAAAGATAATGACCTCTTCTAAAGAGTCCATCATGTTTTTTTAATCCTCCATGTGGGGGTGGGGGTTGGGGCGCATGCGCGATTTCGGCAGGCTTGTGTTATGTGGATGCTGTCACTACCACATCCATGGTCACTACCCGATGTGAGTCGAGTGCAGATGTGAGTTGCGCATGCTCAGATTTAAACGGTTTACGGCATAACGTGTCATGCTGAAATTTATGAAATCCATAAATTAAACTTGTCTCATTACAAACAATAACAGAAGATGGAAATCATTTTAAAAACGTTTTAGCTATCTATGATTGTTTCATTGCTAACGTTAACTCAAAACGCCATTCAAGTGACAGCCTTTGTTGTGTTTGATTGCTAACTTGTAGCCAGCAGTGAACGAACTTCGTTATGTAGG
Organism: Perca fluviatilis; assembly: GCF_010015445.1. Classification (NCBI taxonomy): domain Eukaryota; kingdom Metazoa; phylum Chordata; class Actinopteri; order Perciformes; family Percidae; genus Perca; species Perca fluviatilis. The sequence continues at coordinate 15,224,478 of NC_053124.1, read as the reverse complement.
TCCATTTTTATTGTATTGACATTACAGAAGTCTCTCATTAGCAGGTTAATTGTCGCAAAGTGACGCATGCACAACTCACAGCTGCAGTTGACTCACATGGGGTAGTGACAGATGCAACAACAGTGGTGTTGTCATAATTTAGAATTCCTCATGGGGGCGACAGAAACTACGCACTACAGCTTTAATAGGACGTTATTGCATCACATTCTGGCATGAAGGGATGTGATTATGATTACTTTTTAATCTTGGAGAATTTACTAACGAATGAGGCTGGAATGATTGTTAGTGTTGCTTCCATTGATTTTGTACACTGTAACACTCTTTTATCGGATGATGAATGAATGCGTAATGTCATCAGGTGGCGCTTTTCGGAGTTTAATTCTTGACTGACTGTGGGTTCACTGCATTTGTTTGTCTGTGACATTTCATTCATAAATGTCGTATTTTAGTGTGGCAGTGAATCAGGAAATGTGCCCATATCCCAGTACAATCACCATGGTTTGCTGGCTTCTTCAGTTTCAGTGGAGTAGCTCCAGGATTTGTCTCTAAATTACATTACCCCTTTAGTCTCTCTCTGCTGCTCAGCTTCAGGAAAGATTGAGCTGTACAATGTTATTGAAGCCACATTCATGCATTCTATTTCAGGGTAATTTCTTAAAAAATGAAAGCTGCTATAATCAATATTTTTATATTAACAATTTGACAAATTACTGATTTGGTTAACTTTCACTGCTTTAAACTCCATTTCCAGCCATGAAAAGCAGCTGTTTTCAGCAATCATTAAGCCATTGTACACTACTGATCAGCACCAAACAGCAGACAGACAAAGTTAGCAACTAGCTGGTGAACACTGTGGAGCATAGTGCCACTATATTTCCTCATGGAGAACTAAACAGACCTAGGAGAAGTGTGAATATTGTACTGTACTTTCAACAGATGGCCAGATGGCCATGAATGATAATGTTGCTCTGTACCTGCTTGATGTGGAACTGAGCAACTGTTTGCCAACAAGTTTGCCATTTCAACTTTATGAGGTGGTAATATGTCAGTGTTGTGTTTAAAATGTATTTCTGCTGCACACAAGTAGCACAGGTTGAAGAGAGCTATAGGTTAACTGATACTTTGTTGCCAGTTTGTGTGTCTTGTGTGTGAATTATATTGTTTAATATCCTTCTCTTTAGGTTTTGTTTCAAAGTTTTTAGTATAGATACGGATGATTGATTGATTGATTGATTGATTGATTGATTGATGTGAAGCGACTTTGAGTCCATGAAAAGCGCTATATAAATTCAATTTATTATTATTATTATTATTATACCAGACAGAGGCAGTGATATTCTTACTGGCAACACTGTAACTTTTAGAATATATCCAAGTTAGTGTCTTAGCAGTGGGATTAGTTGGTTAATATTATTCTCATACACCTGTATGGTAAAGTAAGTAAAGTTAGTGTCTGCTCATATCCTCGATCAGTTACCACAATATAAAACTTAACACAAAAAGTAAGGAAATTTGTGTTTGGTAGATTATTTCTCTGTGTTAACAATGCTTTTTGGCAATAAATCTTATACTGTTGGAAAGCCTGTTTAGTTCCCTTCAAACGGTGCCCCATTTGTAAGGAACATGCATTTGTGGAATGAGCAGCAGCGCTGAGTATGTGGGTTGGGCCCATGAAAAATTTGCCAAATCTTCTCTGCCAATGCCAAACAGCTTATTCTGCCATTGACTCGTTTGGTGTTTGGTGGATTGGATGATTGTACCTAAGGCAATTGGATCATAGGGTCAAAGTGTGGAGAAGATGCGGAGAATGCTGCTGATTGCTGCACCAATAGAGTAACACCTTTTGGTGGTGGCAGTGATGTTGTGGGGCGTCATCTCCTTCACTGGAAAAACAAGGCTGGACATCATTGGAGGCAATCTGAATGCAGAGAGATATAGAGATGAGATTCTGCAACCAGTGGCAATCCCATATCTCCACAGTCTGGGACCGAACTCTATCCTCCAAGATGACAAGGCTCGCCCTCACAGGGCGGGGTTCATCAGAGACTACCTACAGAATGTGGGAGTGGAGAGGATAGAATGGCTTGCCAGCAGTCCTGACCTCAACCCCATTGAACACTTATGGGATCAGCTTGGGCGTGCTGTTCGTTCCAGAGTGATCAACACAACCACGTTGGCTGACTTACGACAAATACTGGTTGAAGAATGGGATGCCATCCCACAGCAGTGTGTGACCAGGCTGGTGACCAGCATGAGGAGGAGGTGCCAGGCTGTTGTGGCTGTGTATGGTTCTTCCACACGCTACTGAAGCTCCTGTTTGTGAAATTAATAAATTGTTAAATTGCCAATATGTCTTGTTTCTTCAAACTTCAATCATCCAATCCACCAAACACCAAACGAGTCAATGGCAGAATAACCTGTTTGGCATTGGCAGAGAAGATTTGGCAAATTTTTCATGGGCGCAACCCACATACTCAGCACTGCTGCTCATCACACAAATGCATGTTCCTTACAAATGGGGCACCATTTGAAAGGGAACTAAGCAGACTTTCCAACGGTATAAGATTTATTGCCAAAAAGCATTTTTTACCACAGAGAAATAATCTACCAAACACAAATTTCTTTACTTTTTGTGCTAAGTTTATATCCAGTTTAGTTTGCAGCAGGTATTGCAAAATACAGATTTGAATGCAACATGCTCATTCAGGGAACGTTCACCCCTCCTGTTCAACCCTTTCGTGGGCAGCCTTGTGGTGGGTCAGCTTTTCTAATTCTAATATATATTAAAAACCTATTATTAAGCTGCAAATTTAATTGTGCCAGTGTGTCACAGGGCAGAGCCTGCAGAGAACTGCTGAACGGGGAGCTTGATATATAGTCTTTAACCTCTTGTGAAGCTGGTAATTGAAGCATACAGGCGAAGAAGAAGTAGAGGAAGAAGCTCCAGCTCAGATTGATATCTTTATGTTTTATTTATTTTATTTCAGCGCTTCTCAAGTATGTCTCAAAAAAAAAAAGAAAAGAAATCATCATCTGGCCTAGGGAAAAATAGGAATCTTTTTTTGTTCGTTCCGCTCAAATCACTTTTAATCCTGCTAACTTTGATGGAAAGGGATTCTGGCACATTTGCAGGAGGGTGAATCAGTACATTTATTTACAACTATGAGTCATCTGCTGCAAAATAGATGGAATTGTCAAACAACAAAAGCACAGTATGGTTGTTAAAGACCTGTGGACAGAGGGTAGGGTGTGGTCAATATTTTGTTAAAGGTCCTATGACATGCTACTTTTTGGATGCTTTTATATAGGCATTAGTGGTCCCCTAATACTGTATCTGAAGTCTCTTTCCCGAAATTCAGCCTTGGTGCAGAATTACAGCCACTAGAGCCAGTCCCACAATGAGCTTTCCTTTGTATGTTCCATTTCTGTGTCTGTAGCTTTAAATGCTATTGAGGAGGAGGAGGGGAGGCGCAAGGTGAAGGGTGGGGGTGTGGCATTGATCAACTGCAACCTTGCTTGTTTGCAAGCCAAAAGTCTCTCTCTTTCTCATGGGCAGGCCAAATTCTCTGGGCGGGCAAAGCAGAGAAAGGGGAGGTAACCTTGCTCCTTATGACCTCATAAGGAGCAAGATTCCAGATCGGCCCCTCTGAGCTTTCATTTTCTCAAAGGCAGAGCAGGATACCCAGGGCTCGGTTTACACCTATCGCCATTTCTAGCCACTGGGGGACCATAGGCAGGCTGGGGGAACTCATATTAATTAACATTTTCATGCCATGGGACCTATAAAACAAAATGTTGAACTCCTATATAATAGGTTAGAACCCCTCTATTAACTAAAATCTGTCATAGGCAACTGTATAAATCGGTATTCACCTCAAAAATCAAGTACTGCCCCATTACCGTAGCCAAGGCAGGGTGAAATTACATTAGGACTTTAGAAGCGGGAAGGTGGTGTAAGGACTATTAGTGAGCCTCTACAACTTGCACGTGCACAGCCAACACACACAAATGAATCTCTTTCTGTTGGCATTAATCTGGGAATCAATTGACAATCTGCGAAGGCTTCCAAAACATCTCAGAAGCAGAAGTATGGAGTTGTCTGACTCGTTTAATTAAATAACAGCTACGTGTATTTGGCAGCCAGATGGACAGTGAAGCACGGCCGAGATTCACAACACCAGATGCATCAGGTGTGTAAGGGGAAGGGCTGTGGCAGACCTGACAGAGGGTGATGGATTTTGGGGAAACTCTGATGCCATGTCGGAGCATGACATGTTTGGTCTACAGTTTAAAAAGACCAAACTCTAAAAATGTGCATGCAGTGTGTTACCCCTTTTGCCAGAGTTCAATTTATGTCAGCAGGTTCAGCCATACCACACACTTATAATGCTATGATCTAATGCAGCTTTAAATTAATTTAAGATTTTTTTTTTTATTGTGAAGGACTCATAAAACATAGAAAGGCATATTTACATCTAATGAAGTTTGTTTCTATTCAGCACCAGCATTTCTAGTGCTCACATTCTGTTTTATAAGCTAAGGAGTTTTCATGAGCAACAACAAAGTTAGCCATCAATCTATAGACAGGGTTGTTTTCTTTGCTGATAATATCACTAATAGCAAAAATGGATTTCCTGTTTCTGGCCTTGGGGACACGCATTGGACAAGATTGATTTGTCTAAAGCAAAAGCAATACTAAATCATCTTAGGAGTTCGTTTTCCTTGAGGAACTGTGTCTTTAAAATATTCAATCGCTGCTCGACCATCTTAAAAATGTCAGATTTCTTAGATTAAAAACACAAGATGAGTTGGTTCTGTGCCAAAAAAGAGAGAGAGGAAACTTGTAAACCATGTAGCTGGATCTCCACCCGGTGGTTTGTGAGAGCACTCTGAAGGCAGTGTTCAATTCAGCAAACCACATCCACCCACAGAAACAGATTGTAGTAGAATAAATGCTGCTGACTCAACACCTGAGCTTCATGGTGTGGGTTGCTCCAATATTCTGAAATATATAGTGACTACAGGTGGCTGCGAAATATGTTGTATGTGCAGTTTACTAGTTTAATTACTAAGAAGCAGTCACAAAACTATAGCTAATTTATTTCCAGATTGATATTATACAAAAGTTTTGTTGTTGTATTTACAAATAAATTGAGGATATTTACACATACTTGCACCCCAAAATAGAATTGTAAACGTTGCTTTTTTGGGGTTGTTGTTGTTGTGAATGTGTGTATGTGTGAAATTGTGTGAATCTGCGTGTTGTTTCTGTGAATGTGTGTATGTGTGAAAATGTGTGAATCTGCCACCAGGGGGCGTCTAAGATACATAATAGTACACAGACATTATACACGTACTTACTTTGAAATCAGTATTTGAATTTGATAACTTAAAAATCATAAAACAATATTACTGTCTGACAAACGATCAAAGCATACTACATGGAATTAATCTTTGTTTTAAATGTGAAGCATGCTTCAATGTAAACGTCCATTAATCACCATTGAGAATGGGAGACAAAATGACCCCGCCTAATGCACTGTAGCTAATGAAATAAATGGAGCAGGATCAATTCATCTCAAGCCCTCTGAACTACACCAGATCTTTTGCAGCCGGTGTTACACAGCCACCCATTAGTGCCTCAAGACAGAGCTTTGTATAATTAAATGTTAACCAGCTGTATCCATTTGTACCATCTTACACATTTGCCATGTAGGTGTTCAAAATAACCCGTAAGAATATGTTGCTGCAGGGTGCAATTGAACTCAAAACAAAAGATTTGTTACGATATTTGTCAGTTTTAGTGTCAGCTGCAACAGAAACATATATCGTAAAATATGCTTCACTGTATGATGCTTATTTTTTAACGCACCACCACTGACCTGTAGCGGATGACATTCCACACGCCTCTCTCCCCTTTCTGCTTTCTACGCCTCTGAAACATACTATTACTTATATTTTTTGATTGAAAAGTCCAGGCAGGGAAGAAAAGTTCACTACAAGAAACAGGAAGTGAAATAAATCTTAACCTCAATTACCCAAAACCACCAGTAGTGATGATTTCAAGATTATGTGGCTTTTGAGAAGCTGAGTACAGACTGTTAGGATGACATCCTAACTCATATCGCTATCGAGTAGATGATTTAGCTTTGGTTCTTAATAGCAAGGGGGCTATAGCCAGATGTATTACCTTTTATTGCTATGTATAGCCCAGCCAGATGGGTGAGCAATTTCTTTTGATATCTTCTATAAATATTTATTGTCGTGGAAAATGGCAGAGCGCCTTATAGGAGATGGAACTAAGCAGAGATTTAGGACAGTCGAAACACAGAATACTTTGAATTGGTAGCATCTTTCCCTTAATGGATTTACAAAGCAGTTCGATTTTTCTTGTAATACAATATTTTTCTTGTAAAAATATATTATCTGAGAAAACTGATATTATTGATCAAAGAAAAGGGAAAATCTTATCCAATAATATTTGTGCATACATTATCTTACCATGCTTTGTGCATGGATGCATTCTGGTTTGTAGTTATAATTGTAGTGTATATGTAAATATAATGACATCATAATTGCTGAAGCTTGGAAGCTCATTATTCACATTTTGTAAACCTCTCCTCGAAACATGCAGAAATGTAATGAACCTGCCACGGTCACGTTTGCTGCGCCGTACTTGCTTCCTTCCTGATTCAAGGCTATGCTGAAGCGACGAGATAGGCTTGAGTGCCTTGCAAAGTATTACCCGATAAGGAGGGAAGACAGCAGCATTAGTAAGGAATGGAAGAGGCCTTCAGATAAAGTGAAAGTGACTGTGAGAAATTGAAGGAAACAGCCAAGCCTTTTTTTTTTCTTTTTTTTTCCTGCAGTGTTGTTGTGCTTTGGTAAAACTAATAAGGGCATTCTTGAAGGATATATGCAGTGGTTAAAAAAGTTGTAAGCAACACATTTTTAATTAGTTGATTATTCAAATAACACACAATGCAGTCATTTACCGACAAGAGCAGCATAAAAGCACACAAAATGGCAAACAAAATTCTGTATATTTTATTAAAAATGTGCTTATAAACAGCAAATAAAAAAGTTCACTATCATAATGTATTACTTATAGAAAGCATACATACAATATCAAAACACACAATCAAGAACATTAGTGCAGTAGTAACAAACTTCATGGACAGCATACAGTAAAATCACAGTTGAAATTGCTTATAAAGCATTACAAATACAGTAGAAATGTATGTGCCACTATAACTCTTCCAGTAACAACAAAGAACAGCTGGTCAGCATTTTGGCATATGACAGATTATAAATGTTAGTTTCCATTAAGGGCTTGTCCGAGTGAGAATCCCTGAGTGTCAGACGTCTACGCCTGCAAGAAAGTGATGTGATTATTTCTATTCTGTCTCATACGACGACCTTTTCCATGGCTTGTGTGTTTTTTCCCTCCTGGAACAAAACAAATTGATAATGTAGTTAGCAGAGCATAATTATTCTCTTTAAATGATCATCTTCAGTTACAGGCTTCATTGTGGACAGTGAGACGTTCACCACATGCATTCCCCTCCTCACACACCTTTAGCACACACGTCCATGCAGTTTTGCTTCGAGACAAAGTTGTTGCTGCTCCCTCCGCAGCCTGAGTAGATGAACTCCTCGCACATCTTGGTGGCTGCGTTGTAGTAATACCGAGGAATGGAGGCTGAACACCTCCCTTTGTCCAGAGGGTCCAGGCAGAGCACAGGAACAGCTGAAAAATAAGAAACAAAGCACGATCAGACCGTTTGTCATCAGTCATTTGAAGAGGAGAACCGCCTGAGTCTTTGATTGCATTTTAGCATTATTTCCACACACACTGAAAGTGTGAAGTTCTCTCAGTAGTACGTCTAAATTGCACCTGAAATGCTTGTTTGTTTCTTCTTTCTTAACGACATAATTCAAACTTTTGGAATGAAATCGTGTCTGGTACCTCAGTGTATCGCCACACTGTCTCACGCAGAGATGCCAGTGAGCATCACTTCAGGATGACTCAGTGGCAGCAGGTCAGAGTAAAAAAGTTTATACTAACTTTTTCGTGGACTGCAGTACTCCTTACAAGAGGTGAGGTCTTGGAAGCGATTGGAATTGCCCTTGCAACCACCGTAATAAAAGAGCTCACACTGCATGGTGGTCATGTTGAAGAAGTAGCGGCGAAAGAGGGCCCTGCAGGGTCCCTCCTCTTTAGGAAACCTGCAGAGTTGAGGAACCTCTGGGGAGAACAATGACAAGATTTAAGGTTGGGATTAGATCAAATGGCATCTTTACCTCTAATTATGTTACACAGAAAGAACTCACAATAACAAGTACAATCAAATATAGCCTACATTTATGATTTTCTTAGTAGTCAAGGTAGGCTACAAACATACAGAATACAAAGAGTTAAACCACACCTTCCTCATGTTGAGAACTTACTTGGGATTCTGAAACATGTTTTCTGGCACTCCTGATAACTCTTGAAGTTATTGGCATTCCCTTGGCACCCACCATAGTAAAACGTTTCGCACTTTTGGGTAATAGTGTTGTAGTGGTAGCGCTCAATTAGTGCCCTGCAAGGTCCCTCGTCCACTTGAAGGAGACACACGCCTGAAAGCAGCAAAGATATTGTTACTCAAACACGAAACCACCATAGAAAAAAAGGGTAAAAAGCTTAAAATATTGCTGCGCGTAACACCGATCTATTGCAAAATTGTCTAACGCAGGAGGTCATGTGATGGCCAACAACAAAGAATTTTAAGTGCTCTTAAAGAGTTCGGTAAAATACTGAAGCAACGACGAAAACATGATGTCTGGTTACCATTAGGTGACAACGCCAACGCGTTGTAAAACGAGGAGAAAAGTGTAAACAGCGCTAATATGCAAAACTCCATTGTGACAATTTTTGCTCCAACACCAGTCTTTTCCGCTTTGCCGACCATCCCAGCCACATCCAGTTTTATAGTGAAGTGTTTCCCAGGGGAACTTTAGGGGCGGGGATGTAATGACTCATGACCATACTACACTGCAACCAGATTGGAGTGGTGATGAATTCATTAATGACATCACAAGGTTCGTTATTACGTTGTAATATTGCGTTATGCGACTGTTACTGTAATGTAGTGACTAAGGGCATATATTCAACCCAACTGAAATAACAAGGGAGAAAGTTACCTTCTCTCTGCTTCCACTGAGGATTATGATGATGTACAGAGATTGAGTAACCCCACATCATCTTTGTAATTTCAGACAGTCTTGTGAAACATTAACATTGCAAATTTACATTTTTACTTGTCTGATCCATCCTGCCAAGTTCCCATCACATACCCGGCTCACTGGAGCTGACACACACACACACACACACACACACACACACACACACACACACACACACACACACACACACACACACACACACACACACACACACACACACTTTCACTCAAACCCTAAAAGCACTGTGCTACATTTCTAGCTTTGCGATCTATGTTATCTTTTCTTTGCTTAATAATTGCAGCTGCCTTCAACATTCTTCCAGGGGAACAGTGATGTCTTGCACCAAACGCTCAAGGCCCCTATTAGACTGGAAAGCACATTCTAAAAACTTGAGTAAAAATGGACAATAAAATAAAGCTTTTTGTTTTTACATATCTGCATAGTTCTATCGCACTGGTTAGTTGCGGCTAAAGTATTCTGCACCTTCTGCGTGGAATAGCCTATAATGTTGTTGCAGACTGATTCATTACTGTAATGGCTTTTAAATCCAAAATTAAAGAATTAGAGGCAGGATTTATTTAAATTTACCTGTTTCAAACTGACTCTTGTAAATTTCCCCTTTGAAATGTGAGGCCTCCCTTGATGAAAAGATTCTTAATCTCAATGATAAAGCTTACATAAAAAAATAGTAAATTGTTAAGGCTGTTATTAGAAAACTGCCGCGCAGTCCTGTTTAGAACAATGATGTGTCTCCATCTTGACAGGTGGAGGCTAAATACAGATTAGCCGTCTTATCAAAGTGACCTGATACATGAAGTACCACCCCTTAACCCATTTCTGAATGTAAGAAAAAGCAAAGTCAAAACAACACAAATCCAAATTGAATCTGCAATATATATTAAATACAGCTCCTTGTTTTACACATATTCAAAAAGAACCCAAACAGACACCTGTGTGACTCACCATCTGCTTTGATAGCATACTTCAGATATTGGCTTGATCATACAGTGGGGCCTTGTTTTAATCAGATTAGCGGATTAGGATTGTTTATGCACTTACTTTATAACCCAGATTGAGGGAGAGGAGAGGGATTCTTCAGCAGGATTTCAGGGGTGTAGGACTGCACCCTTTAAGCAACCGTAAGTACATTTCTATTCTTTCAGTTGAGTTTTGTGGAGTGTAATTTACAATCCTTTGAGATTATTTTATCTGTCATATGAAGAGGCAATGACGATTTAGCAAAAAATGGTGAATGTTTCCTTTTTTTAACAGAGAATGCCTGTTATCAACATAGATGACCTGACGGACAAGGACAAGGCTTTGATGGAGTTAAACCAAAAAAAACTTGAAGTGAAACTTGAGAGGTGGTTGGTAAGTTTCTTTGCACGGAAGTGATGAATATGTCAGTGTCTTTATTGTTTTCAAAGGTACCAATGAATAAATTAGGTTTCAAACTTTTCTCCTTGACAAGCAAAACATAATAATTGTCAACCTGTTAGAATGTAATTGTATAAAGTACCCTTAATGCTACCAGGAGCAGCATTTAGAACTGAAAAAAACATTTCTGGATAAGACTGTCTCCCAACACCTTTGTCTGATCACTATAGACATCTAAATGCTGTGAGGAAATCAAGGACTATATTCAGGCTCGAGAGGAAGAAGACACCCTCGTCAAAGGCATTTCAGAGGAGAAGAACCCCTTCAAGGAGAAAGGTGGCTGTGTCATCTGCTAGACTCGACCTGAGGAGCTCTTCATATCTCAGATTAGCACCCAAGGACATTCTCCCTCTCCACATAAAATGGAGTTGCAGACTAGGGGACATACAGTAATAAAGAAAAAAATATTCACAAGTATCTATGTAAACAATTCCCCATCTTCTGGACAGATTTGTAGCCTTATAATCTTTTTCTTTGAAATGATTCATAAATAAGAGTTGTATTTGGCGAGGGTTGTATGCTTCTGTCTCATACGGTGTATATGGTCTGAGCAAATGGGCCCATGTTCTATTTCATACACAGAAGCAACTGCCATTAAATGTGCTTGTTTATAACTCAGCCTGTCTCCATTATTTACTGTGTTTCAGGTTATAGACAGAGTAAAGAAACAGATAGATCTTCATAACTCAGTTGGCTTTAAAGTTTACACAACATATTCTCAAATACCTTTAGGAGATCATTAACATTTTGTAGCATGATTAAATGACCATAATGTACAAGTTGTAGTAGGTCTTGTCTTCATATTTCTTTCCTGGAATAGAAGAAAATGTAGGCAGGTAATGACTCGCAAATACATTTACTGTTATTTTACGGATTTATGTAACTTTTTTCTTTTTTTTACTGTGGGACAGAGTCCGTACCTTTTCTGTTATTTTTTAGATTTATTTCTTAGAGTGTAGGCTGCATTACATTTTTTTAATAAAGGGGCAAACACGTGCAAATCTACTGGTTGTTTTTAACCGTTTCCCCTCATGACCTTTTCAAATAAAGCATGATTTGTGACCCTTTGTCACACATTGCATGAGTCAGGACCATCAGAGTGATTTCCCTTCACACATTGTTTCATTCAATTGATAAAGGATTCAATCAGTGATTTTTAGAAGTCTAAAGAGGTAAATATATCCAGTATTTCACAATAAAATAGCAAAGATTAGGGAAAAGAAAACAAATATGTAATTTTGTGCCAAGGAAGTAGGCCTATGTTGTGTTTTCCACTTCTTTCCTATTCTACCTACCCCACTCATTAATCTTGTGACCAGTGGGTTGGTGGGCCTATGTCCTAGAGCAGTGGGTCCCAATACCTAGGGGTCACAAGATATTGTTTCTGTACTTTTGTTGTGGAGGCTTTTTGGAAAACTATGGGTTACCCATTTTCTATTTGTTTATTGGTGGTATTTCCCCAAATGACGGAATCCGACGGAAAGTCAGACACTACCAACATTTCAATTTCCCACTGGAGTTAATATTTTATCCCAGAATTCCCAAAGAGGGTTATAAATTGCAGTCGCAGCATGCGCATGCGCGCGCACACAAGCGGTTGTCAACAGAGATGGCGCTGCGCGAAGGAGCTCTCCGTTTTAATCTGCTAGTCAACAGTCGTCATTTTTACAAATTTATCTCATTTATTGGTGTCCGGTCGGTGTCTGACAAGGTGTCATCTAAACCCGTAACGTCAGGTGACCCAGAGACCGCGGGTGACCATTTAATCTACTCACAAGAACACTTTGCATTAAAGGAGTCCCTCAGAAAGGTAACATTAAGCTAACGTAGCAAGCTATGACGTTACCATGCAAACAAGGCAACATTTTGCTTTGTTTAGCAGGTGACAGGTGGATATTGAAATACCCGTATGTGTTGCTAGAAGGCAGCAGTGTTATTCCGCTTAATGTAACTGTAAGAAGCAGCGGAAAGGCCGTATAATAAAAGTGGGTGAGAGGTCACTTTGCTAGCTTGTTATATAGTTCCCCTTGACTGGACTGTGTTGATGTCTGCAGAAGCTGCTCTGTATTACGGCCTAGCAGCTTCACCAATAAGCCAATAAACATATCACCAAATTGGAACATTGTTTTGACGTTGCTACTTCTGTTGAAAAGCTGTATGTTTACATCCTCAAATGACTGCACAAGCCTAACGGAGCCAATGTAGTTTAGCCAAAGCAGATATAATGTTTGTTTGTTTGTTAGTATCAAACAAATATTTGGCACTGAATCATATGTTCCGTCTCCCTCATTGAAGAGCCAAAGATCTTTAGTTGCACATTTGAAAACTGGTCATTGACTTTCAAAATAATTTAGGAATTTCAGTATTTTCCTGAAATTGCAAAAGCCTTGAAATATTCATGTGTAGAGATGTTACAAAATTGGGATGGCTATTTAATTTGAATGTGTGACTTTTTATTTAGTATTTACTCTAATTTCTCCAGTATTATAGTACATTTTGTGAATTGGGTTAAGCCTGCAGACTATTTGCTCTTCACTTGAGCAATGGTTGGTTTCAAAGACAGAAATATGCCCTCTTTTTCCCAGGTTCCTCCACTTAAAAAACGTTTCTGCTAGTTATCTGACATGCAGGGCTGTTACTTTTGAAAAGCTAAATATCAGCAGTTGCAAATTATGGTAGTCAATTTTAAAAGCAACCATTAGTAATCAGCATGACTCATTTATGATACATTACAAGACAGACATTGGAGACAGAGACTGCAAAACTAACAACAAGTGCCTAATTTAAGGCAGGGAGCGAAGCTGTTGCGGTAAATGGGGGGAAGCATGTTGTGTGACTAAACCTTCAAAAGAATGCCAGGAGGTTGAAAATAAACGAGCACTGGGAATAATGGGAAGGATGAAAATGTGAAAAGGAAATGCAGAACAATATAATTGCAGTGCAGGAAAAGGAAATTGAGGCAGCATGGTTTATTAAAAGAAATCACTGTAGGATAATATGTGTTTATAGATGGTATACACATAGGGTTATAGGAAATCCTTTAGTGACTGTCCAAGGTCAGATGTTCATAGTGCCAATGTTTCCACTACCAATTTTATGTTTGTGGTGGTGGGGGGGACAGTTAGACTCTTGTATATTTGTGTGTGTTACATAGTGTGGTGCTCAGACTCCAGTCTCCCACAAACTGTGAGTGTTTGTGTGTGTGTGTGAGTGAGAGAGTGTGTGTGAGCGAGGTCGTTTTCTGTCATTAATGAGGACAAGAAGCCAAAAGAGATTTCCTCAGCACTTCTAGGAAGAGGCTCCTCATGTACAGGCTCCCACGGTTTCAGACTGGGATCCCCCCCCCCCCAACTCTACAAAGCCATTGTAGGCAGAACAACACTGCTGGCCAGTGGGCTGTACTTTATCAACAAATTACCTTTTTTATATTTGCGCCCTGCGAAATTGGCGGCTGTTTGAAATCAACTAAATGAAGGCTTTTTATATAACTTTTCTCTTTAATAAATATTAATATATAAATATTAATATTTGTGACACAACTAGGGATCAACCAATACTGGTTTTCCAGGGCCGATACCGATACTGATTATTAGTAGTTAATGAAACCGATAACCGATATTTGGAACCGATATGCATTCACAGTGAAAATGAAAATCTTTAAGTCAAAATTAAGATTTTGGAATGTTACAAACTCCAACACAAAACTTTGTTTAAATGCTTTAAGCAATTATTTAATACATCTGAAACTTTCGACATGACTCAGTGGTGAGTGAAACAGAAGCAGAAGGACAGACAGAGAGCTGTAGCGGAGCCAAAGTAGTGCACTTTTTAATGAATTAACTTTATCGGTTATCAGGCAAATAAAACGTGGATACAGATAATCTGCAAACTGCCAAGAAACGGCCCGATAATCTCCTATCCCTAGACACAACTACCTAAAACGCTGTTTTTGTCACTGCATTTTAAGTTGGGGTGGGACAAATATATCATGATAAAATAATTCTTAGGCCTAGCTATTTACGGCTTTCTGCTAGTTCAACCTTTTGGTAGTTTATGACTGTTGTCATGTTGCTGTGAGGGAGAGACTGTACGTGTGGTACCATCTTTTCATCTCTGCTATAAAACTCTGAAACTGTCAACACTTTAAAATGCAGTGATTTGATACACTGTAAGTTGGAGTCCTGCTTTAGGAGTCTGGTTTCTTCTTCATTTACATATTTGTGGTGTAGACTGACTGACTGACTGACTGACTGACTGTCACTGACTGCGTGAATTGCCTGCTTGGTTATACCGCAGTTATTATTGGCAATAGGGGTGAAGGATTTGCATCTATAGTCTTGTATCGTGTTATATATATGATGTTATAATCATGATTTTTGTTGTAATAGAGTCAACTTTTTAATATATTTAACTTTGAAACAACTTATACATAAAAAACAAAAAATTGATGTGAATGAGCGTTGCCAATCTAGTCAATTAATGACCTGAAAATATATGTAAGAATATAGACTTCATTCTGAATTCCAGACCTTGGCAGCCCAGCTACTAACAGCCATTTTTGCAAATAATTTGCAAAACTGGCTGTTTTGAGAAAATATAAATATAATACAGCCAGAGAAATGAACTTAATATTTCAAAGGGATGGAAATGGTATAGCAAAATGTCTAACAAACAAATAATGTGATACAAGTCAATACACATTAACACAACCATTTGGGCTGGCCCAGACTTAATGAAGTGTGCCAGGGGTAAAACACTCTAGACTGGACATTTTGTAAGATTTTGATGAGTGCAATGTTCTGACCCTGTCCTGCTACTTGGGTAATGTGAAATTGTTCTGGTGTGCAACACAAATAGTCCACACTAGAGATTTAGGGTCACTCCTTGGTGACCTTTTTGCTTCCCTTTCCATCAGCTAATCAACCCTCCCTTTCCCTCCTCAGGATTTGAACTTTGAACATAGATGGGTGTTATTGCAGGTTAAAGGTGACAAGTACCTGCCTTTTTTACAGCTCGGTCTTGTGTTTGTCGTTAGCCTGATTTTCAAACATTCAGGGCTAGGCCTGTGAAAATAGTGTCTGTTTTCTGTTTGAAGCGGTATAAAAATGATGTCCATGTTTTCTGTCTGCCTCGTTGTTAGATATTTCTCAGCCAGTGAGGTTTTTTTTGGCTGGTCAAAAAATGGTTGGCTGGTTTGGGTTTGTGTGTTTTGGAAGGATCCTTTTCTCCTTCCAACACACTTTTTTGCAGTACTGGAAAAATTCCTGTGAATTCTTCTTCAGCACTTTGTTGTTTTTTTTAGTTTGAATGGTAAAACACAGGCCTAGTCATCATTGCTGGTTGTGCTTTCGCTCTCAAGCAAAGATTCAACGATAGCTTCATGAAAGAATAATTAAATAGCATTTATTTTTCACACACATGGTTTATTGGCTGAGGCTTGAATTTGATGTTCCGATTTCTGTTAGATACCTCTTTAGTTTTAATCATTACTTTTCATGGGCTTTACCCACCCTTTACAGCATATTTTACTGAGCAGAGAAACACATTTATAGAGCAGATTGGCATGGGTCTGTTGAGACCATTGCCCATTAGAAATGTTTATGCATTAAAGTGAACAACACCAGAAGCAAAGCTGTTGTAGTTGTTTATATAAATTTGGCTTACAAGTCCAAATCCATTTGTTGGAGGATATTTTAGTATGGATTGAAAAGCATCCAGCTAGAAACAGACAAGGAAAGTCACAGCTCATACATTTTTATTTTATATATTTATTTGTTAATTTATTTGGTTGAAATGGCAGGTACAACACTTATTTTGCAGAAACTGTTGTTGATGTCCGGTGCACTAACATTTCCTGTTGACAAAGCCTGCTGTGTAAGGTAGAATTGTTTAAAGAATTGGCAACTAAATACCACATGGACTGTAATCCACATCTATAGCCTATTCTCTGTGAGTTCCCGCAAAAATAGCACTGTATGAGCGTTTCACTAGATTCGTAAGTGCTTCTCCAGATGTTGACCACTTCCAGGTGCTCGAAATGAGCCCCTGCATCAAGGTTCACTCATTCCAAAGTCTATTACAAAGCTAGGTTGCAACCCTTACTACCTGCAGGCATTTTTGGCCATAACTCACAAAACCAAGGCAATATTCGTTCCTTATGAATTCGTTATTGAATTTTTATTTAGTTCCAATACGAGTGAGCACAAAACTGGTACATTTGGAGATATTAATATAAGTTATTAAAATCATATTCTGTATCAGCTAGTTAAAGGTGCAGCAGGTAAGACTTATAAAACAAAATGTCTCTCATATTTACTGAAACTGACCCTATGTTCAAGTAGAACTACATGAAGCAGAAAAAAAGGCTCCTCTGGCACCACTTACAGCCTGTAGTGCGATTTGCAAATCTCCACTGCTCCCTGTTCAGATGCACCAGAGACCGTTTTGGGAGGGACTGAGAAGTAAGTTGTCGATGTTCAAATTTTTTGGCTAAGTCCTGGATCTTCCCAATCCTACCTACGGTGCCTTTAACGACATCAACATTGTGCTGTATACAGTGAAAAGTATTCCTTAACTGCAAAGTTTTCTTCCCTCGCCCCCACACTTTTAAAGCATATAATAAAGTCATCCTTCATCTTCAGGCAGTTGTATATCACAGGCTTTGTGGCTGAATAAGTGGAGTGGCTGCTAACCCAGAGGGAAACTGGGTTTCAGAACCAAACTTTATTTTTGCATGCTGTTCTAAATATTACTTTAGAGGTTTCCTGCCAAGAATTAAATGGTGGAGGAAACAGTTAGTCATTATTTTATTGGTTGAATGCAAAGTTGTGGAATATCAGCACAATATTGGCTACCAGCGGTTTTAGTATAAAAGTATCCGTGCCATCCCTCAAAAAACCCAAATCCCCAAACCCTCAGTGTAATTTGCACTGTAAGTTGTATTGGGCAACTTACCCGTTTTGTGTTACCAACATTGTCACTGAATTCTGTTACAAGTTGGTTTTAAGCACCATTTTTGTGCCCCAAAATGACACAGTTTGGGATTGAGGCCAAACCCATGCCATTGTTTTATAAGCCTGCATCTTGTCATTTTCTATGTCACTAGCCAAGCTTCGGTTATCAGTACGGGACTGATAGGAACTAGCATGTCATGCATACTGTCACTGTATTGTCATCATTATAGATTCACCGCGCGGTACTCTTTCCAGCCTGCTCTCTATTCATTGATATGTAATACCTTATCTCGCTGTCTGCTAGAGATAGATTACATAGACTTAAGTAGAGATGTGCACTGCACAGCAGGGAACCAATGTATGTATTACAGTCATTGTATGTGTTTTTTTTTCTCTCATAATGTAATGTAATGAAATCCTTTTGATGTTAGTTGTGACACAGGAGATAGATTAGCAGGGCTGTCATTTGTTGTTAGAATCATTGTTTTAAATCTGTACATGTTCGCACAGAAACATGCAAACATATGCACAAAATGCTTGAAAAACACCAGAAAAAATTATAACATTATTTCATGCACATTATAAGAAGTACACACACATAACATAACATATCATATCATATCTCTTCCCTTTTGTGGGCTCTAGATCATCGACCAGGAGATCAACCCACACGTGGATCAGTGGGAAGCAGAAGGGAAGTTTCCAGCCCATAAAATCTTCAAGATCTTAGGAAGTGCTGGTTTTCTAGGAGTCAGCAAACCAGTCGGTAAGAGTGTTCGGTTATCTTTTCCTTTGAGAGGATCATTTAAAAACCAACAAACACACGTTTGGGTGATGATTCGGTCGGTTATTAGACAAAGACAAAGAACCTGTTGTTTTCGGAGTCTGGCATGACATTGCCCACAGGAATGAAAGTTGGTGTTTGTTTGGCCACCTGTATCTTTGTCAGGTCTGTAATCAACTAACCGTGTATGCTGGGATAGTTTCCAGCCCCTGAGACTCTGAAAAGGAATTTAGGATTTACTAAATGTGAATGTTTTTTTGTTTTTTTTATCTGAGATCAATGACATTTTTATGAAAAATTAATGTTTTAATTAATCTAGTGGTTTTTTTGTGCATAATCTGGAGCAGAGTGATTAGGTAAAAGGTCTGTTTGATTTAGAGACCCAGAAGCCTTTTTTTTTATTTTGGAGGAGGCTTGATTTCATGGAAAGAATCTAAGGAGATAATAGGACTGGCAGAAAATGATAACAGCCATCATAGCAAGGTGCCAAACTTAGTGCACCTTTTGTGCTGTTGGAAACAAAAAGCCATTTTGCCTCATTGTTTCTCACTGAGAATGTTCATTTTAACAAGTTGACTCCATTTGTATTCTTGGGCACTTTAGTTGGTAATTCATACAATTATGACGACTCATCTGTGCATCCACATGATTTATGTTTTTGGGACGTGCTGTTTCTTTTGCCATTCCGAAAGTCCCATAATAAATCTGTAACATATCTGTTACTTAAAAAGCCCTTTCTTTTAAGGATACCATTTTTTAATACAAGAATACACATGACTAACAGTCACGTCAGAATCATTATTTAAGTTGTGGGAAGAATTTGTGTGAAGGGAATCAAAATGTGTTCTGACTGACCATCCTCGCTTCAAGGCATTTCTTTTTCACAGCTGAAGTTTCTCTCTGTTTGAAAGCCGTACATTACAGTTGGTCTGGTTTAGAAATGGTCCCACTGTGATGATGGCTGCTAAACTATATCCCATTTCCAGATGTGTACCCAGCTGTGTCACTGCTGGGCTTCAGGAGGGAGCGGAATAAGTACTGCACAGTACAGGACCACGAAATAGTTGCGGTTGTGATGTGTAACTTCGTTCTGAATGTAAGAATAGATTTGTGGAAAGTGTTTGACAATCAACAGCAGAGATCTAAAGTTTCTCAGTTATACCACATTCAGGTATTCCCACAGTAATAGATTAATTCATCTCTATTCAGTTGCCATTTTTCATCTTGGTCTTCGTCTTGCCGTGATAACAGCACTGTGGTAAAAAACAGCTGTTATGGCTGTTCTGACATTTGCTGCTGAAAGAACAAATCAGGTGAACAATGTTAGACATTGAGCTCTGTGAAGAAGATTGCACCACAGTTCTGTAGGTCAAAGAAGGGGGAGGGCGAGGGAATTAAAATGTGGTGAGGACACAAGTCTTACGCATTAGTTGGCAGGATTAGAGAGGAGGAGCGGCCCAGCAGAAGACGCACTGTATTATCAGGTGGTAGATTACGTTGGTTAAGTATATAAAAACAACTGTCAGGGTTGGCATGTTTCCGTAAGCAATTTTAATCATATACTGTACATCATATACTTGCAGTACAGTATATAGTCACTGATTCTAGTCTTAAGTCTTAAAATAATTATGTTTTAGTCAACAAAAGCTAATGGACAAATATTGTATTTTCTTCAAAAAGACTGTTGCTCAGTTACCATAATGTGTAATCTGGCTCCTTCTGATAATTCTTGCTGTGTTTGGCTTACTTTTTTTTGTAATAATATTAGGAATAACCAAAGTTGTCTTGGTATTATATGTCGTTAGAAAAGTGTGCAGTTGGTGTAGCTCCAACTAGACGTGTTTTTGCTGCAGTGCTGACTAATGAAGCAGACTCAAAGAATTCTGCACTCGCTTAATTGATTCAGAGGCTCGGATTACAGGAATGGCAATGGGGATTTAGGAGTCTGTTCAATGGAGAAATAATTCATCAGGTGGAAAGTCAAAGCCAAATACAACGCAAAACACTCTCATAGTCATGTAATAAAACATCTGCAAATATGGTGACATTTTGTAATCTACTCACAATATAAATAACCTTGTTTAAAAAATGATCCAGAATCAAGTGAAATTGTCTTGATGTGCGCAATCTACCTTAATCTGTCTTGTTTCAAGTTACAGACGTTCAATTCTAGAAAGGCTAAACTGCATGGGGAAGTGTAATGATCTCATCTCATAGTTAGAGCTGGGATAACATTTTCAAATGATTCATTGTTTTATGGAAAATAACTCTAACATTTAAGACTAAATGATTTGTTATGATATGGTTTTAATTTATCAATAAAAATTTAAAAGTGCCATGTTGTACAAGTCAGGAGGTAAAACAAATCTTAAGTGGCGCTCTCGTGGCTTAGGGCCTAAAAAGCCGACTGTTGCATGTCATTGCCCATCTCTGCCTGATGTCCTGTCATCTCTCTACTATCTTATAAAGGCATAACGTGGGGCGGCCTCTAGCTCACCCAGTAAGAGCGTGCGTCCCATGTAGGCGGAGTCCTTTGCAGCGGCGCGGGTTCGAATCTGACCTGCTGCCCTTTGCTGCGTGTCATCCCCCATCTCTCTCCCCCTTTCCTGTCTATCCACTGTCACTGTTTAATAAAGGGAAAAAGACGCCCAAAAATTATCTTAAAAAAATAAAGGCATAACATGTCCCAGAAAAGAAAGAAATAAAACAAATCTGAGAGTCTGCCCAACAAGTGAACTCAAATGTGATTCAGGCCTATTTTTGAATTCCTGTTTCTACGCATTAACTTAAGCCCCTCCATGGGCATTGATGACTTAAAAAACAGGAAAACGGAGCACTGGGCAAGAAAGTTAATGCTCCTGTTTACATGGTTTGTAGCTATACAGCAGGTTCCTTTTATTTAATCCACTGACAAGAACACTCAGCACTTATTTTCCACTCTTTTTCCATGTACACGGAAAGGCATTATTACCTTCAGAACATGAGAGAACAGGAAGTTAACCTAAGAGAGCCACGTTGAGGGTATGACGGGGATGACCCTTGGCTCCCTGCCTGTTTTCCTCTGCTCTGAGGAAGAGGTATCTGCAGTTCACACCATGGCAATGGCCTTTTGTCTCCTGCCTGACAGATAGAACCTGGTGTCCTCCACATTTTACCCTTTTAACTGAATATTTTTGCTACAAATGTTTAGGTGAATAACCTCTTGCAGAGCCTTATGTGTCCAGGCTGTTTCCTTTCTCACAATTTCTACTTTGGTAATACTATAATAATGTAATACATGCATTACAATGGCTTGTCTTTCTATTCAGAAACGTTACTTTTCGGATTTGATTGTAGATGACACTGTAATGGTGATACATGCATTCTGAAGTTGAGTAATAGTGCGGTCACACCTATGTCACTTGTAGTAATTGTTACACAATTGTCATGGATCTGAGCTTATGATTGATACACTGGCCATGT
The DNA here is from genome assembly GCF_010015445.1 of Perca fluviatilis. Taxonomy (NCBI): domain Eukaryota; kingdom Metazoa; phylum Chordata; class Actinopteri; order Perciformes; family Percidae; genus Perca; species Perca fluviatilis. The sequence continues at coordinate 15,202,614 of NC_053124.1, read as the reverse complement.
TGCCATTCTCCTGGGAGAAGTGGTTTTATCATCAGGTCACTCGTGTTGCTGTGCAAATAGAATATAAAACTTTGTTACTCTCTTTTTTTCTTTGCCATTGCCAGTATCTGCTGGTGCTGCACCTTTTAAATGATCTCAATCTCTATCCTTTTCATATGTGCTTCATAGGAGAACCTACACTGAGCAACAGCTGGTGTTCAGAAGAAACGTGTAGGATTGACATTTGTGACAGACTTTTGTTTGTTTTTTCTTCTGCTTGCTTGTTCAGCCAGAAGGCCTGCAGTGGAATAAACCTCGGTGCTTCCCTTCATCCACATTATCCACCGCAGGGTTTCCAGTGCTCAGAGACTTATCGCTGCACAGCTGCACCTGCTTCCTCTTATTTTTGGCTCCCCCACTCCCTTGTTTGCTTGTCCCACTATATCTCCCTCTTCCTATGTCCCCATTTATTTTGTACTGTTTTCTTTTTCTCCTCGTTCTCTCTGACAGTCTGCCAGACTGTGCTTTACTTTATTCGATAACTAGTCTGACAGGTGACATTAAACCACTTTGCTAGATTTGCAGGCCTCCATGTGGCAGAGTATTTGTCCGATATCTTAACACTGCGTGAGCACAACCAGTCCTTGCGGTCCTCAAATCAGCTGGTTTTAGAAGTCCCAAGGTCAAATTATAAACGGTGGGGTGATCGGGCTTTTGCAGTTGCTGCCCCGAGACTCTGGAACAAGTTACCCCCTGAAATTCGGACGACTACAGATGTAGCACTTTTTATGTCTAGACTTAAAACTTATCTGTTTAGAAAGGCTTTTAATACATAGTAGTGGTGTGACAATTTCCCTCTCCTATTTTCTATATAACCTTTTCTGATTTTATTGTTTCTATATGTCATTCTTTTTATTGTATGATATGTTATATGATGTGTGTTTTAGTCTTGGTTTCTGATGTGAAGCACTTTGGATACCTGTTGGTTACTGTAAAGTGCTATATAAATAAATGTTGATTGATTGATTGATTGATTGATTGATTGATTGATTGAAATTCACACATAATTGTATAATTCATTGTTAGTCAGTGCTAGTTTCCATCCTCCAGTGGCTGGCATTACTATATTAATTCATGGGAAAACTGAGCACCTGTGGGTTTCTGTTGTAGTTTAGTTTCCTTGTTTTACGTCTCATGTTTCTGTCTTGTCTATGTTTCATGCTTAGTTTCCTGTTTTATTTTGTAGTCCCTCTGTTTCTCCCTCATGTCTTGTTTTACTTCCCGCCTTGTGTTTTTCCCGCCTGTGTGATTGTTTGCCCCGCCCTGATGTCTTTCACCTGTTTCCCAGCCCTTGTGTCACTTGTCCCTCATTTCACCCTCGTTTAGTTGTGTATTTAGTCTGTGTGCTTTCTGCATCTGTTGTTGGTTTGTCCTCATCCGTCTTGAGTCTTGTGTGTTAGTTCCTTCCAGTGTAAGCTATATTTTCGTGTTCTTGGATTTCCCCCGTTCCTTCCGTGTTCCTTGGTTTTTCTTTTATTTGGACATTACCAGCTTGCATGTTTTGTAAGTTGTCTTTGTGTTATCATTAAATGGTTATTTTTTTCCTGCTGCTTCCTCCTCACCTTCCTGCACTTCGGTCCAAGCCTCAACTCTGATTTTAAAAATACTCCGTCTTGTTACATTTTGCTGACTAGATGTTATCATTGAGATATTTGTCCTAAAGAATTAACTGTGAATTAACATTTGCTAGACCAGCATGGGATGATGATGTTCAGTTTTCGGTACTGCAGAGAGCCATTTGTTTTCATAATTTTCATAAAAAGCCTCTTTGCTGATGCCCATACATGTCCCACATTCACAACAATAAGAAGTAAAGAGAAAATACATTCAAAAGGGCAGGGTGTCTGCAGATACAGACACCACCACACACTTCTAGTGGGTCATAAGTGATGATTTAGAGGGATTACTTTTGTCTATACATTGTTTTTAAGAAAAATCCTACAAAGAATACCTTTTTAAGAGAAATGCAGTATAAAAGCCAGCTTATTCCACGAGTAGCGGACAGGAAATTATCCTTTAGCATTAAGTATATGAGTATAAAACTTATTCCTTTCATAGATGCTGCAAATGATGATTAAAGGAAAGGGAAAAGAGAGGTATCTTTAAAAGGGTAACTGACTGGTCTATAATGCACTGTTAAATGCTATTGATGACTTAAGGTCTTTGCAAATGCCTCCACTGCCAGAATGGAGGAAATAGAATCTTTTTTCTTTTTCAGTAAATTAGTTGTTTGAGAGATCAAAATCAAGTTTTATATACTAAGCAGAACACATGAGATGACACTGAGATGTCAATGACCCTTTTTTGCTCCATGCTTTTGATCTCCCAGCAGTGCTTTTTACACACAATTACAGGTAGCGCAATTAATGATAACATCCTGTAATTAATTTGAGTGCATGCTCCAGTGCCAACACATCAGTTGAGAATATTATACCAGTGTGTATGAGTGCCTACAGAAACATGTTAGGCAGTGACTTGATCAGAAAGACAAGAGAAAAGATAAAGGGAAGGGAGACAAGGAAGGTGGGTGCAGAGCTAGTTTAAGGTGACTAATGCACAGTAGCGATGGGGTATATTTATCCAGAGTGACATTCGTACGCCATTCTTTCTTCCTCTTTCAGCGGAGTAGCAAAGGTCCACATCTATTATCAAATGTGCATAAATAAGGAAAAAAGAATCTGAACACAAAACCCACACACAGTACAGTGAACTGTCAGCCTTGAACTGTCAGCAGAAGCTAAAGGGGTGTGTGTTTTGTCCTATGCAGAGTATGGAGGCTTGGGCCTTGACTTCACCTACAGCGTAGCTGTTGCAGAGGAGCTGGGCAACATCCGCTGTGGAGGCATCCCCATGGCCATCGGTGTACAGAGTGACATGGCTACTCCTGCACTGGCCAGGTACAATCCCACTAACAATGATATTGATACATGTGCTGAGATTTGTCATAGGGGAAAGGTTTGCAGCGTAGTATTACATCCCCAAATCCATTGTTTTCACTGTTCCCTTAAAGAAACTCTGTTTGTTTTGGAGACATGTCTTTATGTAAATGTGCATTGTTGCTTGCTGCCATACTCTCTCTCCACCTCTGTCTTTTCTTATCAAAAGGACAACTAATCAGCGACTCAGGCATCAATGTCTGTTTTGTCTTTTTTTCCTTTTTACGCCACTTGTGTAAGAGCTGGAGTACATTTTCAAACATTTATCCTACATGGGTGTTTCATTTTGAGATGATAAATGTTGCTTGAATTGCAAACAACTGTCACCCTGTTTACCCTGCAGATAATTATGTTGTCCAAACAAACAATGGACATTTTTCAGACATTTTCTTCATTATGTGGTCTAATGTGCAATGGTTACGTCAACAGCTGCACTTGTTAACAAGTCGTGAGTTGCACTGATTGCACACTTAGTGATGCAGATAGAATCCATTTTATTCTGGTACAAACACTATAACCCAATCCATAGGCATACTGCTTCTGAGCACTGCTAAATAAATCTACACATTTCTACAAGGTGTCCTCACTTGGGGTTATCAACAAGTTATGACAGCGATATATACTGAAGGCAGAGGATTTTACAGTGAATCAATGAATTGCTTATTAACAGGTTCTGCAGCACCATCTGTTCAGCTGCGATGCTACTCTGTCAGCCCAGTGGCTGCAGAGTATTATGAACAATTAAAACTGAAGTCCACTGCCGCACAAACTAGGATCATCCCAGGTACTTTTTACTGCATCGTGTGTAAAAGATATTTTTCTTTAATGTTGGCTAACTTCTACATATTGCAGATGTAGATACAGTGTACCTGTAACAACAAGTCATGCATATTACCCCTTTGTTTAATCTGTTATGGTCCAGGCCCTTTTTTAACAGTATCTTAGTGGTGATATTATAGTTTTGCTAAAAAATACAGCCTATTGTGCAGCCCTTTTTCAGAAGTTACACTCTTTAAGGGTATGTGTATTCATATATTTGGTAATTGTTTGGCTCACCCATGTATGGCCTTGGCTTGTTGTTTGATATCATCCTGCTGTAAAACAGCTGTTGCTACAAGATTTCAGTGAAACAGACAGTTTGGAGTCTCGGGAGCTTAATTAGGGGATCTACACTAGCTTGCAGTGAGGTCTAAGTGCTAAGAGAGCAGCCAAAATACCATGGAGCTTCAGGGTAAGACTCCCTCCTCTGTCCCATTGGAACTGTAATTGCCTTAAACATGGCAGTGTTGTTTCACACAACTTTTATTAGAGAGGTGCCTGACAATCCTCTTCGTCGATCTACTTTGTTTAGAAGTATGGTCTTTTGGATATTAGTTTATAGGAAATCAACAAGGGGTGCTCTTGGCTTCCCCTTAGTGTCAAGGGGTAACTTCTAATTAATAGTTACTAATATGTTTTCATTGCTACGTATTTGTGTGTCTGCAGGTTTGGTTCAGCTGAGTTAAAGAAAGAGTTCCTCCTTCCCTCCATCATGGGGGACAAAGTAGCCTGCCTCGGAGTTAGTGAAGTCGGAGCCGGATCTGATGTCTCAAGTATGTCTCACTTTCATCTTCTGGTCATTTATTATCATAATTTCCTTTTTAGCTCCTGAAGGACCATTTTAAAGGAACTCATGCTACAGAAATGATTGAGGAGCCAGAAATACAGAAGTTTTAGAATCAATTTGGCACTGATATTCTCTCTGGAGAGAAGGAGGGCCTGCTGAATATAGGCCATCAGATTTCACCACTTTTTTCTGGATTAGTATGCATGATCTTTTACACTTAGAGTAATACACCAGCTTCAGCTTTTCATTTAAGGGCCACCATTTTATTTCTAGGATTATTCATCTATTGAAACTTTTCATTTAACTTTCTGTCCTTACACTCATTTTCCCAATGTTCTCTCTCCCTCCATCCATGTACACACTCCACCACATCTTTAATTCAGGTATCAAGACAAAGGCAGTAAGGGAAGGGGATGAATATGTGATCAACGGGGGAAAGATGTGGACCACCAGCGGTACCCAGGCTGACTGGATCTGTCTTCTCGCAAACACCAGTGACGGGCCCCCACACAGAAACAAATCCCTCTTCTGTTTGCCGATGAACCTACCAGGTAGGAGTCAGTTATTTGTGGGATGATTTTTTTGGACAAAAAACATTTAAGCTGTAAATTAATCATTGTAAATGACATTCATCATCTGGGATTCATACATCAAATTCACAAATACAAAGCCCTCAAATTTAAGAGTCTGTGTTTTTCAGTTCTACCTAAAACAAAAGAATTACTGCAATATTCTCACATGATTTACCCTAAAACACCCTCTCTACACAATGTCCGTATCCGTTCTATCGGAAGGATTTATTATTATTAGTCTGCCTGTGCCGAGATGCATTATGACATTTATTTCTGTTTCCTGTCCTTACCATTGTAGGAGTACACGTCGCCCGCAAGATTGATAAACTGGGTATGTGGTCATCAGACACAGCTGAACTGTTCTTCGATGACGTCCGTGTGCCCTGCAAGAACATCATCGGCCAGGAAGGCATGGGCTTCACCTATCAGATGCTTCAGTTCCAGGAAGAGAGGCTCTGGGCAGTGGCCAATAGTGAGTGAGCCTTTCTGACAGTTCTTCATCTCTCCCTCTCCCCTATTATCTTGCATAGTTTTATTCACTCTCCCCTTTGTTTTTCACCACAGCTCATCTGCCTCCCACAGATCTAACTGTAAATTGCACAGTTTGTTGTATTAGTGGATCATTACAGTTTCCAAGAATTGGGGAGTTCAGGTCACACAGTTCAAGCCATTAATCTTCTGTAAAGGAGCTGTTTGCTTTTGATTCTGAGTAACAAGTGTGCATCAATATCTTTCTTGGGGGAACTGGTGAGAAACTGTTCTAGGGGAAGTTCAACTTTTACGCGCTATTACTGAATCTGAAATGGATGCGTCTGGCCTGGTAAACCTTTGTGCATCATGTCATCAATCAGAGACACAAATGACAAACACATACTGTACATGCACGCAGTGCAGGTGGAAGCAGCAGTAGTAGTAATAAGGTCACATCTCTCCATGTCTCTATCTTGACACCTCCAGTCTTGACCATGATGGACAACATCATTCAGGAGACCATCCAGTACACACGGCAGAGGAAGATCTTCAAGCAGCCTGTCCTCTACCACCAGTCGGTTCACTTCAGGTTGGCTGAGCTGCAGACGGAGGTCGAGCTGCTCCGCTCCCTCCTCTACCGAGCTACAGGTGCGGTCGCTTTATATACAGACATAACAAAAAAAAGTGAAAGATTAATAGTATACGATAGATGTAAGAGGGTGCGGTTTGTATTATCACAGCACTTGGGTTATTGGTTTATTTCACTTCCAGATTTTGCATATCCAAAATATTTTTAAAACCCAGGCCTGGATTAGAAACATTCATGCTTGATTTGCATGCAGCTGTCATTGTGGCACTTAATACCATAGATAAGCCTAAGGCTTCAGTAACGAAGGCCACAGTTGACTCAGTCCTAAAAGAATGATGTGAATGCCAAACTAGCCTTGAGTGGGTAATTTGTACATGTACAATGCAGCAGGTTGGTTCAAAAGATAGAGGGAATAGTGCCGGCTGGAGAATAATGTGGTAGCTTAACTATTAAGTAGAGATAAGTTAACAGTGAACAACAGTATGGTCGGCTGGCTATAGACAGAACAGTAATTGCTTGCTACTAGATTGCTAAAGCAAAAATAATTTCCTGGATGAGTTGCCTGAAACTGATTAACACCATGTTTTGTCTGGAGTTAAATTATACCCTACTTGTACATTGTTTTTTTTAAGATATACACAGGCATCAAGAGCTATGCTAACATTGTCTTTTCCCATGTAATTCTATTAATTGTTACTGTGACTGTGAATCTAGATTTCCTTCTCAAAGAACAAACTTTCAACTTTCTTTTAAAGTTAAGCAGAACAATTTGGGATTGACTGTCTTACTCAAGAACACTTATGTTTGGACAGGAGGAGCCGGGGTTAAAACGATTAAAGGCCGACTTCCTCTACCAAACTACTGTTGGTTCTGTGTGTACTGGCATAACTTCAAAACTCACAGCCAGCTTGGCCACCTGAAAAACTGGCACATACCCAGCTTCTCCAAAATACATCCCAAGTGCTTTACGCTGCAGTGTTCATGATATGAATATGTGGGTGCATCGTGGTGGGCGGGCGTTCAAGGTCTTGTGATTTTTCTCGTGTTAGTAACAACATCAGTGGCAAGCAGCTTTGAATGAATCTAGCGGCTCTGATTTGTTAGCCCAGAAACAGATCAAAGCTTTTGCATCTGTTTGGCACTGGTACATAGAAAGCACACACATGCACACTGAAACAGGAAAAATCGTGCAGGAACGAGGAACATGTGTGAAAGAGGCATTGATCAGCCACCAGTGACCCTGAAACTGAGCCACGTTTGTTTGTTGTCCTAATTTTCCTCTGTACATGGCCATTTTTCACTCACCCGTGCTTGTGCCACTACTTGTATTCTTCCTTTTTTTTCTGCAGCATTGTACATTAAAGGCAATGATGTCACCAGGCTGGCATCCATGGCCAAATTAAAGGGGGCCGCTTGGCCAGGGAAGTGGGTGACAGCTGTCTCCAGTTTTGGGGAGGAATGGGCTTCACCAGTGACGTTCTGGTCAGCAGATTTTACAGGTGAGGCTGGTCAGAAAAAAAAATTAACTGAAATAAGTCTTTTGTTCAGTGATCTGGTTTTAAAACTCTTTCCTGTTTTCTCTATCACATGGATTTCTAGCACCATGATTTTTAATTATTTTCACACCTGTGCACTTTGTTCATCTCATCTGAAAAAAATATCTGACTGCAAAACCATGACGTCACCGCACAAGTCACTAACACAGGTTGCTAGCCAACTATGGTTATAATAGACTGCCAACTATGCTTTTGTGAGGGTATACTGTTTCTATGGTAAGAGCAACCTCTCCAGTTAGCAGGAGATTGATAGAGCTCATGGTCAATGTATTTTTACAAGGAATTTAAACCAGATTGTTAGGCTCAGATTGATTTATGGCTTTTTTTTTTATTTTACTCTGTGCTGACATTTACTGATGGGGCAAATGATGCCGCTAAACAAGGGGTCCAGGATGTGCAGTGTCACTTTCAGTGAGGGGGGTGGGGAGTCATTGCTGCAATTATTTAAGTGAATCAGATGTTGAAGAAAATTAAATGATTTTTTTCAGAAAAAAAAGTTTGTATTTACTGTGTCCATTTTACAGAGATTCCAGGTTAATGTCAATTGGTGCAGGGGCTGATGAGGTCATGCTGGGAATCATCTGCAAGTACATGGACACACTGCCCAAGAACTGATATCAACACCTGACCCAGGGACTGATCTGCTGCTGCTCCACTGCTGATAATGTGCTAATCATTTACAATGAATTGCTAAACACAGATCACCTAAGTGCAGTTCTGATATCAAAATTGACATGCAATGCATTATTGTTATGCCTTTGATTGTTTAAACTATAATTTGTGTTCTGAAAGAAACTCAAGACACAGAATTATAAATCTCCTGTGTTCTTGTTTTTCATGACATTACAAATGTGAACAGCCAAATGTAATTATGTAATTTGTTCATTTAAACATCCTTTGAAGACTAAATCTATTTTTTTAGAATAGACTTAATAGGCAAAATATTGTGCACAAAAATGAATGTTGTGTAAAATAAAGTGTGCCAATTGTGTCACTGACAAATTTATAAAATCATTTCAACTACTAGTTCAATTTTTTTTAATAGCACATTCTCTGTACGTAGCACACTTAAACACACTGGTCAATTTAGACATAACATTTGTTTATTTACAATAAAAATATTTTTTACAATGAAGATGAACAATTAACACTTAATTCTGTATGGATGCAATTGCTGTAATATAGCCATTCTTGCCCGTACACTTGATAATTCTATAACTTAATCACTCAACACAACTGGGACTATCGACACATTTGCCATTTCACTTTATCATACAATGTGCCTGCGAGTGCATTAAAGTTTTTGACACAGTATCTTCTACAGTTCTTACATGTTATGTCTCATCTTTCCATCCAGGTATATTGGGCTGCTATCAAGTACATGTATATACTGACAGTGTCTACTTCAGATATACATACATGATTCCTACTTCACATGGTCATCAATCATCCATGAAATGGAATCAGTAGGAGTACTTTCATGACTAAAAGTGGAGGTCATTCTGTTAAATACTCAGACATGGGCACGTATAAAGCTGAGCCAAAAACCCCTGCCTTTCCTCATCAGCATTATGTTGGTTTAGTTTTGATGTGTGAGCATGGCGCAGACTGGGGATAAAGATGTGGAATCAAGAGGCCAAGTCCAACAGGGTCCTCTTATCACCTCAGCTTGATGAACCAGTACAGGACAAAGAAGACAAACAGGCAGAAGAGCAGCATGTAGCACAGCAGTTTGGTCTGACTGCCTCTGGACAGCTGCTTGACTCTGCCTATGGTGGCACCAAGCAGGCCCCCTGTTGAGTCAAAGTCTGAGTCCTAGTGTTGGAAAGAGGGATGAAAAGTTTAAAGTCCAGGCAGGCCAGCAAACAAACTAACATGTAGATCCTAGAAAACATTACTGTATCTGACAGTGGTGGAACGTAACAAATGCATTTACTCAAATACTGTGCTTGAGTACAATGGTGAGCCACTATTTAATACTTCGACTCCACTACATTTCAGAGGGAAATATTTTTACGCCACTTTTATTTATATTTATGATTATCATTGTATCATTAATATAACCATATCATATTCATATATATATATATATATATATATATATATATATATATATATATATATATATATATATATATCCTAAAATATGATTGATTAAACTACCCTTAAGTATATAGTAGTTAAAAGTAGCTCCCTCCCCACCAGCTGCAACATTAAAATGCTGCGTCCAGGTTAATGAATCAAATAATAGCATTACACTCATAAATTAAAATTAATGTTTTTTACTGTTTATTGCGTAAGTACATGTTGCTGCCAATACTTATGTACTTAAGTAAGATTTGAATGCAGGACATTTACTTGTAAGAAGTATTTGTTTCACGTTGTGTTATGAATCGTATTTTGTTACCGGGTTTATTAGTCCGTAAGAAAATAATATTAAACTCACCATCTCCTCCAGTACTTTATTCTGGTATTTGACTTCCGTTCCAATGTCGATAGAAAGCTGTAAATATCAACACTATGTCAATATCAGTAAGTAAAAAAACAAACAATAAAGCAATAGCTAGGCTAAGTGTACATTATTTTAAACCTATAACGTTAGTCCATACGAGAAAAAAAAAGGAAAAGATTTTCAATGAGAGATTTACATAGGATACATTTAGCTAGAACAACCACAGCTAACTATTTCAAAGTCGCCAACACAGACGTCGCTTTTTGTAGCATTCCCCAATAATAATAAAAAACATCAATAGTTAGCGAACTACTTACACTTTTCAAAGCGCTGACTTTAGATCTCAGTCCCTCCTGTAGATGTTCATTTTCCTCTTCATACACACTGTATCCACTTGCGACATAATTCCCAGTGCCTCCTTCACCTTAATGTAACGACACCGTTAGTTAGCTATTTTGTCCGTATTGTAGTAGCTAGGGTTGTATAAACTTCGGCCTGGAGTACACAACAATGCACATTCATTCACACTTTGGTAACATTATAGCATAGCTACGTTAGCTAACGTTAGCTAGCTAGCTAACTAACATTAGCAAGCAGGTAGCTACGAGTTTAAAATTAAGATATAACGTTACGTCTGTCTCTTACCTAAACCGGCGCGCCTCATCTTGAACAACTGATGGTTAACGTTAGGGGTTAGCTATGTAACGTGTAAGAAAACAAAATTCAGACAAAATAAGATAGAAATTACAGCTAACGATAATCTGGTGGTAACTGGCAAGTTTGAACACATCAGCAAACGCCACGACATCATACGGTGGCCGACGAGGACAATTATTGCCTGAAAAAGCCGTGTAGCCTAATGCAGGGATCTTCAACAGGAGGTCCGGGACCCGTAAGGGGTCGTCAGAGTCATTGCAGGGGGGCCTCCAAATTATTGTTAATTTTTGAACATTTTTAAAATGTTCCAAATTGCCAGGCTAATACCAGTTGTTCCTCCTTAACACAAAAACAGGCCCAATTATTTCAAAATATCTGAAATATATATAATAAATATAATTATCTATACAAAGTGCTGTAGTTAAAGAAGAAAACAACAGCTTTTGTTATCTTTGAAACTCAGCCCCAAAGCAACAAACAGCAATGGGTCAATCTCCCTTTGATGGGAGAAACATAATATTTTATGGAGAAAATGCTATGGTGTTCCTTTAAGACACAGACAGATTGTTTCCTTTCAGATGAATATCCTTTGTTGATTTAATAACGGGGGCTTACTGACACATCCATCTGTGCTGTGTAGGATAGAAAAGAGTTTCTCAATATTTCCAAAATCCTAGAGGTGCTGTTTAGCAGTGATTAGCTTTCCTTATCCCCACATCAATCATCCCTCACCTGGCCTTGTGCCATTATTAGAGGAGACAGCCAATATGATATAGGAGATTAAAATGACTTTCATGATGTTAATTTATTCCAATCCAATCCATTTTGAATACATACAACTTTAAGCTCCTATCTACCATAATGCATTTTAATGCACCAGCACTCATCTTTTTATGTATCACTCAAAGGCCTTGCTGCATGCATGACCTTTGCACGCGTGTCAAAGAAACAGAGGATATTGATTGAACTGTGTGCGCGTCTCAGCCTTAGTGGATCTGAGAGGATTGGATTTATGAGATGGGTCTTTAGAGTGGAGAAAGGCATTTAGACGTTTGGAAACTGGTCTTAATCCTCATTGAAACTCTGTGAATCCTGAGCACACTTAACGCGCACACTTTGGCTTGAGCGCACATATGCCTAAGCAGTCCTATGTACACAGTAAACTGTGTGTTACAGGCAGCTATATTCTTTAATTATGTAGGCTACATATTCTAGCCTAAATGTCTTTACCAGATTTGAATGTTCTGTGGTCAATGCCATCGGTTATTTTCTGCAATGAGGACAATTATATCAGACACACGATTTGGCAAAAGCTTCTCAGGGATAATCCATGTAATATCAGGGATAATTAAAGGAATAGTTCGACATTTTGGGAAATGCACTTTTTTCTTTCTTTCAGAGAGTAAATGAGAGGAATGAAACCACTCTTATGACTGTATGGTGGATATGAATAAGAAGAATTACTTTATTAATCGCTTTGGGGAAATTAGATTTTATTCTATTTTTTACTCCATTATTTACACACAGGACCCACAGGCAATTTTTGTGGAGAGATGTTAATGATGATTACAGTTAACAGTTAGGGATTCCTATAAGGGCACTTGACTATTGCTGGACTAAGTTACTGCCAACCATTGCCAGACCTTGTTTTGGTGGAACATTTGCACCCCACAAAAGAAAACACAACATCAAATACTAAATGAAGTTAGCTGTTTACTCAATATACAATAAGGTGAGCTATTTAAATGAACTGGATACATGTTTAAATGTAATATTCTCTTACCAGTGTATCGCTGTCTGTTCTTCATCGATGGCAATTATCTCCAATCAAAACTTCCCAGATAGATAGTAAATTACGTAAACATATTCTTTGAAAATCTTCTCAATCATTCGCTGGAAGGAACCAGCAGACCTGCCTTACGCAGAACGTGAGGGTCAGGATGTCAAGAAAGTGGGCTGCTATCACAACTGTTAATTCAAAACTGCAGTTCCCATACCGGGAGTCGAACCCGGGCCGCCTGGGTGAAAACCAGGAATCCTAACCGCTAGACCATATGGGAGTTGCTTACTATGCCCTCTCGTGAGTCTGTCCCAAGTGACAAAAGTCACTCTTTTAGAGTTCATTAAATTTTAAAAATAACTTGCATTTTGTTTGTTTGATCTGTACAAATATTGAAGTGTATAAACTGTAATTCTACGTAGAGATTGGTATCAATCTTCTCATCTAACTCTCTGCAAGAAAGCAAATAAGTGTTTTCCCCTAAATGTCAAACGATGATTCGTATTAGCAATACTTATTCATTTGTATTTCAACTAGCCTACTATAGAAAAAGAAATGACAGAAAAAGATAAGTGATTGCACATAGGCTAAAGCAAAAATAATGTTCCAATAAATGATCTATGATGGATCAGAATCAGGCCCGGATTGGCTAACCGGAGCACCGGGGGAATTCCTGGTGGGCCGGTCTGTTTTTGGTCATGAGGGCCGGTGGTCAATGGCACTGGGTTGAAATCATAGTTGAAATATATCATGGATGCTGTCCCTAGGTTGCCTACACTCGCAGTCCACTCTTTTCATTTATCATTTTTATTTTATTTTTCTCGCAGGCCACTCCAGAGTGCAGCGTAGTTAATGATGACGTATTTATATGTTGACTCCTCTGACGGCACCTTGCTAAAAAACAAACAAACCGTCACGTCGGCCTATGGCAGGCTACCCTTCAGTCAGAATGTTACAGTCGAGCAAAAAGAAGCTACAAAAATGGATAATAGAAAGTGCAAATGCGGCGCTGAAAAGACGAGAAAAAAAGGGAAAGCTATAAGAAGTGTTGCGGCCAGATGACCTAAACTGAGGAACGTTTTCATTAAAACCAGCCAAAGTGAAACCCCAAAATAAAGACGATGCGACGGGTAAGCTAAGCTAGTTAGGAGGACGTGCAGAATGCTAGCGGTCGCGCAAAACATAATACAACGTTGCCTGCAAACCAACGCGTATCTTGCAGCTCCTCAGCAGCAGCCACTAGTCCAGTTTGCTGCTGTAAGTGACTATGCAGAGCCAGTACCAAGCACCAGCTCCTAACTCCAGGTGGGCAGGTAGGATTGCTCATTGAGTGAATATTATAAGAACTAGAATTCATATTAATGAAGAGTGGTGTAGACCTGGCCTATATGAAAAAACGCCCTGAGATAATCAATGATGCCCGATGATTCAGCACTACATTAATGGAAATGACTTGATCTGAAAGCTTTCTAAAAAGAGGAGATTTGTGCTGAGAAATATGACAATGTTTAACATTATATTTAGTGTTATTTAACACTAAATAACAGAGCCAGAACCCAGAAGTGTGCAAGGGATAGCTGCTGTCAGTGTGGAAGGCATATGTAAGCTGTTGTGCCACAGTGTGGGAACAAGCAAACATGATCAGATTAGTTACAATATAATCACTTTCTATGCCCAAATTAGTGAACCATTATGATTTTTATCATTTAAATTAGAATAGTAAATATGTTGAAAGGGAATAGGATGAAAGTAATATGAAACATACAAAAGAGATGATGGGTCATTAGAAAGTGGAATACATTTCTTGTATTCTTTATTTCTTTTTTATTTCCTTTTCTTTTATGTTTTTATATATTTTATTTCATTTCAAGGTTTGGATATCTGTGAACACTAATTTGCACAGAAAATTGATTCTGATATTGTTGAACATTACATTGTGTTGTTGTAAAGTATACTGTTGGTAACTTTTCTAATACATCTACATTGGAAAGCAACACTTAACTGTGTTTGCACTGAATGATATTTTACAAAAATACACTGATATACTAAGGTTTTAATTATATAAAAAAAAAAAAATGAGTCCCACTCCGGCCCTGGATGAAAGTAATATGGAAGTGTATGTGCAGTGCTACTGGGATTTGGCGGTGATCGTTATTAGCTGAAAATGAGAAATGTTCATCTATCTCGGCACTGCACCTCTCACTGGATATTGCTGATGCTTAACAATATCTGGCTCAGCCTGATTAGCATAATTTCTCCAGAGAATGGAGCAATGAATGAGTCAGATGACAGAGGAGTAGAAAAACATGCTGGAGGAAAGATCAAAAGGACCATATTGTGCTTCCTACTATTAGTCTCAGGAGAAAGGATTTTGATTCCCACACTTAACATTGCTTTGAACTGCAGTTAAAAGAACTCTGCCAGCCCTTTAGTCATGCTCAAAATGTTCTAGCTTGTAAATCGTTATTATATGAGGATTTGGATCCTGAATAGATGGCCGTGTTGTTCAGAATGGACCTAAATTCTTTCATTCATTAGTATAAGGATTATAATTTGGAGTAATATAAAACTCTGATTTCTCGGTGAGGTGGAAGGCACTGGCAGTGAGAGAGGAGTATAAGTGAGAGGGAGAGGGTGGAGGGTAAACAAAAGACAATCAGCCAACTAGAGGGAACCTGTGGAGCCCCACAGTGTTCAATATTTAAGACATTATGAAATAAGTAATCACATGAGCACAAAGTAAAATATAGCCCATTTAAAAAGTAAACTATGAGAATTATCTTATAAATTGCTATAACTCAATTTGTTATTATGAAATGTTATTTCATCATTGTTATTTTCATTTCAGTTTTTATTTCATAATGCCTTTATTTCCAATGTTTTTAGTCTCACATGACAGTGGAGTTGTGCCCGCCCCCTTACCTCTCAGCCAATCCCATATGCCCTAACGACCTACCTGCAAGCCAGCTAGATCAATTTGGTTACAAGAGCCAATGAAAAAGTCTGCATGTAAAAATTAGCTAGCTGCAAAGAGCTCACAAGCCAACCCGGCTAATCAGCTGTCTAGTTAAGTAGCTAGAATGTCGCTTTGTTAACCTAGATAAAGAAGAGGCTACAGTACTGTACCTGTGCAATGTGTTTATTTCAGAATTATTTTAGCATTGTTGTTGCTCTAGCTAACAAGAGCTAGCTGGCTACATTTTAGCAACATTTGGAGACTGAGAGCACATGTGATTGGCTGAAAGATGAGGGGGCAGGTACTGGTGACAACTGCACTGTTTTCCCTTGGAAAGTGAAGTGTCATTGGAGAAATTGCCATAATGAAATAAAAACTGACCTTGGCTGATCTATAGGCTACATATTTATTTTTAAATTGTTGTATTTCAGTCAGTTGGAGTCAAATATAAAAACAAAGGCTTTGAGAAGAGGGAAAGTATGCAGGTTTGAGTACATAAGGACATAGATTGCACCACATGGCTCTAAGCTGAGAGACGCTTTTCAAACTCTTGATCAGTATAGAATAGAATAAGTTTTATTGTCATTGGACAGCAGCTGTCCAACAAAAGTTTTCCGTAACTCACCCTCAGTGGTAGACAGATAAAATGACAGTACCCTTATAAAGGCAAAAGATTATATATAATAAACAAAGCGGGTGAAACAATACATATAGTAAATACAATAATAAAAAATAGAGCCAGATATTGCACATTTGTATTTGCAGAAAGACTGCTATTGCACCATTATTTGTTAGTGTTCAGTTCTTTTATGGCACATGGGTAAAAACTGTTTATAAGTCTGTATATGTCTGTATCGCTTCCCAGAGGGCAGCAGGGTGAAAAGGTGATTGGCTGGGTGGGAGGAGTCCTGTGTGATGCTTTTGGCCCGACGCAAACATCGAGCCCTGTAAATGTCTTCTAGGGTGGGTAGTTGTGTGTTCATGATGCCCTGTGCAGTTTTAATGAGAGTAGGATTTCATGACTTTCCCAAGATCTGGAAGGCTGGTGACCACTGGGAAATTATGGAGTAATCTGTGAAATAAGCAGCATATTAAACAAAATGTTCTGCATCATCGTAAATGCCAGACCTTTTAACTTTCCAAATGAAAACAAATGCTTAGGGAGAAGCGGTTTTAAAACGCAGAACAACATCTGTCATTACGCCAGAGAGAACTCCGCTCTCTTATTAAACCTTGTCTCTATACATTATATTTTGAGCAGATGCAGATATGTGTGTTAGATATTTATGTGTTTACATGCATATACAGTGTGTAATTTTTCAGGTTCCCCATTTCATAATTTCTTATTAAAGGTCCCATGGCATGAACATTTCACGTCATGAGGTTTTTTAACATTAATATGAGTTCCCCCAGCCTGCCTATGGTCCCCCAGTGGCTAGAAATGGCAATAGGTGTAAACCGAGCCCTGGGTATCTTGCTCTGCCTTTGAGAAAATGAAAGCTCAGATGGGCCGATCTGGAATCTTCTCCTTATGAGGTCATAAAGAGCAAGGTTACCTCCCCTTTCTCTGCTGCCAGAGAATTTGGCCCGCCCATGAGAAAGAGAGAGACATCATGGCTTGCAAACAAGCAAAGTGGCAGTTGGTTAAGGCTACACCCCCACTCTCCACCTTGCCCCCCTCTCTCCTCCTCAATAGCTACAGACACAGAAATGGCACATACTAAGGAAAGCTCATTGTGGGACTGGCTCTAGTGGCTGTAATTCTGCACCAAGGCTGAATTTCAGGAAAGAGACTTCAGATACAGTATTAGGGGACCACTAAGGCCTATATAAAAGCATCCAAAGAGCACCATGTCGTAAGACCTTTTAAGACATTTTCATTTAAATCATTGTATAGCTTCTGTATTGTCATCTTGCATTATTCTGTTTAATTACAATGTGTCATCTTATTGCTTTAGCAGGAATGGTAGGTAGCCATTCCAAAGAAAGCACACCTAAAATAGAAAATTAAGAGAAAGAGAGGTTGATGGAGGATTAGGGACATTCCTTTCCCAAATTCATCTCTTTAAAAGCTCACATATTAGCTTTATGGCTATTCCATGCGGCTGAATTCCTTCTGGAGATCCCCCTGTCACTCTTAATGAACAAGACTATTACTCAGACTAAAATAAGTTGTTACCCTGTTGGATCCATGTTCTTATTCATTCGTCTCATCTGTGCATCCATGCGTTTGCCGGTCAGTGTGTCTGTGTCAGCAACCTGATGACCCCCTTGAATCCCAATGGAAATGCAGCTAAATTCCCCATTTAAATAAAATCTGATCATATAAGCTCCTTGTCTTTCTTTATCTTGTTCAAATTGAGCTTTGATTAATTGGTTGACACTGAAACTGATTCCCTTGACAAAGAAGATGCAACACCATTTACAAAAGAAATGAAATATTGATTAACTTCAGCGTTGCTCACCCCACTAGGAGCTGGGCTTGAGTGACTTTATTTTCATTGTGATCATGATGTAAACAAGACTATTTAGGCCTTTCTAACAGATGACGTTTTATCAATACATGTCATTCAAATTGTGTCGGATTGCAATTTACATCACTGTCTTCTTATCTGACCCTTGATGTAATGTCATCGGACTCCCGGGCTTTGCCCCTTAATTATTCCTCTGTCTTTCTCTTACAGACAGACAGACAGACAGACAGACATCACTAATAGTCAATACTGTCTTCTCTAGATATACTTAAAATGGCAAATATGTTATTAGTTTGCTAATTGAACACCGGCTGGGAGAAAAAGTGAAGATACGTGAGCTGTGTGTTTCCACTGATGTTGGCCATTGCTATTGCTATGAATCCCTTTGGAATGCAACCACACCACAGAAGGGAAAATACATCCATATACATGTAGTTGTGGCATGTAGTAGTTGCATTATCTTTAACACAGCTGAAACTGATTCATGGACAGAAAACAAAAGAAGACAAAATGCAATATATTTGTTTTAAGCCATTCAACTCCAGTACCCAGCTTCTATCTTTTCTACTGTACAGCTTTACTTTTAAATCATCTGGCAAAGTGCGTTTGGTCACCGACCTCACTCACCTGACCGAGGATGCTTTGCTGAACACACTTTCATGTCCATTAGCTACACAGATGCCTTGAGATTCAATCAACCAATTTGAATCAATTTACCTCAAAGCATGATGCAACAGAATGTAAGTGAATCTACACCTGGTGGGAATTATCTTGCATTATGGTAATCATGCTGAAATACCTTCTCACTTTGCATCATTAAGTCTGAAGCTGATTGCTCCAGCGCAGAAGTGCAACTACTGGAGTACGTTCTTGCCACATACAATCCGCATTACTACTTTAAAAATATATTTTTTTATTTAATTATGAATATATTACATTACTGATACACTGACAACCCTATTACTTTTTCAGTTTTTAATTATGTAAAATAATAGGTTTTTTTTTTGTCAGATTTCACCAGTGCTCACTTTCCTATTTAACACACTTGGGTGTGCAATTACCTCTTATGAAAGGGCATTGAATGTTCTGCCACCTTGGAAGAAACATGGGCCATAAGTTGCCTAAGGCCATTTAGTGGGCTTTATATCATACTTTGTATAATTAGACAAAAAATATTTTTTTCATTAATAAATTTTTTGTCGAACCATTCCCAAGGCAAAGTATGAACTTTCACACTTAAGTTTATATACTGTTTGGTAGTTCATAACAATTCATCAACTTTAGAGCATACTTTATGTTTTTTTTTTTTTTAAGATTATTCTTTTGGGGCAAGGGAAAAGAAAATAGTAGGCCAACACAAACACGGACTGGCATACAACCACATCGCGCAATCTAATGTTATTTTATGAATGAAATTGACACATAACATACCTGAGGGCCAATTCGGGGTCAGTTTTGAATCATTTACAATCCAGGTAATTGTCTCCATCTGTTGAAAGCCCGACTGAGTGTGTCGTCTTTCACTTTTCCTTTTAGCTTTTAGTTGTTCTTTGTTTAATTTCCTTCTTTTCTGTGATGGCCCTGCCCCGGAATCAGCCATAACTACAACAGATAAATGTTATAAATGGCCAGCTCATTGGTCTGATGTTAAGGAGTGGTGGTGCAAATTAAGATGTACATTTTTTTTTTAACAACATACTCTGTTATTTCCTTGATTCAGGCAAACATTTGTCTCAGGACATTTGAATACTACAACCTGTTTTGGGAAACACTTCCAGTCAGCAGTAAACATTTATAGACATAACAAATGTAATTTGTCCAGGAATCATTTTTGGTACATTGATTCAAACAGAAGACACTAAAATCTTGTTCATAAAATGTCCTAAAAAACCCAACGCGTAATTGATTTATTAAATGAAGTGCAAAGAGAGGAACTGACTTGCTAGTATAGCAACAGCAGAGTATGCTTTCTTATAAAATCTATATACAGGAATATAACATAAATGGGAACTTATTAGTGACAAATGCTTGCTACAGTACATTAGTGTGCTCGGTCGCAGCGGTTTCTAATATTTGCTGCTCTTCTACTCTTTGTCTTAAGCCTTGAACTACATTTGTTTTCACGATTATTTTGTTTTTTCATTCAGAGCCTCCCAAGCATGTTCGTTGCAGCAGTCCACTGTTTTTATTTAATCTTAAAAAAGGGACAAAGTTGTAAGTTTATTAAATTGGTAGGAAGCAATTCAACATTCCCCCAATCAAGAGAAACCATATACGAGGAAGGACGTGTTTATTGTTTTTTTGCAGCTTATAAAGGTGTGAGAGTCCTCTGAAATGGAATGGAGCCTATCCCAGTAGACAACGATAATGAATAGTTATGATGAAAAGGCATGTATAATAATAATAATAATAATAATAATAATAATAATATAGCGTGCGCTAATTAGCTTTTTCTGTATGACCACTTGAAGAAGAAAAGTTTGCAAGCCGAAGAGACCCAATTCAGCTGACTGAGACCTAAACCAGCCAGGAGCAGATTGAGCTTGTTGTCTTTGATCATATTGAGAAAACATTTCTGTCATTGCGTTCAATTCCTGCAGCCAACTTGAGCTCTTTCATTTCAACGTGGTTAGACAAGAGCAGTAATGTGCAAGCTGTTTTGCTCTGGCCTCATTTTCATATTTTCATTCGAGTCTTTGCACTCTCAATTTTAATGGTGGGGAAAGTCAGGGAAGTGACCGCACAGACGTGCTGATACACCGCTGAATCATTTGCTGCTACCACAGTCCTGACAGCTTTCTATTAACTGTCATGAATAGGACATTTCATCTCTCAGCAAAAGAGCAAACCAGACAAAGCCTACCCTTCTGTGAATTCCATTTGAAAGGCTTACCAACACACCAAAAACAGAATCACAAGTTTTATGCACTGCTGTGTCCCTCATGTTACCAAAGCTTTGGTCTGCTGCACTTCTCCTCCCTTCAATATGTCACCGCAGCGCATGCCTTTGTCCTGCTATAATTGAGTCTCACCAGGGCTCAATTCCAGCACCCTCTTATACCCCCGGTGCTTGGCATGACAAGCTTTGACAAGTAATTCATAGTTTGCTGAGTAGTGCTATGAATTACTTTACGGTAATCTCCCCTCAGGGATGTGGCATAATGTCAAACCTCCTGTTTTGTTGCGCTTGTAGAATACTTATTGTGACCAAAGCTGGCCTGGCCCAGGTACAGTTTATGCATTTACGTCCAGGCGGGAGGGTTTGGGCAGTATTTGGAGAGTAAATTCCCACTGAATTATTGCAGTGGCAGATGTGCATAACGATGAAGGAACCTTATGGTGCACATAATGAGGCTTGTTTGCAAATTACACACAGGGAAGAGCATAGCAATGTGCTAAATTTGACAATGTTTTCCAGTGCATGGGCTGAACTACAGCCTTTTTATTACAATACATTATTCTCACAACAGTGCTAATACTGTCCCAGTGCTCTGTGGCCTTCATAAATGTGCTGCTTATTGACACATTGCCGCAGATTACAGTGCTGTTCTAAACTAGCTAATGTCCATTATAGTCAAAAGAGAAAGCCACACAACTGAGACAAAGCCAGGGTAGCCTAGTTTTTTACTGCACAGTGTATCAGTTTTATTTCTTATGTCCTTCTGGATTAATAAAGTTTTATCTTATCGTATCCAATCTTGTCTTGTCTTATCTTATTCCTTTAATAAGCGATCGCTTTCACATTAAACATAGTAAATATATTTTATAGCAGCTTAAGTATAACCATGTCACCAAGTTTTCTAATTTCATTGTGGTCAAGTATGACCCTGTAGAATGCAAAAGCATCATAATCAATGAATGGCATTGGCAACTTGTTATCAAGGCAGCAGCTGTGGGTGAGGATGAAGCTGTTTTATGAAGTTTCACTGAAGTTACACAGTGACTTTAAGTTGACACCACCACCCTCTGAAGACACCTGGTATCTTCAAAAAAGAGGAAATAAGTGTGGGAGGAGCAGTCAGATTCCATGCTGCCTTTTTGAATCTAAAACATCCTGACCCACTTTTCCGCCTTGGAAAGTACAATTTGACTATATGAGCTGTAATCTGATTATAAAAGCAAGCAGAGGTATTAGGGCGGCAGTATTTTCTAAAAAGAGCGACTTTGAACCTGAATTTGTCATAGCTAAGATAATGGAAATCTAAAGCCGGAGGCCACGTAACCGAAATTGATTTATCTTTTAACTAATGCAGCAAGTGTATCATAACCACAACCTGACTACTATTATAGAGCACTGTGTGAGAGCACAGGGTTTAATCACTCATTCATTTTATTGTAAAGATCACAGCACTATAAAAGCACTAATATTATTGATATCTTGACCATGATTGATTTTGAGATGTCACTGATCACATCAATCACAATGCTGTACTTATTAATGCAATGGCACTTTTTTTTATCTCTCAAACAGTAGTAATACTGAAGGAGGAGCAACAGTGCCACCTAGTTTAATGTATGAGATAAATCCTCTTCACTGTCCAAGCTCTGAAGGAACATTGACCCTTAATGGCAAGGCATATAATAACATCTGTCTGTATATTAAGATTGATTGACATGATTAGTAATTGGCACAGTCTGTCTGCTCCCGCTGTGTCCATGCAGAGAAGATCACATCAACATAATTCTGTCAGGAATACATTAGGCATGACCTTCATTGATGTCTTTGCTGATAAATATTTGCGGAAAGGGTTACACATTAACATGAAAAATCTTTATTTAGACAGACACATCCTAATTAGACTGAGGTTAGCTCTTCACAGGGTTGTTAATTCCTCAGATGACACAATGCAAATGATATCCTCCCAACACCCCTTGCTCGGCTCGAACGATGAGTCATCAAAGCACTATCAGGAGAGAAAACTAACAAAGTAAAACTGTGGCATAAACAATCTTACTCTTTACTTTGTCATTGTAATTCAAGACAAATACAAGTCAGCCTGGTTGAATTAGAATATTTTTATGTTTTTTCTGCATCAAATAGCACACTTTTAGATGGAAGCTTTCAGCTTGCATTTGTTTTCCTCCTTTATTTGGTGAAGGGCAACTCAAGGCCAATTTAGAAACTAGAAGCTAATTCCTGACTGTGTCTTTTAAATCACGCTGCAAGACAGTGTTTTATACGGAGCCCCCCTGGTCCCACTTTGTCAAAATAAATTAATTATAACTATCTCGTGGCCACGAGATAATTCTTCTTCATATTTTATAGCCTATATTTATACTTTTTACATGTATATATGTCACAAAGTGGAGCCAGGCAGCCAGAGTTTTCTTATGTTGTATATAGTGTGTTGTTTTGGGTGTTTTATTTTGTATTATGAATGGCTGAGACACAAGGAGGAAAGAGGAGCGGATAGAGAGCGAAAAAGAAACGTTGGGGACGGAGCACAGATAGACGGGCATCTGTGGTGTTTTGGTTTGCCTGGCACTGAAGACTCCTCCCAGCGCACCTGAGGCAGATCTCATCAGGAGAGATGCTGGAGGAACACGGAACGCGCTCCAACACACCGGGAGCGCATTTTGATAATGAATGGCTGAGACATAAGGAGGAAAGATGAGCGGACGCTACAGGAGTGCAGGACGGAGCACAGATAGACGGGCAGGACAGCGGAGCCGGAGCCGGTTCCGGAAGACAGCTGTGGATGTTTGGCGGATCGGCGCGTTGTGGCCCGAACGGGAAAAGCAGAGTGGACGTTGCGTGCTGCTGGCCCTCTTCCCCCCTCCCTCAAACAGAAAAGGGTAAAGACTGTAGTCCCTTTCTCTATAGACTTTTATTTTGTGTTTCTGGTGCCACACGCATAAATTTGAAAAAAATCTATCCATGCTGTTTTGAGTGATAGATGGGTTTCTGAATGTGTCCTGCCTTCAGTCTCCGGGTGAGCTGTTCAAAATCTGCACGGCTTTCTACGTCACTAGCAGAAACGAGCTGGCTAACCGCAACTAGCTAGCGCTAGCATGCTCGCGCTAGCATCTCAATGGCAAAGCACTGCTACAACACACACACAAGTTCACCATAATCTACAAAAGAACTACTTACATGTGCGCCCTCGTTTAGAAGTCTCCCAGCCAGGGCCGTACTGGGACTGAAATTCAGCCCGGGACTTTAAGAAGGAGAGGGCTTTTACGCGAGTGCCCTTGGTGCACGAGCAGAAGGATTTTTTGCAGTTATTTTAATTCTAATAGTGTTTTTATGGTATAAAGAGAATCAGATTACGCTGAAGACCTTCAAGAAACTTTAGGATGACACCTGCCTCCTCAGGTTGTAAGTCGTCAGTCTTGTAAGCAAGTCACCACTGCACTGAACACAACCAGGTCAGCAAAACCTAATCTCGAACACATAAGTCACAGTATACTGCTAACTACCAGCATGTCATGTGCACAGTCAGTTGGAGTGATAAAATAGTTACAAATACTCACACTCATATACTCAAAAACTACAATGCTGTCCCATAAAATAGAGGTGTGTGTGTGTGTGTGTGTGTGTGTTGTGTGTGTGTGTGTGTGTGTGTGTGTGTGTGTGTGTGTGTGTGTGTGTGTGTGTGTGTGTGTGTGTGTGTGTGTGTGTGTGTGTGTGTATGTGTGTGTCCTTACTTTCTCAGCTTGGCTCCCTGGCTCACCTTCCCCTGTGATGGACCCTGCCTCTGCTTACTGATTGTGCAGCTACATATGCATGAGAAGAACATCAGTTATAAATATGACTAAGAATAAAACATTTTCTTATTCAATCTGTGCTTCAGTCAAGTTATTATCTAGTATGTGGAACTATTGGCATTTTATCCTATATGTAAATATCAGATTGATTGATATGCCTAATATGATTGCCTACCAAGCCCTGCACACTGCCCTTCTACCTGTCTGTTTCCTGCTCTTCCTCTCTCCTCCTGATGGACCGGCCGTTCAGGATTGTTCCCGGTATTCCCGATGGCCAATCCGCCCCTGCTCCCAGCTAATCCTGCCTTGTAACTGACCGAAGTTGGAGAAACAACCTTTCTTTTACTGTCTATGGAGCTAGCTGAAATGATCTACGATCTGAGCTACTGCGCATGTGCAAGTGCAATCAAAGATATTACAGAAGAAAAGAGGTTTCACTCTGTAGCTAAAACAGAGACAAGGTGAAAAGAGGATCTGCAGGGCGCCCAGATAGCTCAGTTGGTAGAGTTGCCGCCCATATATAGAGGCTCACTCCTTGATGCAGCGGGCCCGGGTTCGGCTCTGACCTGTGGCCCTTTGCTGCATGTCATTCCCCCTCTCTCTCTTTCACGTCTTCAGCTGTCCTGTCAATTAAAGGCCTAAAATGCCCCAAAAAATTATTTTAAAAAAAGAGGATCTGCAGCAGTGAGAGAGAGCTGTGCAGTATAACAAAAATATGGTGTTTTTTGAAAATTAAACCATGTAAACCTACTCTGGTACAACCTTAAAATACAATTATGAACCTGAAAATGAGCATAATATGGGCGCTTTAATATCAAATTATACAAGGTTATGGTCAAAATCAGCTGTCATCACCACAAAAATACAAATACTCCGATTATCATGCAACTCAGTGATGGACATAAATGCCAGTTTTATGAATTGATTAATCAACACTACTGAAATGAGGCAGGTCCAATTGTGATTTTGACCGAGGTTATGGTCAAAATCAGCTGTCATCACCAAAGATACAAATACTCCGATTATCATGCAACTCAGTGATGGACATAAATGCCAGTTTTATGAATTGATTAATCAACACTACTGAAATGAGGCAGGTCCAATTGTCTCATTCAGTTTTCAGCATGCACACAGTGTAGTTCTCCTGGGTCCCTGTCCATTTTCTGCTGTCTCTCAGGCAAACTAAACAGGCTTAATGTGTATCCTGAAGACCCCACAAACAAATCCACAATAATCTGCTTACATATGCATAATTGTGAGTGATTTAAATTCCCAGTTGCTTACGAGGAAGGAGACTGTTATTGATTGACAGATTAGTGAGTTGTCTCTCTTATGACTTGCTCACTGAACACAAGCAGAAAGAAAAACAAATCATTAAAACTTCCTTCACAAGCTGACCTGTGCAAACTAGATTCACAGTGGTAATTTGAAAAGGTGTTATGCTGTGTGCCATGCATGAGCTTTGATATGGAAGGCTGAGAAAATCTTTTTCGAATTGATATGCAAGGATGCTTGTTGGAAAATATCAATCAGCAAGCAGCAGGGGTCTTACGATACTGATGAGCAGACACATATGTCTGCTGCTTTATAAAGGAATGTTTCTTTCTGTTCCCTCTGTCTTTAGAACTGCAAACACATTCTTTGAATTCAGGTGCTTATTGTCTTCAGCGCTCGTGCCTCAATCTGCTTTTATGTTTCCCCTGATTTCTGCGACACTGTTCTCTACCGCACTGGAGATGTGCCTTGACTTAAATGTCATCCTGATGTTCTCTTGTCAAAATACATTCAAACGTCAGATCTGCAAGCCCCGGGACACGACCACACCCCAGGAGAGCTTGATTTTTTTTTTAAATACAGAAGTGACGGATGGTAATGTTAAGGTGAGGCTCTGATCAGAGGAGTAACATTAGAAAACAAGATGAAGGCAGATGCAGCTAAGGCCACAGTGTGAGAGAAAGTTGAACAGTTCAATCCAAGGCCTTTTCCATATATTTTCAACAAAGCCACTGTATCTAATCTGATGCCCTTGTCTCTGGGATTCAGTCACTGGGCTGTCATTCAAATGTGCACAAAACATCAGCTTTGAAGTTAATTCTTGGACACAAGGCAGCTGGAAAAGACAATGCACATGGAGAATGACAGCAAAAGAGAAAGACACAGATCATTATTTATACCAACACAATATGACATCAGCGGTGATTACGGTTTTTGCATAGCCAAAGGAAAAATCAATATGGCTGGTTGTGACTGACATGATTCTCCTGTGCTTTCACTGAAACAGAGAGAGAAGGACTTTAGAGTGATTAGTGAACCTTCGGTGGGCTTTTGCAAATCTGTCATGCATGCTTGTCAATCAAAAGATTTCCTTCTGCAGCCAAATGAAGAGAGATTATGTTTATTGACAATAACAGGACTTCCAATCCAAACACAGTGAAGATATAAAGCCTAATGGTAAATGTGTACCAGGACGTTTAATTTCTTTAATAACTTTAATGGACTATAGCTGCTTATCTTTTCTCCTCTGATAGCCCCATATATATATTTAGGTGTGAATTTGTATCCTCATGAAGCCTTTTGTGCTGTTCTATACTTGGAAGGTCATTTTCTAGCTCCTTATCTTCACTACCCAGGTCGACGTCTGGTCCGTGCCAAATGTCAAACAAGGCTGAGATTGTTCGCTGTTGGTTGCCGGAACCAAGCTGGCTACTGTAATAGCAAATTCATGAAAAACATAATTTTGCAGCAGTGTGGGGCAGCTTTGTGGTGAAAACATGCAGAAGCCCATGATTGCTTCATGTACTGCTAGCTGTTAATTTCGTGGAAATAGAAGATGGTGCACCTCATACGGTATATGAATACAGACATGGCAAGCTATCACATGTTTAGAACACTAGATGGGTAGCCATGCCAAATTTCCATATTCATTTATTAATTTTATTTA
Source organism: Perca fluviatilis (assembly GCF_010015445.1). Classification (NCBI taxonomy): domain Eukaryota; kingdom Metazoa; phylum Chordata; class Actinopteri; order Perciformes; family Percidae; genus Perca; species Perca fluviatilis. The sequence continues at coordinate 15,174,877 of NC_053124.1, read as the reverse complement.
GTTTTGTATTGACCTTTTTTAATGTAATGTGTAATCGTAGAGCCCAACCAATATATCGACGGGCCGATATTAGGCATTTTCCAAACTATCGGTATTGGCATTTATAATGGCCGATAAATGAATATTTAAAAAATAAAATAAAAACGGACGAAACACCCTTCAACCATGTTATGAGTGTTGGCGTTGCATAGTTTCTCCACCAGAGGGCACTCTACAACGTCTCTGTTGGCAACACTTGTGTTTAACCCTTTAAGTTTCATAGCTTAAGTTTGTATTTTTATACATTTTATTTATCAGAACTTTAATATATTTTGATGTTCCTGTGTTCTGTTGTGACAATAAAACAAACAACTTTATTTTTATACTGCATTATCATATTATTTTAGTAAATAACTACAAATAACTCATGTTAGGGAAATCTGTTTATGTTTTGTTACGCGTTTCTGGATTTTTTTTGAAAATGTATATCGGCCGATATATCGGAATATCGGATTTTTAAATCACCAAATATTTGTATCGATATCGGCCTTAAAAATCCTTTATCGGTTGGGCTCTAGTACATTGTTTATATTTAAATAATTGAGCTTTGTTTTGCATACAACCCTATGTGAGTCTGGGTTTTACCTCAGCTTTATGGTAATCTAACAAGTTGGTGACTTCCCTTGAGAGTGAGTATCCAATTTCTAACCCCATACTGTGTTGAGAACACGGGGTCTTCATGTCAAATCCACACTAATCACCTAAACCCAGGATTTGCCATGGATTTTCAGAAAGCTAATCAAGTGTTTGAACACTTCCACTCAGGGTGACCAGAAAGAAGGTGGAATAGCCGACCTCCTGATGGTCTGGACCCATGACTGATGATTAAGTGCGTTGTCTGCATGGGGCAGATGACTCTCAATAGGACACACAGCTAGTTATGTCTTCTTCTAGGGTGTCCACAATAATCACAGCCCGCCACAGGTAGCTGGACATTTAGGACTGAGCCATGAGAGGCAACATGTGGAGCTAACACAAGAATGTTCCCCACCACAAATAAAAAGTCATTGTTTGCTGTGTTGAGCTCAAACATAGTCACATGTCAGGCAAAACATAAACATTACTTTCTTTCAGCAGGCAGATGATATAAAGGGCTTATGCTGACTGGCAGGTGAAATCTGCATGTAAACATGTCTGTTCTTACTCTGATCTGAGGATCTGCTGCTTACAGTCTTGTTGGCAATGCATATAAGTATCCACTGTGGCACAAGATCTATGAGCATGAGACTGCTACTATGAAAAGAATGAATGTGTGGTTCATTTTTACATTCATTCTTCAGTTGGCTATTAAATAACTAAGAAGCCAGGTTTTGGTTTGAGCACTGGCTATTCATTAATTTCTAAGCTCTCACTAGCTAGTTCCAAACTAGTGCTTTACTAAATGTTTAGAAATGTTTGAAAGCTTGTAAAGACTTTAGAAATGTGCAATTTGTTGCTTTGAAACATAGGAAGTACAGACCAATCAAAAGCAAGGAACAGTGTATACAGGAAGTAACTGTAGCATCCCAAGCTGTAACATAACCTTCAAAATAACCTTCAAATAACTTCAAAGGTCTGGAAGACATTATATACTATATGATTATAGAATCCTTTAAACCATACTGCACTGCTGCTGCACTGCTGTTCCCCTGCTTGTTAATTAGGCAAAATATCCACTAAACTGCCCATTAACCAGCAACTTAAATACAATCTTTAGAGCCCCAAAATTCTTTATTTTTCAAGGGCACATTTCAAAGTTAACAGAGCCAATTATCATATGCATGATTATAGATGTGTCCTGATAGCCCATCTGTCTTTGGTCCGCTGATCTGGGCCTCTCTCCTCCCTTAAGCGTATGAAGTTCTGTCACTTCATGAAACTAATCTTTATGTATGGTTGCTGTCGTGAGCATCAGACTACATTTACTATTCTAATGTATGCAGATCGAGCTTTCATTTCCATATTGAGTCTCCTGGTGCCTCTTGAATGACTGAACGAGACCTTTGGTAAATACAGCTAAGCGGGGACAGGAGAAGCAAACATAGCAGAGTCTTTCTCATCGTATCATACGTCAGACTAGATTTAGAGAGGAGTCCTTCCAGTAGATGTAAATCAAAATTAGGTGGGACACCGCTCATTCTAACATCACAGACCACATGTGGCTTCTTTTAAGCATATCAGAATCAATAAACTGATATGCCACTATTCCTATATTGGTAGTTATTTCTTGGAGGTTTTAGGAGAATATTGGAGCTTATAGAAATTACAATATGTTCCGAGGGAAGTCTCTGAGGCGATGCTTCAGTGAAGATGTCATTAAACCAGTGTCAATCAATGTCATGCTGTACAATGGAAACCATGAATGAAAGAGGAGCGAGTCAGGGAAGATGCACAGTGTACTGTCATGAAAGGGGAGCTTCAGTAAGACATAGTATTGATCCCCATGAAAAACATGTCCCTGCCCAGTACTATTTGTACTGTTAATAACATCCATTTCATAAAATGTATACATCATATAAAGATTAAAAACATTTCAAATTTGAGCATATGCCATAATCATAAGGCCATAATGTGTGTCAGTAGTGTGAAAAAAATGTTGACAATGTTAACCAACAGTTTCTGGCCACCTGCTGAATGTAAGTCACATTTTCACTCTCCTTTTAGCTCTGTCTTGGTCTCCACCAGCTCCTGAGGGAAATATCTATCTCTTTAGCTGCTAAATGCTCCTCTATGTTCGTCAGCTAGCTAACTATGTCTGTCTGCTGTTTGGTGCTGGGTATGTGATGTGTAAAGTGGGTTTTGAGAGCTTTGTTGCTGAAATTAACAGCCTGCCGCAACTGAGAACAGCGCTATGAGAGCAGTGAGAGTGACCCCAAACAGTTGCAAGGACACCCTTCGCATTGTCACATTGTTCTCGTGTTGTCATGTGATACATTTTTATAATAATGCAATGGAGTATGTTTTGTTACTTTCACTAAGGATCTGAATACTTCTACCACTGATGTGTTTGTAGAGACACATTTTCATGTGACATTTATTTTGTTTCTCAATTTCTCATCATAATGATTTAAACTGTTTCGATAGGCTACATTGAACATGTAAATCACTACAGCGACAGTCTGCTCAAGTGATTCAGCTCAAACTGATTTATATTGTACCTGGTCTGCTTCTTTTTTTTTGGTCCCACCAAAAACAGAAAATGATTTATTACTGCCATATATTACTTCTAAATATGGACTGACAGATCACTCATTCATTGGGCAGTTTTGGCAACCTGTCTGTCATCCTGCATCTGCAGAGAGATGCACAGCCGCAGGAGAAAAACAAAACAAAACTTGTTCTGCTGACTGACAGCCGGGTAACGCTGCACTCAAAAGTTTGATTTTATTTTCTGTGATGGTCACAAAGAGTAATCGAAGCAGAGAAATATTTGGATGTTAATTTTAGTGGAGACTGCAAAACTCAAAGAGAAAATTATGCATGTTGGTACACCACAACAGTAAGCCAGTGATGGAGAAATGATCAGCAGATGAGTCAAGTTAGCTTGGAAGCAGCAAACCCAACACAAGGTTAGCTGTAAACAACAATATCAATCTGCACTTCACAAGGCTTTAATGGAGATCTCCTGGAAAATGATGCATTCAAAGATTTTAACATCCTGGGGTCTTTTGAGTTGAGAGTGGAGAAAATGAATCGAGCACTCTTGGCAGAGATTTCTTTGTTGTTTGTGTTTTTCTTTGAAGGAAATAACTGTACTCTATACTGCCCAGAGGAGATTACACATAAGAGGATCCCAAAGAAGTGGGTAAATACAGGTTATTATGTGATCATGGCAGATTTGTTGTGAAATAAAAGTCCTTTCCCTAAACTGGCAGAAAAAAACTGGGTGCTGTTGTGTTTTTGAGCCAGGTCCTCAATCTGTTACCCTGGCAGCTCCAGTGGAAATATAGGGACCAACTGATCAGACTGTGGTTATACTGGACATTTAAAGGAAGAAAGAGACTAGCTGATGGTACAGTGTGTGATGCAGTGGCACCCTCCAGTGGACACAATGCTTGTCACTGCTTCTTTCTAAGGAGGACACTATAATAATGCTTCATACCCTAGTTTGATCTTATATTTCCTGCAAGAAATGTATTCCATCTGTGTTGCATTAATGGAGATAAAACGATTTATAAGCAAAACCTTATCTGCCCAGACTACAGTAGTATTACAGTTTTTCCCCTGGCAGAACCATGCTCTGTAGAAACTCCAAAGGAAGAAAAGTGTAAGAAATCCAAACATGGGGAGTGTCTTGTTTATTGAGCATTTTAACCAGGAGAGGATGCTGCTCTCTCACTCATGAAGCGACAGGTTGGAGTTAACGGAGGAGAAAACAGTATGTGCACTCAGAAAGTCTTTGTCTGACAGAAACAGAAACAAGCAGCAAAAGAAAAAATGAGTATCCACAGTTTGAATAGTTAATACAGTAACTCAAAATCCAGTAAAGGTTTGACAGGTTTTTTGGAGATCAACACATTTCTATTGAATGGCATTTTAAAAGAAAAGTTGACAAATATGGTTGTAAAACAAATCTTAAAGGAATTCTACAAATGGTTGCCTGTTGTTTTTATCTTTCTTATTTTATTTTGGGAGAAGCAGTTCATTTTTCCTCTTCTCTCTTTTCTTTCATTGTCTGCAGATGGTCATGGGCTGTCCCTAGAAAGGATTGTGGGAGGCGTTTAGACGCTTCACGTCTCTCACATTGTTGCCAGAGGCGTTCGAGGTCCAGTGAGATTCTTTAAAATATCTTTAAATGTTGTAATGAGCAGGTAGAAAGAACTCCAGTTTTAGATCACTGTAGCCTTCTGGAGCTTTAGTGAGAGACTGCAGTCTAGACACGGGAGCCTGAGATGAACAGGTTGATCAACAGTGTGTATATGTGTATGTGAACCAAATGCAATAATATTACCATATGACCATTTTTTTAGATTTTGCCTTTCCGCAGCACTGTGGAGATAGGTCTGGCAATGCGAGACCAGGTGCTCATAGATCGATGGTTAATATACATATTGATTTCAACAAATAAAAAAAAACACTGCAACATGTAAGTTATGGAAGACAGACATAAACACACATATAACTTACATTAATCTGTAAACAGATGTAAGTCTCTAAGTTATATGCATATATTTATTATTAACCTAGTGCACCAGTTGTCCACCATGTGTTAAAGCTAAACATCAAACCTCATTCTCTCCCTTTTTGTCTTTTTGAAGGACAGCATTCCTGGGGATAGATCTGGAAAATGTTTGACTTTATGAGTCAAAGTGGAGCGCCCAAACTAACCATGAGTTTTGGTCTGTATGAGGCTACACTGTCTCATCTGTGGAGGAGGAGCAGGCTCAGTCTGGCCTTCAGGTCCTCTGATGGAGCCACCTTCGTGGACCCAGCTCCTAACCTGAGACACAGCTGTAGACTAGGAAATTATTAATTTATATGCACACAATCAAAAATAATATCTATAAATGAATTGTGTAGTTATTACAGTAGACCATATAACTGCAACATCCATGGGTTTGATTCTGACAAGGGACCTATCAATTCAACTAAGGCTAAAATTCTGGTGGTGTGGAGGGGGATTTTATTCCTGTTCGCTTTGAAAAATTCACAAGATTATGTGACATATTTACAAATAAATAGGAAAAGAAGCATGAGGAAGGAATAGAGTAGTCTACTTACAGACTCAGAATGGATTTCATTTTAACTACAGTACAGTAAATTACAAAATAAAACACACAACCCAGACTGTGCATAGATACAAGAAATATTTGTAATGGTTCTATAAAAAAATCTACTGCAGATCTTTGAGAAATTTCAACTGCAAGAGCTCAGTCTTAACTTTTACCAAACATGCAACGTGTATTTTGTATGTACAGAATGGAGGCTCGTGGGACCCGACAGTGTGTCTGTCTAAGAGAGTCATGACAAAATGAGAGAGTACAGCTCTCTCTGTGACCGAGGTGCAGCAGCTGAACCATCATGCAATACTGTGTGGTCACCAAGCTGGCGTTTAGACTGCACAGAGCACAGGAAGCAAGTCGAATGGACTAACCCTCCCTTTATCCCTGCAAAAACACAATAAAAAAAAAAAAAAAAAAAAAAAAAAAAAAAAAAAAAAAAAAAAAAAAAAGAAAGAAAAAAAAAACATCAAAAAAGAAAGACAGACTACATAAAGAGACAAATGCGTGCGAGAAGCAGACAATCGTTAAAGAAATATAAAATACACAGTGAAAAAAAAGCGAGGGAATGAGAAGAGAAAAAGGGTAAAAACAGGAGAGACAACGTGGCAGGAGGTTTCGTCCGATGTAGACCTTGGATGGGATGATAGGACTCCGGGTTCATCTGAGGATGTGTGCTGGAAGAAAGCTCTGCCTAACCATTCATAAGTGTGCTGTCACTAAACAGTCATTAACTTTCAAACCCCTTTAACTGCTGTTTGCACTTTGGCTGATGGAACTTTTTGCATCATGCAATTTAGTTTTCACTATATATTTGATGCCACCCCCGTGGCATTAAATACAGTTTAATATATGGCAAGAATTAACATAATCTACATGTAATAGCAGTATTACAGTGCAATGCATAAGTATTATACGGGAGGATCGCTTGGCTGGACTTAACTTATTGTCTTTCCAAATCACAATCCTCTCCTGTCTTTGTTTTTTCTTCTTGCAGACAGACTTTATCTCAATGATCAGGCTGCCCTATTAAAATGGAACTTCCTGTTTACCCCCAAGAAAGGGCGATTTGGCTGTTGAATAAATCAGGAACCTCTTTAAGGTCACTGCACACCGAACGAATGTTGAATATCCTTGCAAAACAGTCCAACAAAAGGATTGATTTAAGCAGTTTGACCTTTGCAGTATGACTTGTTCGCGCCCCTGTTATCCTGCTCGTGGGTTCCGACATTGTATCCATGTTGACTTTAACACTTATAGAAAACTTGCTTATGCCAGGAAGAGAAATCACAAAAAAATCATCTTTTAAGGGACTAAAGTCTAAAACCGTACATGCGTGAGCACCTGGGTGCTGAAGTAGGGATGACTCTATAGATAATGAGATGTGTAAAAACAATACATTCAACACATTTAAAAGGAAAGTGACTGCATAACCCCGTGTGAAGGTTTGTGACACTGAGGGAATATAGAAGCACTGCAGAGCAGACTGCAGGTAATTGCAGGTTTCACCTCTCCTTGGCCCACCTTTCAATTTACACTTTATTGCCGTTGAAATGGGGAGATTGTCTTAACGTGCAATCACAGGCCACGTGCTTGTAAAGACAAGGTATGGCTAGAACACTCACACACTCCCTTCACATACATCACCTCACAGAAGCAGACCTGAGATTTACAGTGTTTGGTCTTTTAAGCCCCCTATGTTGCCTTCCAGGCAGCGCTGCCTAGAAGGCACTAGGATTAGGCAATGGTTATGGTTAGGGTTATGGTTAGGTGCCTTGAAGTCAAGAGTCGCAACGCTGACTTGAAGTTGACGTTGGGGGCTTAAAACACCATTGAGCGGTGTGTGCACAACTTTTTTCCTTTCTGTGCAATGGAATTTCTACCTATAACTGCGTGATACAGCAACAGAAACAATCTGTCTGAATATAGTTAATATAGTTATTCTTTCTTCTTGTTTGTCATAGTAGATGTGTTTATTATATTATAATGTCTGCCTGGCTGGAGCGGGCGGTTTTATTTACATGGAGATTTTGCTTTATTTATTTTTGTCATTGTCAGAATAAACAGAGAACAACTCCAAAGAGACCCTGTGGTACGGCATCTTCCTTACTAACCAACACAACGCAGAAGCCCACCGGTTACACCTATGCTTTATATTTCTTTCATGATTCCTGTTCTGTAAGATACTCTGACCCTGCCAATGAGCAAATGTCATGGCATATATTTAAACAACACTTCAACATTTGGGGAAATACACATATTCGCTTTCTTCCAGAGACAGTTAGATGAGAAGATCGATGCCACCTTTATGTTTGTACAGTATATATGAAGCTACAGCCAGTAAGCTTAGCTTAGCAAAAAGACTAGAAACAGAGGTAAACACTTAGCCTGGCTCTGTCTGAAGGCAACAAAACACACCTACCAGCACCTCTAACGCTCAATAATGAACACATTATATCTCATTATTTATCTAATTTTTTGCAGTTCCTGGAAGAAGAGGTCGCCAGGCAGCCATTGGGAATCCAGGAAGTCAATACTCAGTAAAACTACAACATGCGTCAAATGAAAATGGAGACAGTTACTGTATTACTGTATTTGGATTTTAAGTTGGCCACTTTGTTAAATAAAATATGAAAAAAAAAGAATATGACATGTGTTTGGTGAGCTTTAGAGGTGTTGGTAGCCGGATTATTTTAATCTTTGAACTAAGCATGGCTAGCTATCCCCCCCTGATTCCAGTATTTGTGCTAAACTAAGCCATATGTCTCCTGGTTGCTTCATATTTAACAGACAATTATGAAAGTTATCTATCTCTCGGCAAAAAGCGTATGTCCAAACGTGTCACTTGCGTGTCCATTATCAAGCAGATCATGAAAAAAAAAAAAAGAAAAGTTAAACCTATCAGATTCCAGCCAGGAAATCCCTCCACCAATCACACGTAAGCATCATCCTCCTTGGAAAGTATTAGCAGAGACAGTTTAGAAGTAGAGAATCTTTGGTAATAGGAGGTGCGTAGAAAAAGAGGAGCTAGGAAGCAAAGAGTGTGTCTGGGTGGGACAGGGAGGAGTGGGGAAGGGTGGGAATGTTGCAGGGTGGCAAAGGGAGCAAGGGAGGAGGCTGAGGAGTGTCTGAAAGCGCAGGTTTCCACTTTTTTTTATGCCATCAGTGAAAGTAATGCAGCCCGTAAGAAAAGCAGTCTGCCTACTTTATCACTTCCCCTCATATGGAGGTGGGTTTACATCCCAAAGGGTGTCATCCAGTGGACACCATCAACACCCACAACAGCACCTGGGCAGGCTTGTCCCACCTCCCCCTCTGACCACCAGGGGAGAAAGACGGAGTGAAGACCATTCGGAAACACCAACCCTTTGGCCATAGAGATTCCACATAAGCTTCATTCCTTCCTTGTGTTGATTTTTGGTTCCACTGTTACTGACAAGCACTGCAGGCTGAGACAATCCAGCAGTGGCAGTCTGAGCTCAGGGAAAGAGAGGAAAAAAGGCATGGGGGAGGGGAGAGTTCTGGACCTTTTAAGATGTCTATGGAAAATGAATCATGGGGGCCTGCACAGGGGGAGATCCAGAGGAGAAACACATCTGGATAGGAAGAATAAAGAAAAGAATAGGATTGAGAAAGAGCAGAAAATGCATTTCCTTAATGAAAGTTAAAAGGTGTTAATAGGGTTTGTTCTAAAGGTATATTGAATGTGACACCCCAAGTGAAACGTCATGTACCTTTTATCAGAATAAAGTAGTAATGAAAAAGAAAGATAAAAGAGGACAAGCAAATATAAGTTAAAGTTTACACGGTGACAGATGAGTAGACAATGGGGAAAAAAGGAGACTGTGAAATATCATCTGTTAGTTTTATGCCCTGTTATTCTAAACTGGAGACATCCCTACCTAAATACTGACTTTTCTCCACAATAGGCGGGCAGACGCAGGGAAATGCAATCCAACGCTGCCAGCTCTCAATTGCCTTTAGTTGCTGGGGCTTGTCATGAAGATCTTTTTTTCTCTGTTCACTTTTAGAAATTGGTTTGAGCCATGAGCAGCAGACACCGTCTCAGGAGCCTGACTCAGCCACGTCATCTCCAGGTCTGTGTGAAGGGAAATGATCACTGTGCATCACAGTGTTATTAATAAAAAAGAAGTAATTTTATCAAAGAAGGAAATGATCTACATTCCTTGTACTGTGAGACTGTTTCAACCTCTTAACATACAGTTTTTGCTTTTGGCTTCCCCTGAAGGTTGTTAAAATGACCTCATTCCACACTGTGACATGTATATTACAGTATGTATTGACATTGAATCTTTATGATGTTTACACAATATTCAAACCAAAAAAAAAATGTTTTGTATGACACACCCATTACGTGGAAATATTCGAAAGTTTGTGTGGATCATTTAGTACACATTTCAGCAGGCCGATTGGTATCCTGGGAAACTTCGGGCTTTGATTTGAGCTTTAAATGTTAAATAAAGCTCAATTGGTTGGAACATAGCATGAGTATATAGATTGGTTAACCTGCAGGCTGGTACTTTTTTCATGTGCAAGTATCTAGTTTTACTTGAGAAAAGTAAGACAAAAATCCAATAAAGTACACAGAAAACACCTTGAATGGGTGAGAGGGTGCGGTGAACAAACGTGGACGAGGAAAGACAGAAGGAATAGAAGAAAAACAAGAAAAACAAGGAGATAATTCCTGCCATGTTGGAAGAAGTCCACATCTGTGAGGCTGGAGGCTGCAGATTTAGAGCTCAGACTACATGCTGGAAAACTCTCTGTCTCTCTCTTCTAATTCCTTTCTCAGCATTTTGACTAAAAGTAAAATCTTACAGCACTCTAAAACTTTAACAATGTTTCTGTAAAGCTCTGTAAAATTGGACGCTACCAGAAAGTGTGTGTGTGTGTGTTCTATACAATTGGTGGTTATTATACACAGCTATTAGCCTGTTGATCAATGTTTCTGTCATAATAAATATATACAGTATGCTGAATGTTTTGCTGTCATGTCAGACAAAAAGATGTGTCACTTGTGTAATTGCTCTGCCTTTGCTGTACTGATAACATACTTTTCTACACGCAAGACACAACATATGCATCACTAAAAATATCTACAGTACAAAACAGTTGAGTGGTTCACATGCACAAAGAAGGGTCTTTGGTTTGTTTCAGTGACGGTGTGAGAGAACAGTTTCAGTCAGTGGCCTTCATCACTCCATGTTGCCTCTGAAACACCAAATCAACATAAATCTATGAGGTGAAAAAATACTGCAGATTACATTCATATATCTTTATCTCATACAGTATATATTCACATACAGTATCTGAAGCTCAAGTGGAAGAACAGGTCAGCCATTAATTGCAGCATGGCTGGATGGATAATCAAGGCAAAAGATTTGTGACGAGAAGGGGATTTTTTTTTCCCAACCCTAAACACTAAGTGATCATGTAAACAAAGTCCTGCAAATGAAGGTAAATTATTCCAAATCTAGAATCGATCATACTGATTTATATGTGTTCACAGGGCCACTTGAATATGTCTGTGAAAGTTAAAAAGAAAAGAAAAAGCTGACTGTGTTGAAGTGGGACAGTCCTACTGCCTACTCATACATACATACATAACATAACATAACATAACATAACATAACATAACATAACATAACATTCATGATGTCAACCATCATGGTAACAGAAGGAGATATTACTAGGCAGGCGATGGTCAGGGATTAATATGTAAGTTTTCAGTCTAAAAGTTAAAAGACATCATACCTAGGTTGCTCTAAAACTTCAAATGAGAAAATATAACCTAACTGAGCTCAGATCTTTAATAGCAATCTTCTCAGTTTTGCTTTTATGAGTGGAAACATGTATTTAGGATCAAAGCCCACCACCAGTTACGCAGTTATTTCCTTATTTAGATCATAATATGTTGCCATTCCTTTTTTAGATATCGTTTTTTATAACTACCTCAGCTTCAATGTCTTTTCCTGTGTCTTAAATTAAATCGGAAGATCAGATAATAGAGCCCCGGGCTCTTTCTGATTACAGACAGGTATGGACCTTTAAATAAATAACAGCAGTTTCATTTCAAAGGCACCACAGTCTCCTTCTTACAGTCTTCATTCCTGAAAACATTCAAACCTCCCACCCTGCATGGTACAGTAATCAATAGTTTTGTTTGATGAAGTGAGCTTGCAAACATAAAACTGTGTGTGCCAAAATAAAGGCTCAGAATGAACATGAACTCAATACACAAAATGCGTCTTTTGCTTTGTTGATAACATTATATGCCTTGTATACAAATCATACAATTTGCATTTTGACACACATTCTGGCAGATGTCCTCTTGTTTATAATTCCATACAAATTGGTTTTTGGCTATTAATTCAGCACAGCTTTGATTAATAATGTGAAATTATTATTCCACTGAAGTGCACTGCTCAGCTCACTGGATACATGAGATGATCCGACAAATCGTAATAAGACTAAACTTCTTACATTTGCATGAAAATATGGTTTCCACAAGCAAGCAATACAAGCAATTAAAAGGTTTGAAAATACCCAAATTGAATCACAGCACCAATTTTTTTCTAACAAAGCAGAGCAAACTCTCTCTCTCTCTCTCTCTCTCTCTCTCTCTCTCTCTCTCTCTCTCTCTCTTCACACCAGTCAGGGCTTGTCCTCTTCAGCTCAGAGTCCCTCTCCGGTCTCAAACCCCCCCCAGGCAGACCGCCTCCTCTCAGAGCCTGGGTTACTCAGGTCACAACAGCACAGTGGTGATGAAATTAGCATCGAGCAACTTTATCATATTAATACATATGTGCTGAAAATAGTAGACAAAAAGAATGAATTAAAAACAAGAATGACAAAAAAATGACAAAAGCAAAGACGGAGTGACAGAGAGTATGGTGGATTCACAAGCCAGTCCAACTTCTTACTTTTCTTCTTTGTCTCTGAGTATTCTGCTTCTGCTTTTCCATCATTTATAAAACTGTATGCCATTCTGCAAGCTATAATGAAATCTTTTCTCCTACAGTTTTGTAGTGTCCTTTAGTACTGTAAGATAAACCTTATTTCCTATGTTTATCTCATTTCATGAACCCCTGACCAACATTTTGTTCCAAACAAAAATGAGGTTCAAACCTGAAATTGCTGATGTGGTGTTAAGACGTTAATCTTGTACAGCTTTCACCAGACTCTCCTAAATCACACAGTTATCAGTTATTTCTTAGCCAGCCAGCTGTGTATGTTAATCTGCCATCCTGCATTCTGTAGTGTGTGTGTGTGTGTGTGTGTGTGTGTGTGTGTGTGTGTGTGTGTGTGTGTGTGTGTGTGTGTGTGTGTGTGTGTGTGTGTGTGTGTGTGTGTGTGTTTGTGTGCATCACATCTAAATGGATATTTAACAATGAGCACCAAAAACAAAAGTTAATATTTCAGAACCTGGATTTAAAAGAGAGGTGGATTTTTAAAAAACTGCAGGAAAACCAGATATGCTCCCCCCTTCATCCAAATCCAGCAGTGGACACGTGGAAGAAGTTTCTGTTCATCGTGAAGTTTTGGGCTCAGCAGGAGAAAAAAAAGAGCCACAAAGCAGGACTGGAGAGGAGGAAAAGAAAAGTTTTTTTTTGTTAAATTAGACTCCGCCCCGGCATTATAATTGACTGCAGGAGATGATCTGGTCAACAAACTGAACTAGGCGAAGAGGGGAAGTGCGAACACGCCCTAAAGCTATGAAGTGTGTGGCATGTGTGTGTTTACATTACAGACGAAAAGAAAAGACAGAGGAGACTAAAGTAAAAGAGAGATGACAACGAGGGAAGAATAGATTAACAAATAGAAAGAGATATTAGTAAATCTGTGTCTTGAGCATCAAAGATATGCAGTATGTGTCAGAAAACAACCGTAAGAAAAAATAGAAAGATTTAGCATTGGGGACTTTTTCTTAATTTGCAGTTTCCATTTAGCTTGTTGGCAACAGAAAATAAGAAAAAAAGATAGCTATAGAGAAGAAAAGGTGTGTGAGAGAGTGAGACGAGCCCATACCTGTCCCACTGTCACACGTAAACGCTGGAATGACTGGGAGTCACTACGAGAGTCGGGACCACCGCGTTGTTTAACAAGTGGTCTCATCCATTAGTCTTTACTGTCATTATAAAACCAGGGCTCAGCTGTCTCAGCAAACACCTCATTCTTTTGCTATTTGCTCAGTGCAGGGTGCATGACCATATAGCTGTAGTGAAATAATCAAAGTGCAAAGTAATAAAATACATTAACATAATTTACCTGCAGTAATCTGAATATCATTATTCACCATCTGGGGGCCAAAGGTCAAAAGCATCTGCGGAAGTGATTCATTATAAGTCATAGCCACCTTAAGGCTTTATAGTAGATAAATCGTGACACTGATTCCTTAAAAAGCTGCATTCTTGGAAAAAATTGTATCCTCATGTTGTCAGCTACTGTATGGTCTACATAGCATTTCCTGTGCTAACTTGCAAACTCCAAAGCAGAATTCATGTGATTTTTTTTCTTTTCTTTTCTTAGTAAATTATCTCTGGAGAGAGATACAATACAGAAGGGATGATGCTTTCCTGCATGAAAAGGCAAACTCTGGAGTTAGTCAGCTGATAGTGAGAGGGACACTTCCTCTCTCAACAGAATGATAGGAACCAGTTGGCTTTAAAAGACTAGGGTATCTGCACATTTGTTTGCTTTGCAACGGCAACAGATTAAGCTCATTTTTGTATTTCGTCTCAAAATATTTATGAGACAACAAATCTGAATCCATTTCCATGTTAAAGAAATAGTTCAACATTTTGGGAAAAACTCTTGTTCACTTTCTTGCCGAGACTTAGATGAGAAGATCGATACCACACTCGTGTACGGTAAATATGAAGCTACCACCAGCAGCCGGTTAGCTTAGCTTAGCACAAAGACCGGAAACAGAAATAAACAGCTAGCCTGGCTCTGTCCAAAGGTAACAACCTTATAACATGTTAACATATCTTGTTTGTTGAAGTACAAAAACGGAAGTGTAAAAATAAGTTTCCCTCTGAGTACAGTCTTTTTGCTAAGCTAAACTAACTTGCTGCTTGCGATCCTTTTATCTTTAGCAGAATGGTATTAATCTAACTCTCAGTGAGAAAATGAAAAAAGCCCTAAATGTTGAACTATTCCAGCTTTACTTTGCACCTGCTAGCCTAATTACACCACAGTTTCTTCCAATAGAGATTTTAATGAACAATTCACTTTCTACTCTTGTTATCTGAACATTTTATTTATGATTTAAAAGTGAGAGAAATGTACGAGCACAACTACAGAATAAGAGCAAAAAGGCAAAACACTTTGGCAAATGGCAAAGCTCTTTCATCCATACAACACTGACACATCAAGGGGGGAAGAGGTTCAGATGCCTCCCTTCTGTTCCTCATTCCATCTGTACTATCAGAGACACAAAGAAAGGAAAAAGGAAGCAAATGCAACAGAGAAGGGAAAGAGAATGGGAATAAATAAGAAAACAGAATTGAGGAAGAAATAATCTTAAAATGAAAAGTGAAGACGAAGAACAAAGAAGAAGAAGAAGCAGGGAAGTAGAGGAGGAAAGCAGAGGCAGTAGATTTTAACCAGATGCAGAACTTTCACAGTGGACGTCAGCCAACAGGCATGTACTCATACTTTAGCTATGTCATGGGCTGCCTGCTCTACCCTAAAACCTCCCCCCTCCTTTACTCTCTCCCCCTCTCTCTATGTCTTTCAAACTCTCTCTCTCTCACTTACCCCTCTTCTCTCAACCTCTCTAAACCCAATGTTAACCCCTCTCTCTCTCTCTCTCTCTCTCTCTCTCTCTCTCTCTCTCTCTCTCTCTCTCTCTCTCTCTCTCTCTCCCTCTCTCTCTCTTTATCTCCCTTTTGTTCATGCTTGCTGCTTCTGACTCATCCCCATACTGCATAAATAGACGTCTGACAAAAGGGGGGACGTGGACTGTGTATTGCCGTGATAAATGCTGGTCGTGAATTTTCGTCTAGTCTAGGTAATAAGTAGGATGGCAAATTTAAAGGACGTGGCTTAAAAGTACAACAACTGGTTCCATGAAACCCCAGCTACAGTGTACGATTTCTGTCTGAAATCAGACGCTGTTGAACAGACGCTCAGGCTAGCATTTGCTATGATGGTGATTTTCCATTGAGCACCCTAGAAACAAGAGGGGGGAGAGAGAGAGAGAGAGAGAGAGAGAGAGAGAGAGTGGGAGGGACTAGACAAAAGAAACTGGAAAAAAAAATAAAACCATCTGTAATTCTCAAATGGAATTTCTTCCATCATGAGCCAAACCTCCAAATGTAACCAGCAGAGGAGGTCAAAACACACACACACACACACACACACACACACACACACACACACACACACACACACACACATAGACTGGTGGATCTGGTGGCCTACATACGCTGTAGATCAACACAAACCACTCCTATAGTTAAATTAGGAAGACTTCCCAAAACCAAAACTACATGAGCTAATTGTTG
The DNA here is from genome assembly GCF_010015445.1 of Perca fluviatilis. Taxonomy (NCBI): domain Eukaryota; kingdom Metazoa; phylum Chordata; class Actinopteri; order Perciformes; family Percidae; genus Perca; species Perca fluviatilis. Next base: position 15,158,607 of record NC_053124.1, on the reverse strand, counting down.
TATATGATGTGCAATGGGAGCAAATCATCACTCCTTCAGGATTGCAGATAATAATTGAAAGATATGAAAATGTAAAAAGCTCTGTTCTATTGCTTAACTAAAACAAGTGTTGTTGGGTATTGGCGTATTGGCAAGGACCTCACGATTCAATTTAATTTCTTTGGGCCACGATTCAATTCAATATTAACACAATTTGATATTTATTCAATACTTAACATGAGATCAATATTCCTACACTTAGGGGACTGAAATAAAAAGATCATTCTTAAGAGTACCTTCTAATATTTAGGTAGGTAGGGTAGGTATTCAAATTTACAATTTGGGGATTTGAATTTTTTGTTTTGTTTTTCCTTAAAACTGTAATGACAGAATCGTCAAAAAAGAATGCCTTAATTAAACCAAAAGACACATGTTTCCATTTCAGCTCAGTGTGGAAGTCTTACTGTGTTATGCTGTCTTTCTCTTCTCTCATTTGATCCCGTGTTTCGCTGGGCTACACACACAAAGAAAAGGTGCAGTGATCAGTGCAATATTAGCTGCTCTGTCTCAACGATGTGAGGCTAAAAAACCAACACGCATGCAGGCTAAAATTCCCTGTGTTGCTTTGTTGGGATAGCTAAATATCCACTAGCCATTTATGCAGTGTTATTGAAACATTGCAGCGCTGTGCCGTCCATCTCAGCCGAGAACTAAGAAATGTTGTGTAAGAAAAGTCTGATGTGTGTAGGGATCTGTATGGTTATACTAGCAGCCTGGTGTCGTTTACAAGCGACTTAATAAAGGTAAACATATTATGGCTGTGTGTAATGCCATTGCACTCAAATGTCAAGTGAAGCCTCTGTACAATGCGAAATGACGCTATAGGATGACTTCTACGGGAGCGGAACTTGATAACAAGCGATAAATCTGCTCCTATTCTACACTCAACACATTCAACAACTTGGGTTATAACTATCAATATGAGAATTTTCTAAATCAATCAATTAAATTGAGGACAATTGTTTTACCCAGCCCTAGTTTTATGTTAATCTAGCACTTAGCCTCAGATAACACCTTGACCAGTAATTGGGAAGTAATTGGGAATAGAAAGGTAGTCTTATTAGAAAGCTTGTGATGATATCATCGGGCCAGTCCAAACAGCCAGGCTGGCGGGGGGTGCGGATTGTACTAATGACTGTAATGTGGGAACAGCAGGCAGCCCCTGCCACTTTAAGGTTCAAGTGCCCACCACATGGCTCCATAAGGATGTAATGTATTCCAGGTGTGGTGGAGGCTTTTTTTTTTTTTACACAGTAACATGAGTTCACTCTCTCGCACACATGCATGTATACATATCCACAAACAAACAGAAGCCTGCATACGTGATCTCAAAAATTATTTTCCATAAAGAAACTTGCACTAGTGTTGAGGGGAGCTTCATGTGCTGGAGGCCCTGCCGACCCTGATAACAATAACCCGTGGCTGTTCTGCTAATGACATGCACACATGTATACACAACCACAGACAAACAAAGACACATACTAGTGTTTTTCCATTTAATATGGCCGTCCTATTATGCTAAACGCACATTTTCTTTATCCTATTATGTGCTAAGAGGCTTTTTCACAGAGCAAACCACAGTTATGCTAAGCAACATATTCTGGGGCTATACAGGAAACATAAAGCATTTTAAGCCAAGCAATAATCTCCTGTGGAGCAGTCTGTGACTGTCAGAGTAAACTTGGAGCAATTTGCTAATTAGCAAGTCAAACATGGTCCTATTATATGAAAGTCCTGCTGCTCCTGGTGCCGTCATTTCATAGACTTACCTGGAGCAGGTCTATTATTTACATAGAGGGAAATTATAAATGTATCTAATTATCTTTGGTAGTGTTCTCTACAGAATAAATGAGCATACCTATAAAGGAGTTAATTAAAAGCTCAACATTTAATACTGTACTGTGATGTTTGTAGTTTTCTCATGTTTACATCATCAATACAATGTCTACTTCTTTTTCATGTCAACCTGTGTAGTTTTAAAGGCGGCGCTGTGCTATAGTGATGTGTGGGCATCCTCACCTGCACAAACCACAAAGCCACCATGAGGCCAGGCTGTCTGTGAGGACTGTTATAAACATACTTGGTCAGCCACTAACTTCCAAAAACCTGTGCTTACAGCCGCTCAGCAGGAACTCACCTGAGATTTCCTGAAGCAAGCCACATTTCCAACACTCCGCTTTCCTAAATGAAGTCTCCCTAATGCTTTAAATCCTTTGTAATTAAAGCAGAAGCATGGAAATAAACACACTTAATTCACTGCTAATTTGATGTTATTTGTATGTATTATTTGTATTTTTATTGTGTACTGTATTGTTTAATATATTGTAATCCGTCTGCATTTAAATTCTACTGCTGCCTAAGGACTGCAGATGCAAATCAGCTGGTGTAATAAGAAATATTTGATCCGTATTTTGCACTGAAATCAGGTTTAATATAGACTGGGTAAACCCAGCCCGATCTGCCGGCGATTTGATTTCACCCTGCAGCTCAGGCTGGAAATCTGTACGTTCATCTATCCTGCTTCCATTACAATTTTACGGGAACCAATCACAAACTGGCTTATCCACCTGGCGCGCTATTGGCGGCTTTAACACGATGGCGATAGAGAAGCGACCAAGCAGCTTTTTGTTTACACTCGGCCACCGAAGCAACCCGTTGATGCCGCTGTCGCTGCTACGTCACCCGGACCGTTGGTCTGATTGGTTGAAGGACTATCCAGTTGCGTACAGAGTCATTTGAACTTTGCCCGTTGATCACACCTCTTGTGCAGTAGAAAATACAGAGCAGACTCCCCAGACTAATGTTCAATCTTAAAAGATTGAGCTTGGTCTGGTGATAGCCAGACTAGGTTTAATAGCCTCGTTGTGAGAATTTGCAGAAACTTACCTATGCCAGTAAAACATCTGGGGCTCTTTAACATACAGTGCTTGTGAGGGTTTAGCAGTGGTGTAGTACTGTACTCAAGTACAATTTCAAGGTACCTGTACTTTGCTTCAGTATTTCCATTTCATGCTACTTTCTACTTCTACTCCACAACATTTTCAAAGGCAAATATTGTACTTTTAACCCCACTACATGTATTTGACAGCTTTAGTTGCTAGTTACTTTGCATAAGTAGATTATTAATATGAAATATAAATCAACTAATCACTTATGATATAATGGATACCTAGCAATATATAAGTAATTATAATTAGCCCTACCTTTACCAATTATGTACAAATTATTACATCAATAATTATGACATATAATATACTGTATATGAATCTGAAATGGGCCATTCTGAATGAGTACTTTTACTTTTGGTACTTTAAGAATATTTTGATGTTAATACGTGTTAATAATTGTAGTCAGCCTGGTGGTGTTCTTTCATTCATTTTGTGTTGTTACTACTTGTCTTGTTTTGCTTTATCTTTGTTTATTGTTGTACCACTTTATGTTTACAGCTTATTTGGTTTTTGGATTAGTTATATAAAAAAAAGACTCTCAGACTGTATAAATGGAATGTATGTTAAATCGTATGCTTTAATAAAAAGATGCTTGATAAATACCTGTTAATTATTATACTTTATTTTTACTTAAAGCGTAACTCTCGCCAAAATGCAACCTAGGTCTTTTTTGTGAATATACCCGAGTCAAACTTTTGTTTAAAAGCATAATTAGGACGGAAACGCCACTTTAAAGATTTACCATATTTTCGTTTTTTTTGTCAAGTGGCCTTTTGAATGGGAATGCTAGGGGCACTACTATGATCACATCAAAATCACTATTTTTAAAGCACTAAGAAGGCTCGACACAACATGAAACTTTGCTACAAGTATCACCAGGGGCTCTACACATGAACTCCAGCATTGAGAACATTGTTTGTGTACACAGAGTTTACTAAAAAGAAAGGTTTTGAACGACTCACTTTAGCAGTGGGTGTTTCCAGTCGCTCCCATCTCGCCAGGCAAAAAGGGTCGATCTCGTGACAGGGAGGAGAGTAAAGACGGAAAGCCCCTAAAGCTTAGTTTCATATAAATGCACGGATAATTCATTGTTTTGTTGTTAGTGAAAAACAATATTGACCTTGTAGTTAAAAAGGAGCCTCATATAAGAATGACATTTCCTCGCATGGAGTCCGTTCATTTGCATTCGGAAATCGACATTTTTTGACTGGCAAGATGGCGGAGAACATAAACAACAACTGCTAAAGTGAATTGTTCAAAACCTTTGTTTTTAGTAAACTCTGTGTACACAAACAATGTTCTCAATGCTGGAGTTCATGTGTAGAGCCCCTGGTGATACTTGGAGCAAAGTTTCATGTTGTGTCAAAATGTTGATTTTGATACGATCATAGTGCCCGTAGCACTCCCATTCAAAAGGCCATTTGACCGAAAAATGAAAATAAGGTCAATCTTAAAAGTGGCGTTCCCGTCCTAAATATGCTTTTAAACGAAAGTTTGACTCGGGTACATTCACAAAAAGACCCTAGGTTGCATTTTGGCGAGAGTTACGCTTTAAGGTTAAGATTTTGAATGCAGGACCTTTACTTTTAACAGAGTATTTTTACACTGTAGTATTGCTTCTTTAGTGGACGGATCTGTCTTTTTAGAGCTTTGAAACAAAGCAGTGTGAATCAATATCAAATACAAACAGCAGTGCCTCAAATCTGTATCTTTTAACAGTATCACAGGACACAGAAAACTGTTCCCTGCAGTAACTTGAGTTTCCCTTTTTTTCCTCTTTTGTTTGGCTCTGCATTGTGTTTTCTCTGGACAGCAAACCCTAACATTTGGACTAACCACGGATCCAGACAAGCTGTGCTACAGGCAGAGAAGAGAAGAGAACGGGAGGAGCACTGGGGGAGAGAAAGAGAGAGACATGGGGAGGAGGAAGAGGAAAAGTGATGATGTGGAGCTTGTGAAACTAGAATATAGTCAGAGTGAGGAGGATTTTAAGAAAAAGGGGAGACAGAGAGGAAAAAGGGATGAGTATGCCATTGTGTGTGCGTTCATGTGAGCAATAGACATTTTTATTTTCTAAATTTCATCTCTCAAAAATGATACCCAGAAGGCAGTTTAAATAGTAGTTCATTTGTTAATTAGTTTTGTCAACAGACACATTAACTGAAAAGCAGAAGCTATTTGTCTCAGTTCAATTATGGCTTATAACTAATAAGTTATTAGAGACAGCTCAAATTCACCACAGATTTCATCATTCACACTTGAACTTTGGCTAACACAGTTTAATTAAAGTAATGCAATTAAGAGTCTGTTAATGAAATTTAACTTTAATTTCTTTAAAACAGTCTGCTTAATTTAATCAATTAATTAAACTCTTGTTTGCCATTAGAGGTTTTGTCTTTTTCTTTTCCTGTTCATTAGCTTCTCTTTTAAAAAGACTTCATATGTTTTGCTGGGTCCTGACTTTTGAATATACTTCCTCATCATCATCAGCATCCTCTTCGTCCCAGCTCCTCCTTGCAGGGCAGCTTAGGGGTCTTTATGTTGAGGCTCCTCCTGCTGTGACAGTGTAGTCCCATTGAAGGTCAGGGGATACTCCTTGCTTCCTTCCACTTCCTGTGGCCCACAAGAAACTGCACTTCTGTTCTTAATTTCTTACCACTAAATCTATACTAAACTATATGCAAAATCACCATCATGGTTATGTGAGATATCACAGATCCCCATCTTCATAGATCCATGTCCCCTTACTCCATTCCATGTCATAATGTGGAAAACGTCATAAAGAAAGTAAACATTATTGCATATGTGATGAGATGCTTAACATCATGCCTAACCCAATAACATTTATTTCTTTTATTAGTGTTTCTATAGTCTGCCATGTATCTTATAGCTGAAAACGAAAACAGTAGCAGTATAACTGATGTTCTTTCTGTTGTCCAGACTATGCATAGTGTATTTCTGCCACAGTAGTGATATTTTGTATTTGTTTTACATAAAACAACTCTGTCTAACATCATGCAAGATTTAGATCTTTTCACAACTCAACTTAAGTAGTGCTCTTTCACAGACAGATTCTTGGTGGCTCTGGTTATTATAATTACATGTATTGACTATGAATGTCAATGAGTTCCCATTTAAAAGATATATCGATTAAGAATGTGTGAAAAGTGTCCCCCTTTTTTAGGCCATTTTAAAGTAAACAAATATTTCAGTTTGATTTAAAATAGTTTTTCAACAAAAATCCGTTAGATTTGTCCTCCACTGCTGGGGTTTTGGACTTAACGCTGGCTGGTTTCCCTGCTGCCGATAGGAGATGTCTTCCATCCATAGCTTTAGCTTTCTACTGCAGCCGCCCTCCTCCCACTGGCTTAGCGGGTGGAAAAAGTGACACGGCAGCTGACTAAAATGCAAGAGGTAACGCTGCTCCCAGACAGAATGATCAAATGGAGACAAAAAAAGATCTCAGAACTTGACTTACTTTTGCAGGATTTATTCAGAATTAAGAAACATCGACTACTGTTAATTTAATTAACACAATCAAATCAACTTTAGAGAAAGTGACTTTGCTCACTGTGAAACACAAAAGTTTAACTACTTGAGTGTGTAGTTACAAAAAACAACAACATATGGAACATGTTCAACTGTGGAGAAGGATGTAGATGGTATCCCCCCCCCCCACACACACACACACACACACACACAGTCTCTGCTCTGAACCAAAGTCATCAATTTCATGATGGTCAAGTTTGCAGTTTACACGTGCCAGCCATGTTAGCACCACAGTCTTTACTTGTGATGGTTGCTAAATAACTTTTCATGTTTGCTAATTCCCAATTTTAGAAAATTGGGAATTTCAAAAAACAATCAGGACAGCAGAAATGTACAGTACTTTGAACTGCCTACAAATCTTTTAAGCATCAGTCAAATGAGTCAAAAACAAATTACAAAGAAATTACAAAGCATGTGGTAAAACAACTCCTCCACCATGCAAACTGACGAGTTAAACATCTAAAATCAGCTGTGACAGCCGTCCTCTCTCTGTGTCCCCAGGCGCATCATTTTAACCAGGGGAAGTTTAAAAAGCTGATTGCCCTCAGCAAGCATCCACCAGGTGTTTTATGTGTCAGGTGGAGGTTTGATTGGTAGCAGGTGGCAGACAGTTCAAGTGCTCAGTTAAGGCCGTAACCCAGTAAAGGCAGGACGCAATCCATTTTAGTGGTTGGCTACACTAACAAATATCTGCAGAGGAGAGAATCCTCGTTAGAGAAGGACTTTACATGCATTGAGTTGTTCTCAGCTCAGTCATTTTGAGCTTCATTGTATAAGATTGTAAATGGGTGTCAGGGTTGGTATATAGAGAGTATGTAGAGTTTGGAGTTATAAGAAGGAAGAAACATGTAACACAGGCATTTTGAAAATATACAAAGAATTTGCGCTTCATTCAAAATTAAGTAAAACATGGGTATTCATCATATGAACTCTCAATAAGTTCTCAGTAACAAACCCTTTATCTCTGCTACCGAGAAAGGAAATCAGGTAAGTTCATCATCACCACTTTAAAGAGGATAAAATATATATATATATATATATATATATATATATATATATACATACATACATACATACATACATACATACATACATACACTCACCTTAAAGATTAGGAACACCTGTAAGATTTCTCACTCATGCAATTATCTGATCAACCAATCACATGACAGCTGCTTCAATGCATTTAGGGGTGTGGTCCAGGTCTAGACAATCTCCTGAATTCCAAACTGAATGTCAGAATGGGAAAGAAAGGTGATCTAAGCAACTTTAAGCGTGGCATGGTTGTTGGTGCCAGATGGGCTGGTTTGAGTATTTCCCAATCTGCTCAGTTACTGGGATTTTCACGCACAACAATTTCTAGGGTTTACAAAGAATGGTCTGAAAAAGGAAAAACATCCAGTATGCTGTAGTCCGGGGGTCGAAAATGCCTTGTTGATGCTAGAGGTCAGAGGAGAATGGGCCAAGTGATTCAAGCTGATGGAAGATCAACTTTGAGCTTTTGAGAAACCACAACATGAACAACCTTGAGGCGGATGGGCTACACCAGCAGAAGACCCCACCGGGTACCATTCATCTCCACTAAAAATAGGAAAATTAGGCTACAATTTGCATGAGCTCACCAAAATTAGACAGTTGAAGACTGTAAAAATGTTTCCTGGTCTGCTGACTCTCGATTTCTGTTGAGACATTCAGATGGTAGAGTCAGAATTTGGCGTAAACAGAATGAGAACATGGATCCGTCATGCCTTGTTACCACTGTGGAGGCATGACGTGCATGTTTTCTTGGCACACTTTAGGCCCCTTAGTACCAATTGGGCATCGTTTAAATGCCACAGCCTACCTGAGCATTGTTTCTGACCATGTCCATCCCTTTATGACCACCATGTACCCATCCTCTGATGGCTACATCCACCAGGATAATGCACCATGTCACAAAGCTCAAATCATTTCAAATTGGTTTCTTGAACGTGACAAAGAGTTCACTGTACTAAAATGGCGCCCACACTCACCAGATCTCAACCCAATAGAACATCTTTGGGATGTGGTGGAACGGGAGCTTCGTGCCCTGGATGTGCATCCCACAAATCTCCATAAACTGCAAGATTCTATCCTCTCAATATGGGCCAAAATTTCTAGAGAATGCTTCCAGCACCTTGTTGAATCAATGCCACGAAGAATTAAGGCAGTTTTGAAGGTGAAAGGGGGTCAAACACGGTCTTAGTAGGGTGTTCCTAATAATCCTTTAGGTGTGTGTGTGTGTGTGTGTGTGTGTGTGTGTGTGTGTGTGTGTGTGTGTGTGTATGCCTTGTTCTTAAGGCAGTATTTTCTCTCATGCTTTTGTTATAACCAAAGACTATACAAGGTTGATTCAATAAATACACCTTCCACTAGAGCCCTTTAGTAAAATCTGTCTGTTCCCCACTCTAACCACGTCCCCAAGTCTACTGTAGATTTGGTGTTACTGTAAGGGATAGTCTGTCACTTCAGTCATCAGCTGATTAGAGTGTTAAAAAAGTGATTAAAAAAAAAGATTCTAAGTTAAGAATTTTAGTCATTATTTCTGTCTATTAAGTCTTTTGGGATCCAAGTTCAAAAAAGAGATAGGTTACACTTGTATTTAGCTATGTGATCAGTAAGTCATAACCAAAACATACCAGGGCACACTGCTTTGCAAAAATTAAAGAGCCTTTAATAAATCCGCTTAGAGCTTAACTTTTGGGATATGACTTTGAATCATTTCAGTCATTCTTGTATGACATAAAGAAACTAATCAAGTTGTAATGATTAGAGGCATTGTCAAGATCAAATATCCCACCAGAGGTTTGTACAGCAACATGAATGTAAGAAAAGTAAAGTAAAAGCTTTTTTCCCTGCATCAGATGCATTGCCTGGCTTTACAAGATCCAACTGTTTTGAAGACCGTTCTCCTCCTTCCCATCTGTGAAATCATTCAAGCAGAGGAGGTCTGGAGGAGTTATTTCACTTCCTTGTTGTCACGCCGACTGCCGCTGTAAAGCCAGGAGGCCAGGCTCTGGAGTTTTTCCCCACAAAAACTCGCAGACTGTGTGAGCAAAGTTGAATTGGACGGGATTATTTTCAGTTTAAAATGCCACGAAACAAACTTTTTATCAAAGTAGCTCCTCTGGGATACAGGGATAAGAAAAGGTGCAGACTTTTTGCACTTTTCAATCTGTTTCCATTAGGACAACAAAACCTCCAACAAGTATTACAGTGTTGAATGATTTCACTTTCACTGGAATTAGGTGGATTTTGAAATGTCTGTGAATTCATTGTTGTGACAATACTCCAAATGGCTTTGTCACAGCTGATGAAGTAAACTGATGGACTGGTAGACAAGAGAAAATAAGAAATAATAGTAACAGAAGATGGAAAAAAGGAGGTTTTGTAGTTTGGGTTCCCTCAAATGCCTCCTCTTCCTTTACAGGACATAGAAGGGTTGAGGCCAGGCATGAAGGGGGTTGCATATGTGGGCCTTTAAGTGATGCGTGGAGGGTTTTTCTCCCTCAACTTTGACCTCACCCCTATAACTCTTGTTTGCCACCCATCATTCTCACTGCAGGGACCCTATCATCTTAATTTGTTAGTGTCTTGAAGAAAACAGAAACAGGATGGAAAGAACAGGAGAGAAAGAAGAAAATACATTTATTCTATCAAATAGTATTTGCAGAGAGAACTACTCAGAGGCAGCTGAAGTCATGGAAGTATTATTATGGTGGTATGTGGACCTGGGAGTGAAGGGAAACAACAGTTTCCATCCTGGAAAAAAAAGAACTGTAAGATTCCTCCCTCCTGAAAGTTCGTCCAGTCTGCATCCATTATACTAAAATAAAACTGCAAGAACTGGAGCAATTTGGAAGAGGTGGAGTTAGTTGTTAGTAGTTAGATGAGGGGAAGTAACAGGACGAGAGACAGAAGTTGAAGTCTCAGATTTCTATTACTGTTAATATCACTGCCACAGTTTGTCGAGTTCACATCTTTTGCAGCATATACGGGTGTCATTGTCTTAATAACAACCCTGACGTTCTCTGTTCTAGCTCTGATGGAAACAAAGTGGTAGTTGGGTGGTGTATGCTTTTGTATTAGAGACCTTTTTTTCATTTAAATTAGGTAACTCTTGTCTCTTTACCCATTTTGTTTCCTTTGCAAACTCTCCCATCTTTTACCACAGAGGTTAGTTACGGATAGAGTGTATTGTCTCTCTCTTCTCTGGTGTGTCATCCGGGGCTCTGAGTGCATTTTCCCAGATGTGTAATGATATACTGCTGTGTTGAACTTGCCCCTAACGAGAGAGAGAGAGAGAGAGAGAGAGAGAGAGAGAGAGAGAGAGAGAGAGAGAGAGAGAGAGAGAGAGAGAGAGAGAGACTCCAGACAGCTGAACTCACTTAAATGTGTTCCTCGTGTGTGCCGTAATGTGGAAAAGATTTCAGCGCTCTCCCCTCCGCTCACCATAACTGAGCTCAGCTTAACCCTTCAACAGCCAAAACGCTCTGACTTAACTAAACAGGATTAAGGCTGTTATGGGACGTTTGCAGGTCCAGTATCTTTTATCCTAGCTGTGCAAACTGTTCCTCAAACATTTGCATACACACAACAGTAGTATTGTCAGATTACAAACTTCAGTTTAACCATTAAAAAAAGACCTAGTTGTAAATAGCCAATTTTCTTCTTTTAACAAAAGGTCTATCTGCTAAGGTACTCCATGCCTCCTACAACTAGGAAGAGTCTAATAGAGTGTAAAAATTGAGGTGTGTGTGTGAGTTTACTGAAAAATATTCATTGTTGACCATTAAAATTACAATGCTATGCAACATAAATACAGTTTTAATCCAGCATATTTCAACAAGAATGTGACTGGCACAGGAGTGCTAAATGCTAATATCAGCATGCTAACCTTCTCACAATTACAATGCTAACATGCTGATGTTTAGCAAGTATAATGTTTACCCTGTTGACCATCTTAGTTTAGTATGTAAGCATGCTAAGTTTTTGCTAATTAACACAAAGTACAGCTGAGGCTGATAAGAATGTTTTTCAGGTATTTCGTCATAAACCAAAGTATTGGACAAATGTAACTTTTGATGATTGAACTAGATTAAAAGATGAGGAATCCAAAACTCCTAATTCATCCTGCAGGAGACATGGGCATGAAAAGGTATGGCAATTTGAGACATTTTGCCTAAATTCCACAATTAACCTGCTGTTGGTGCTGCTCCACAAACTTTTTACAGTCCTGTCCTTACAGTCCAGACCAAAGAGGTGGACCGACCAACAGACTGACATGGCCCTCCCTAGAGCCATGCGTGGCAAGTGCGGCTAATGACTGCCTCTGGGTGATGTTAATTTTACTAAAGCGAAAACTACGATATGGACAGAAGTTGTTGTGTGGCTACAACATGTATCTTTACTTATTGGGGATAAACACATTGATGTATGGATGTGAATATTACTGTAAATATGCTGTAAATGTGATGCACTCATTTTAACAATTTAGAATGATTCTCTGCTTTACTTGAAGGGACAGAACATGTTAATGAATGGCAGTGGTACTTTTTCACATCAAGGACCCAAATTAGACCACGGACCCCCATCTGATAAGACTTTGTCCCAGGGTCCCCTACCTGATATAATTTTAGCTTTTAGATATTTTATTACAGAAAGTGAATGAAACCCATGAGCAAAATAGTCATACAATCTGTCATTGTGTTACTTGTGGATGAAATTATAGTGCAAATAAATGATTCCCCTTTTGTTGGGGACCCCCTGGAACCCCTTTAAGGACCCCTGGGGGTCCTCAGACCTCACTTTGAGAACCCCTGATGTATGGAACAAGAAAGTAACAATTAATTATTATCTTTAGAGTTATACACTGAACAAATCATCAACTGAATCTAGCTTTAAATAATAACCAGTAGTAGATGACATTTTTGGAGTAACTGAAAACAATAAATATGCCTCAGATATAATTTATAATTTGTAAGGTTTTCCTCATCATGGGAACAATGCTTTTGACTTGTATCTCTGCTCCTGAAAAATATGGCCACCAAAACCTTGACTGAACTCTGTCAAAATATCAACTCCACTCTTTTGCATATTTATGCAGGCTTTCAAAAGCAAAAGAAAATATTAAAGGAAAAAAAATCATATATGGACATTCTCTTGCTCTACACTTATATGAGTTGTACTTTTTTTTTCCTCTCTCAAACCACGACTCAGCTCTATCTAGCAATTAACTCCCTGCCGTGGACTCTGGTGACATTGTGCGGGGATATTTCTGTCACGTTTATTATGCGTTAGCTGACCAGACTGTGAGTCATGTGGACACACAGGCAAATCTAACCATGTGTTAGTCGTAGCCAAGGGAGGTTCCCTACTTTGATTTTCTGCCTCCTACTTTTTTGCATTTATCACGTTCTTTCTCATCACTTGAGCCTTTTCTTTGACAGACACACGTTTTGGGGGAATTGTCTTTGCTTCAATTCTGATAAATCTTTTGAAGTATGCAAGTAAGATGCAAGAAGCCATATTCACTAGAGATTTTTCTTCTCAAAGGTGATCGTTAAGTGTATCGCCAGTGAAAGGCCTATTCCCTGTGACTCAACTTCTCCACCATGCTCGCTTGTGTTTCCTGACACATTTATACTCTCCCTTACCCCTACCCCTCACTCCCTCACTGCACCCCTCCCCAAGCTCACATTAGACTAGCTCTTCAATAACCCCGCCTCCATGCAGCTCAAGTCTAAAAGTTCAAGAGATATATTCCAGTGGAAACAGCCTGCAGATGTGGTAACCTGAGGGAGCGAAGGCAGACAGGGAGGAGGAGAGACAAAAACGAAGAGATGGCGGAAAGGCAGGGGGAGACACTGAAATGATACGAGAAACAAGGGGTAGGAGGGAAAACAAGAAAAGCGCTAGGAGGAAGGGAATGAGTGAGAAAAGGCGTTACATAGGCCTACACATAGACACATCTGAAAATTGGCCAGGGCGTTGTATAATTTGAAGCACTTAAAGTAAATGAGTGCTCCTTAAAAGGCACTGGTCTGTCTTTTACTAGTTCTCCCCAATTCCTTCCTTCCTGGGTGCTACAGAGTCATTCAGCAGGGTGAATAATGCCAGTGGCCTCAGCATGCTGATATGCGCTCAGGCCTGTCGAGCCAACAAGAGAGCTGAATTCTTTGACTCAGCCAGCCTTTTTTGATCGTCTTACTTAAAGACCTGAGCAAGTGCCAGCAGCTTCCAGGTTCTCCTCAATGTCTAAAAGGAGCTAAATCTATATGTCTGACTTGACTAGAAGCATTGATGTTGCTGCCTGATGTGTTTATCTCCTCTGACGGACAAGTCATTCCAAACTCATATTGTGCATCCCAGAAAACTTTGTTTCTAGTCGAATCCCCAAAGATACAAAACATGACAAGCTGAATTTGGCTGAAATGTGTATTAAATGATGCACACAACATCTAGAGTATTTTTCTTTGATGGGATGGTGCCGCCGATAACACCAATTTGGGCTTAACTTTTGACTTTACTACTTGGTTAGGTTTAGGAAAAGATCATGGTTTGGGTTAACATAAGTATGCACGTAAGTACGTAAGTTAAGTACGATAAGAAGGCTACGTAACGTATGTTGTTTGTTAAGTAGGCTACTTTATGCAAATTAAGGTTATATATTTACGTATTTTGACTTAGGTATGTAAGTTTAAAAAAGGTCAATGTTGACTTTTGGTTTCACACGGGACACAAACAGCACTCTCCTGAGTGAAAGTCCTGTGTTTGTTTGACCCCCCATCTTACCACATTCAACGACAACCAATCAATAACATTATTACATTACATGTCACGTCATGTCATTTAGCTGACGCTTTTATCCAAAGCGACTTACAATTGCTACATACGTCAGAGGCCGCACGCCTCTGGAGCAACTATGGGTTAAGTGTCTTGCTCAGGGACACATTGGTTGATATATCGCAGTGGGAATTGAACCCAGATCTCCCGCACCAAAGGCATGTGTCATATCCACTGCGCCATCACCACCCAATAAGACATATAACTGACCCACTTGTGCTACACTCTAAATTACTGAAATGTAGTTCAGCAAAAGTTACAGTTACGCTTTAAAAATGTCACTAAGTTTAACAGGATACAGTAGTTTTAATGAAAAGTTGAAACAAGTCAGAATATATAGCCTAGTTTATAGGCTCCAATTTGACAATGTGTAATACAATTGTTTTAACGACCTTAAAGGACTTGTTTGACATTTTGGGGAATCACATTTCTTGCTTAGAGTAAGATGAGAAGATGGATACCACTCTCATATCTGTGCGGTAAATATGAAGCTACCACCACCAGCTAGTTGGCTTAGCTAAGCTTAGCGCAAAGACTGGAAACATGGGAAAACAGCTTGCCTGGCTCTGTCCAAGGGCACATAACTACTTGTAAAACTACAATGTGTAATTTTTGCACTTACGTTTTTGTACATGGTAAACAAACAAAATATATCCTTGTTACTTTCCATAGACCGTAAAAGAAATGGACAAATTTACGCTGTTATTTTCTATGGAGACCAGTGAAGGCTATTAGAAGCACTTTTCCGGTGATGGCTGAGCGTTACTGCGCAGCCTCCAACTGAGCTTGAAGATGTAGATGTGATTTGAGCAACCTGTCTGAAAGTTGTAAGTCTTCTGGTAGCTCTGCCAAGAGAAATCTCAATCATTCCCAATCTTGCAGAGACGGAGAGCGTAGGTATATGTAAGGAGATAACATAGGCACAGGCTAATTATTGCTAACTAAAATACTAGTTAACATTAGTAATTAAACTTAAACCGCTAATGTAAGTCAAAACTGCCTGCAAGCTTCTCCTCTACTATACGGTAATTCCTCTACTTAGAGGTACTGGTAGGCAGAGTTTGTTATCCTTTAACAGAGCCTTCCTTTAATCTTTGTGCTAAGCTAACCAGCTGCTGTCTTCACGAGCAAGCTGACCAATTACAGGCAAGCCAAGTGGGTCACTAGAAATCAATATCTGGTGGCCCAGGACTCTGAGAAAACATTGACGTGGTAGTTGGTGCCAGGATGTAAAAATAATCTCTAATCTGATTCCCATTGTACCACCAGACACACCACATCTTACATAAAAATGAGAATTTATTATTTAACAAAAATATTTTTTCCTATAGACAAGCGGAAATTCTCAGATTCTAATTTTCCAACAGTATTCGTGTGTGGAACGTTTGTTGCAAGAGTTCAGAGAAGAAAAAGAGAAATACTGCCTGGAATATAGGCTGTAATTTGAAAACCTCAACCGCCCCTGGATGTCTGCTGATCTCTGTGTGTGTGTGTGTGTGTGTGTGTGTGTGTGTGTGTGTGTGTGTGTGTGTGTGTGTGTGTGTGTGTGTGTGTGTGTGTGTGTGTGTGTGTGTGTGTGTGTGTGTGTGTGTGCCCTAATTAGTACTTCTCTCTCTCTCTCTTTGTGTGTGTGTCACAGAGTGCAGTGTGTCTGAACTTTTTTATCTATCACTCTCTGCTTCCTTCAACCTTCAACCATTTTTTGATCTTTTCACATCTCTGTCGTCTCGCTCTTTGCTTCAATCGGTAAAAGGATTATAGGTGTGTGTGTGTGTGTGTGTGTGTGTGTGTGCAGCCCTCCTCCTTAATCACTAACTCTCTCTTTCTCCCTGCTCCATCTCTAAACTTCCTCTACAGACAGCTGCCGGTGTCTGAATGTGTGGCCCACATAAACCCATACCAGTCAATTTATTTTACAGTAGAAACATATTGACGGACAACATTGTTCAGAATCAGATAGCCCATTTTTTAATTGCAGGTGAGGGACAATTTCTTGGTATGGTTCTGGTATCCCTATCCCTTTGAAGGAAGGGGTCATTACAAATCTTCACTCTAATAATGATCCTGTTTCACCAGGTGATGAGGCTATGGCATATTTCATTTCCTAGATTGAATGATAATCTTGCACAAAACATTTGTATACAGTACATAAATATGGTTGAAGATACTGACGTATGTTTTTCATGCTTCAAATCATGTCATTTGAAGTGTTACCATCTGATCCTTTCTGTAATTCATAGCCTTACAATGACATGATAACATCAGACACGCTCTGGTGTTTCGCTATCAAGGATGCAATTGTTAAATTTCCATCCAAGCATACAGCAGTTGATCAAATCTTGTTTCTTCCTAATCTCACTTGTGTGCTTTTTTCCTTACCACTGACAGGTGGACAGCCACCCCCGACATGAGAGGATCCACTCCACCCATAATCCTTAGCAATTTTTTTACGCATCAGAATGGAAACCTGAGACAGCGAGTGAGGTCAGTGAGGAAACAACTTCAACAAGCCAATCGCAGAGCAGCACATCTGGAGGAATCTGTCTGCAGGCCCAGCTGGCAGCTGGCAGCACTATGGGAGACAGCAGAGGAAAGGAGAAAGATGTTATAGATTCAAAATGGCTGAGGGATTTCAAAAATAATTAAAAAAAATAAACTCCTGCAAGGGAAAGGAATAAATCTTGTTTGATTTTATTTAAGCTGATTTCACCTGTGCTCTTCACCATTGTAGCATTCTTATTTCATGAATAAAAACATGGCTGAGGAACAGTACACTTTATAGGCAGGGATTTCTCTCTACATTTGACTTTGACCAGAAGTTAAACTGGGAGACAGTTTTGTCTGCCTGTACCATATGCAACTGTTACCCAGGAGAACACTGACATTTGTTTGAATGAATACTTGAATAATGTAACCTAAACTAGCTGTCTGCTCCCAGTGATAAATTGAGCCACCGGATACCCCCACATTCTTGAGGGAAAGAGGCTTTGTCTACTGAAAATGGCAATTTAAACATTTGAAACACAGTTATGTGTAAATGCATTATCAAATTAATAACAGTGAGTGCCTTGAAACTTTAAACTCAAGTTGAATCGAAACAGCTTTTTATTGATTTGCATCTGCTGTCATGTTGATGACCCTTTACTTTAAGAGCTAAATTGATTTTTTCCCTTTTTCTTCTAATAAATGTTTTTTTTAAGATAATCATGTTTTTGAATGTCTACAAAGAGCAGCTATTCACTGGGATAAAACACAACTGTTTCATGTGAAACGTGGTTGAATCAAGAGAAAAGAAAGTCCGATGATGTGGAGCTTTGCAGCCATCTTTGATTTCCTACGCCGCCTGTCTGGTCTTTCCAGCTACCTCAAGGCTTCAGCTCCTCGGCAAACATGGGAATGTAACTCTGCAATGAGTGGGAGCTCTGCCATCTTTAAAACACATTTCATCTTGCTCGCCCCTCCCCTTCTTTTTTTCTGATTCGACTCAGGGAAGAGTTGAGGTTAAGTTGTTGGGAGTGTCCATCAGTTGCTTTTTTCTGGCTCAGAAGGGGGAGGAGGAAGGAGAACTGGCCTGTGTGCGGGTAGGAGGAAGAGAAGAGATGTGCACCTATTTGGGATAGATCAGTCAACTGTAATATACCAGAGCCTGGATATAACCTTTATAGTCTCTATATTCTGAGTGGCTGAAATAGTTAGTGCTAGTGTACATACCTGTACCATGTTGCAAAACAGAGCTTTAGAATACATAACAGATGATAAAGCCATTCAGAAACAAGCTTTTCATCATTATGAACTGCAGTAATGCCTAGGAAAGTGTCCATCCATGAGGTTTAAAGTGGATCTCCTTTTCCTTTCCACTTGTAATATTTTGCTTGATGGGCACACTCCTTTACTTATTAAGTGTGTATTGATGCAAATCAATCTCCATGAAACAAATGTAGAAAAGGTATTGGTGATTTAACAAAGAGTATAGGGTGCAGCAAATATCCTTTATGAGGTGCAGAATAAGATTAGGGCGAATAGGGAGGTCATTGTTTGCATCACTGGTTGAACTTGAAGAAATCATGAACTGATTTTCCTGGTTTATGCCTCCATAATCAGAAACCTTCTCCCATTTCAATGATAGGTTCTCAAAAATGTGTACTATTAGAACATCTTCTCACTGTGATCATTCCTGCTGTGACTTGAAATATCGTGAATTTGTTCTTTAAGCCAAGCAGGACACAGGGCTGCCACTGTGTCATACTTGTGTTGTAGTGGTCAATAGATGCTTTCCTTTAATAATGTAAATGCAAGTGTTTAAGCACTGAGTGCATCACTGCGTTTGTTTTAGGAATATTGTTATGCTGTGTGCTTTACTCAGTGGAATGATGTGTAATATACTGTAAGGCAGTATGAGGGCCATGCTGAGTGTTGTTGGAGTGGTAGTAGAATAGATGACATGTCTGGTCATGTGGGCAGGTAAGAGCTGATCAGAGAGAGAGAGAGAGAGAGAGAGAGAGAGAGAGAGAGAGAGAGGGGTTGAAACTAGATCTCTTCTTCACACCTGTCTTTTTTCAGTCTAAAGCTTCAAGTGGGCCAATGATGAATGTGACATTCCACTGATAGGCTTTTGCAGAGTAAAAGTGCTTTTTAGTGCTTTTATTCTAATTCTATAAACTATAATATATCTAAATGGTTTAGAAGTGTTGCAGAAATGTCCAGATGTATGAACAGAAACATACTTTTATTTTAACACACAGGTGGATTGTTTAGGAAGTGATTGATGCGTGTGGTTTGCACTGGAGAAGAAAATTAAATATGACACAAAATCTTTTCAGCAGCATGATGGATAAAGATGGTAGCCCCATTATTAATAAAATAACAAAGTTGCCACGACGGTTTCTTCAAATAGCAATAGAAGAATAAGGCTGAGAGAAATGTTTCAAAAAGTCCGTGCGTAAAAACGGCCCAGTAAAAGTCCAATCCAATAAACTCCAATAGATCAACAATCATTCAAAAGATAATACTATACACGGTGTCTAAAAGTTATTTTCCCCAATTAATCCAAAGTGGAGAAGACTTGGGCCCTCTCGGTGTCAACTAATGCCCACCGACGTGCACTAAAACGGGCACATTTTACGCACAAACCTAAACTGCGCGCAAGGTTGAATACCCGGCTCCCGGATCTCAATACTGACACTACGGATTCAATGCAACCCGTTAAAGAGGGAAAACGCGTAGGCCTTCTTCTCCCTTTTAAACGTCGACGCTGTCCACGTCCTCAAAAAGAATGGATCTAATTAAAACGTTGCACTCGTCATCATCGCCAAAGCTTTGCCAAACGGGTTCTGGTGGAGAGGAGGCTGGGAGATGCAGCACCACATGACTGAGTCTGAGCTGGAGAGGGATGGGAGTCAGATTGGGTTTCTCTTCTCTCATTGGCTGGTGGGCTGACTTTTGACACGCAGACCAGGGACCCTCCTGCCATATAAATAGGCCTGATAGAACTTTATTATTCTAGCATCACGGCAGCCGGTTTCTGCTCAGTTTGGAGTTACTCTTGTCACCACAACTGTATGCCTGCTTGAAGGAGGTTTAAAAACAGGGCTTAAGCAGCACAAGGAGTCTGCATGTCTGCGTAGACATGCTCAGCTTTGTGGATACTCGGATTCTGTTGCTGCTTGCAGTAACTTCATACCTAGCGTCATGCCAATGTAAGTTTGAATATCTGCTCTTTTCTGTGATGGATATTTTTTCTCGGGTCCCACTGCTTGAGGATCTTGCGCTTTGGCTTTTGTTTGGGACTTACATGAAGGTCAACCTGAAGACAGCTCAAAGCACAGCAGAATAAAGCTCAACGGATTGAGCTCATGCAGAGGATTTTTCACTTTTTATTTTTTCCAAGGATACAATTATTTTATATTTGATTAGTTTCCAAGAGAGGGAGAATTTGCACTACACAAAAAAAGTTTTCCCGCTTTGAAAGAGACCTCTAAAGTAGTCTGCCTAGTGTCTTTTCAGAACTTTTAATGCACGTGGAGTCATCAAAATAGGCTAAATGTGAATTTTCTTTGAGACAGGATGAAAAAACTTTGTGGGGCGTTGTACATATTGTTCCATCCGGACGTCCAGCTAATGAGTCTTCAATATAGGAAAGAGTAATGTCTCCCCCTGGTGGCCATGGGTGCAAACATCTACTTGGCACAATTAGATTGTCTTCTCTTTGAGTTAATGAGAGATACATCTGTTTATCAAAAATTAGAAATTAGACTAAATGCTTACATATTATAGTATTTCTAGATTTCTGATCAACTAAATAGCCTCGTCCATGACTTTCTTTACAGTTGCAGTTTACTGCCTAACGTATCATTATTTAAGTCACAAAATGATTTAAAGACAAGATCTGCATTGAAGTTAAAGCTTCTTAGCTTCTTTTCCATTATTGTAGTACATTAAATGGAGAGATAAGTAGTCACACATCACTTTGGATGTCCAAGTGCGCCACCTTGTGGTCATGATTAGACGTGACGAGTTAGAGTTCATGGGGAGGTCCCAGCTGTGCCAACCCCACCCATGACCAGCTGATGTCCACATGCAATAAAGTGTGGATAAGAGAAACAAACATTAGCCATGAATGAAGGATACTCTCATCAGATAGTCAAAACTATTTTACAAATTTGGATAGTAGAATTCAGTCAATTTACATTAGAATTCACCCCTTTTTAACACAAAATTAGAAAACACACCTTTTACTAATAATTCAGCAGAAATCAGAACAAGCATCAATTACAGATGTCATATGTCCCATAATACAAGTGGTGTAGTTCTAATCTTGTTTGCAGTAGCAGGCCAACTATTTATGTCCTGTCCCAAGGGCATAAACTACCTGTTCAGGCATGTTGGCATCCGGATCCTTACTATCTGGAATGCTATTGAACACTGAAATTCACATGTTACGTTTGTTAGAAAGTTTAGAGACATTTAGCCTGCAGAGATCTCAGCTACGCTTTTAGGCATGAGCTGGGACTTGTGCTACAGCAACCAGATAGGAAATAAACAATGCGGGACACATAGTTGTTTTAGGCATGTCAGAAGGATTTGTTCAACATTTCACATACTGGTGATAAGTGCAGTTATGTTCTGACAGTCCTGAACTTTGACACTTTGTTTAAGCCCCAGATGACGATTAAGGCCTTCAGAACACACAAGAAGTTTAAAGAAAATTTAAACGTTGGGATTATTAGACTCAAACATTGTTACTGTGTACTTTAATGTCCCACATGAAGGCATACAGTGTTGTTTCTGCATAGTGTAGTTACAGTCCAGTTTGTACATTTTGATATACTTTGTTGTCATGCAAAGGAAAACCACAACCTTTTTCATTCAATACAGAAAGAGGTTAATTCATTTAAACAGAATAGAGATAGATTGAAATGACATTGTTTCTTTTTAAGTTGACTGTTAATGTTCTAACGGAGTATTCCCTCTTCTCTCCCCCACCCTCATTTTCGCCCTCTTCCTCCTCCTCATCTCTCCAACGCCACAGTCTCGGTTAGTCCACATGCATGAAATCATGAAAGCAACATTTCTTAATGATAGCTTTACCTTGTCTCTTTGCTTCTTTTCTCTTCCAAATGCTGTGATTTATTCTATGGGAGGAAGACCTCTCGGTTGGTCTTGACCATTTGAGCAATCTCAACGATGGCAGAGCATATCATTTAGGAATTTCTGCCCCTGAACTAAGTTATTTCTTGCAGTTTTCTCCCTTCCTGTCCATGAATAGGTGAGGGTCCTATTGGCTAAAGTTTGTGTCAATGAAAGCTAAAACCGCAGCTCTGAGGCACCCTTGGGGCCTGGTACAAAGGATCCTTTCTGAGGGGCAGAGGGAGGTTTGCCCCTAACAGCTGGCTTTGGGTCAGTTTGGAGGCTTCCTCTGCTTCTTGATTAGGATTTGATTTTGATTTACGAAAGCTGATCTCAGACCTGTAAGGAAAAGGCTGAGAAACTCAGCTCAGATAAAACTTAAAATTATTGAATTGTTATCCATCAGTGTAAGACTGAGGCCCCTCTAATGTAAGACAAACATAGCCTGATTCTGTTCCTAATTGAGATTGCCTAAATCAGCATGGTGTGTAGCATTTTAATGTTTTAAAGGTGTTGTACGCTGTGTGGTTCTGGTAACCTTTTAGAACTGTATTTGTTCCGTGGACTAACATGTTCTTAATGCTTAGAGGTTGTTGAGTCTGGCTTGGGGACACTTCATTTAGCATCTTTGTTCACATTTTGATCATCTATTTCACATGCACATTGCTCTGCAGTGTTTCCATTTTAATTCCTGTATCTGCATGAGCATGTTTTATCTCTCATTGTGACAGTATAATATCGTATTTTGCTTAGCTATTTCTTACAGTGGCCACTCATCATCATGCTTATGCAAAAGATAAAAGAGCTGAATGTTCGATATAGCCTGAAAAGACTGAATAAATAAATCCTACATTTATTTATCTTCTTTTCTATTTAGGGAAGCGTGAAGGTGAGCACATAATGTTTGTTATTGTCTGATAAAGGACACATAAAGCATAGTTTAGATTGTAAAAAGGTCAAAGGGCATCTTAATGGTGTCTAGTCTAATCACTGAAATGTGTTTTAACTTGCTTACCTGTAAGGTCAAGTTTGTTCACACACCAGTACCAGATCATTGAATATAATTCATATCTGTTTTTTTGTGCTTTTAGTTACATTTAGTGTAGTTTATACACCTTCCTTGCTAGAGGAACAGTTAGGAGCTCATGTTGCTAAAGCCAGTACCAGATCATTGAATATAATTCATATAATGTTTTTTGTGCTTTTAGTTACATTTAGTGTAGTTTATATTAGACGCCTTCCTTGCTAGAGGAACAGTTAGGAGCTCATGTTGCTAAAGCAGCAAGCAGAGTCTTCTGCTCTGTGTTTTGGTCTGACTGAGTGATTCTTCTGCTGCAGGGTCCCAGAGGAGACAAAGGACCTCGAGGTGACAGGGTAAGCTGAAGTGAAATTCTTTTTCCCTCGATCAAACAACTGTTACCAAATATGTAATTTAGGCATTTTAATGTGGTATTTATTTTCTGCGAGTTTGGCGCAGCGTTTGTTGACGTCATTTGACTTTCTAACCTCAGTGGGCCACGCCCCTTTGTTTACATCACCCATAGGCTTGAGTGTTTACAGACAATAATAGTGATGTTAATGGATATGATTGGTACAATTTAAAACATTGACCTTATTTATTTTACTAGTAGTTTCTCCCACTTAAGTTATGTCTGGTCATCATATCTTATAATCACACAATTTGCTACATCAGTGGTCAAGCTTCATCTATGTATCTAATGTTTCAGTTCAATTATGAAATAATGAACTGAATATATATATATATATATATATATATATATATATATATATATATGAAATAATCTGAGAGTCACAGGAAACCATCTTATCAGCATGCTGTTTATTCCGTAGCAGTGTTGACTCACTATATCATATGTGTTTTACAGGGTCCTAAGGGCCCAAATGGAAGAGATGGCAAACCCGGACTCCCTGGCCCCGCTGGCCCCCCTGGCCCCCCTGGACTCGGAGGAGTAAGTCCACTGTTCATACTCGCAAAATAAGCTGCTTGACTTCGCTGTGTATATCCTAAAAATTATGACGATAATGCAGTTCTAGCTGGGGTTTTGACTTATTTCTAATGATGCAAACTGTGCAGGAAAAAAAGCATTGAAATTGTCTGGTGTGTGTATTTGAGTCATTCAGGGCTGCAGGCCGTGATTCTGTACAGTGATCATAATCACCCTTGGTGCTCTGTTTGTTTTTATGTTGAAATGGAAAAGTATTGAATCTTATTAATGACGTCATTACCCGTAACCTTTGTCCTTTACCCATTTGTCACTATGGCTCAGCAGGTAACACACAGATAATATACAACAAGGTTACTATTAGTGTTAACTCAATCTCTTTTAAGTCTTTAAACTCTAAACAAAGAAGTAGGTTGCTCATTTGCACTTTACGGTGAATCATTTTAGTGCACCACCTTGATATAATTTTCAATATAATATACATTCATTACATTTCATGTATTCATAATGATAACTGCTCGAAACAGTGACTACTGCTATTTATTTGAAATGGATCAATGCTCTGCCTGTCCAATAGTCCAATAGTTAAAAGTTTGTCATTATGACTTATTCATCTTGTGTTTTTTTTTCTTCTTCTGTTTATCAGAACTTTGCTGCTCAGTATGATGGTTCAAAAGCTCCCGATCCAGCCCCTGGACCCCCGGTGAGGCCCCTCTCTATCTGCCACACAGCACTATTCATCTATACCTTCATTCAATAGATACAGACTTCACAGTTATTTTGGGTGTTCTTTACATCCTTACCTACACATAAATACTTATGGTCTGTGGTAATATACTTATATCTCACACCTGATTCCAGTCCTGATGCAGTTGCAATCACACTCATGACAAAGTTCACCAGCGTAGATTAATTTAGTGTTGATGCGCAATATGTACAATTAACTTATTTCTTCTTTTCAGGGTTTGGTTGGCCCTAGAGGCCCTCCCGGACCTCCTGGACCCCCTGTAAGTTCACTCACCCACTGCAAATTCAAACTATGGACTGATTGGATCCAACTTGACCATTTGTTCATACCCATAAGCTCATTCTGCTGTTGCTATGTTGCTTATATGAAGACTAATTGCCTCTTATCATCATTCAACAGGGACCTCAGGGACACACCGGACATGCTGGTGAGCCCGGAGAGCCTGGACAGACTGTAAGATTATCCTCCAAAATTATTTACAACTATTCAAATTAGAATGTGTTTAAAACTGCTTTGGAATCACTTCTTTGTCAGACTTACCCATGTGATGCCACCATCTTAAATGGTTCTCAAATGTTCTCTGTTTTTCTTCCCAAGGGCCCCCTCGGTGCTCGTGGCCCACCTGGACCCCCTGGCAAATCTGGAGAGGACGTACGTATACATTTGTGTTTCTACAAACACTTTTCAGAGACTGCTTTTGTTCACAAGTCCTGTAAATACTTAGTTTTTTCCCTGCTGTCTTATAATGGATTTGAGTTATTACTGTAGATTATTGCAGCTACATTGTCAAACGGTAACACCTTATATCCTGACTCGCAGGGTAACAACGGCAGACCTGGTAAGCCCGGAGACAGAGGAACCCCCGGCCCACAGGTAAAAGATGCTCTCCAAATCAAGGAGAATGAAACAAACAGATACAAAACAGACATCTGAACTGTAAATGTGGCGCATGTCTCAGTAATATGTTCTTTATTTTGAATTGCAGGGCGCTCGTGGATTCCCCGGCACCCCTGGACTTCCAGGAATGAAGGGACACAGAGTGAGTGCTGATATTTTCCTCTGCTTGACCGGAACTTTACCTGCGTGCTTTACCTAATCACCTGAAGCCCACTGGCTTGAAGCAAGCAGAAACTGCTCTAAAACAGAAAAAAAATGGCAGAAGAGCTACACCTGTGCTGTGTGGACTAAAATTATTATTATTTGTGGAGCATTGTGGAGCATTGTGCCCCATAACGAGCCCCACTGGGAGCGATTATGGACCTAACTTCCTTTTGTTCTGCCTCCTGAGATGCAAAGTGGATTTCATACAGAGCTTAATGGCTGCCGTTTAAGATTTTTAGTCCCTGTTTTGCATGAAAACTTCAGAGCCAGATAGTAAACTTCCTGGGAAAGCACCTTTGTCAACAGACAAGCTTTCTTAATGTCTCACGTGATACTTTGAATATCTTGTTGTTGTGAATGTCTTCTTTTGAGAGGTCAAACAATCATATGATGTGTTTATCCCACATACTGATTCCTTTGATAATTGGATTTATCTCACGAGGATCCCCGTCTCGACACTTTGTCCCTAATCTCTTACTTTTTTTTTTGCTTGTTTCTGAAGTAGCACATTTTAGTACCAATAGTAGGAGGGTTAATAATAGTAATTTTTTGTATCCCTTATGAACATCTTCCATCATCGCTCTCTTTCTATGTTACAGGGTTACACTGGTCTGGATGGACGCAAGGGAGAGATTGGTGGTGCTGGTGCTAAGGTAAGGAGGTTCACATTCCTCATGACTGCAGCAACAAACGTTCCTACTGAGTACTTTATTTCATGTAGGATCCCAGTTTCTCTTCTATTAATGTTGTGTCAGCCTACTGATATATTTGGGGTTATAATTTAGAGTAATGTAGTTTCTGCAAGAATGAGTGTATTTCAAATAGGATAGTTTCTCTAGGTAACTAGGACTAGAAAATTAGCCAACAGGCTAACACTGGTGCATTGATTAATGTGCATTGTCCTAACAAATAAATCTTAAATAATAAAACACACACACCACACACACACACACACACACACACACACACATCAATTTAGCTAGCATTACCAATACTTTGTCAGGGTTTTCATCTTCCTTGTCACAATAGATTTTCTCTATTTGACCGGTTAACCTCGGACCTTGAGTCACTTTGCTCCAGATAACTCATCACCCTAATCCCCCTTCTCCTGTCTCTCCTTTAGGGTGAGCCTGGTGCCCACGGAGCTTCTGGAAGTCCTGGACTGGCTGTACGTTTTTCATTGAGCTCAGCATTTATGCACAAAATTTCATCTTTGCTGTTACACATCTGCAGTAAAGACACTTTTCTCACCTCTATTTTTTTTTTTGGTGTATCCTCCCTTTAGGGAGCTCGTGGTATGTCTGGAGAGAGAGGTCGTGCTGGCCCTGCTGGCCCTGCTGGTGCCCGTGGTGCTGATGGCAACGTTGGACCCGCTGGCCCTGCTGTGAGTATTGGCCCTTTGAACTCAAGATGTATCGTCAAGATACCTATCCAGAGACTACTTTGTGATTGGTATCTTATTGTATAAATAATAATGTGTAATATAATATCAGAGGAAGGAGTAATTATGCAACAGAATGTTGATTACATAATTGCACCCATATAAGACAAACTTTGACCTTAATGTGAGCTCTTATCTTTATTACATATATCCTGATGTCATATCTGCTGTTCTTCTACCCAGGGTCCCCTTGGAGCTGCTGGTCCCCCAGGTTTCCCCGGTGGCCCCGGACCCAAAGTAAGTGTGATGTCACTTCCTGTAGCATTTACTGTCCTTTGGCAACACATCCTCCCAGAGATGTTCATGTTTTCGGACCATCAAAAGAGACAATTCTCAATACCATACAGTATAAGCAAGTCTCAGACAAATGAACTCTATGTCACTATCTGTCATTGTTCACCATCCCAATAGCTTCTTGCATACTATCCCCATGGGAATAGTTTGTACATGTAACATACATAGTTACGGCCGTTTATATTCATAATTAAAATACCATTCAAACAAATGCATACCAACACATCCATGATGTCATTATTTAATTATGGATGTATTTTTGTCTTTGACAGGGAGAGATTGGACCTGCTGGAGCTACTGGCCCATCTGGAGCTCAGGGAGCAAGAGGAGAGCCCGGTCTCAATGGTGCTGTTGGCCCCGTCGGTCCCGCTGTAAGTATACAAAGATGTTGCCACTTAGACTCCCAAGTTACCTTCCTGGAAAAATTATAAGCAACAACATGTATTTTATTTAGTACTTGATTTTGTCTTGATTGTTGTGTTGTTCCAGATTACAAATTATCAATACATGATTTGCATTGATTTGTCTTTGGAAGCTGTGCCATTGCTATCCATGAATTTGTCCCTTAACTGATTCCTCAAGTTTAGTAAATAATCCTTTATATATTGTCATTTGTTGTAGTTACTTTGGGTGACATTATCACATATTCCATATAATGTTGTGGAGTGCACTTGTTGAATCTATGAAAAAGTCAAACGTAATCATTATAGCAATGGATTTTTCAGTCCGAATGTTTTAGTTGTTTTGATAAGATTTCCTAATTTCTTTTTTCTTTCCCTGTAGGGTAACCCTGGTGCTAATGGTCTGAACGGAGCCAAGGGAGC
This sequence comes from Perca fluviatilis, assembly GCF_010015445.1. Lineage (NCBI taxonomy): Eukaryota > Metazoa > Chordata > Actinopteri > Perciformes > Percidae > Perca > Perca fluviatilis. The sequence goes on along the minus strand of NC_053124.1, from coordinate 15,130,210 downwards.
TGCTGTAAGTACTCAAGTTGTACTATTAAAGCATAAATAGGTCAAAGGTCAATTAGGGTCAGAGGTTATAACAATTAGGCCAATGCCATGCTGCACACATAACACATACATTGGTTGTTGTAATCACAGAACATTATTTAATTTTACTGATTGCAGGATGCAGTTTTTATTTTTCTATTACAACTGAATATAATATAATCTCTTAATTAATTGTGTGTATACATATATATATATATATATATATATATACACACACACACAATTATATATATATATATATATATATATATATATGTATTATTGTATATTATATTAATATATATATTATTGTATATTATATTAAAAAAGTATTTGATGATAAAGGCAAAACACCCGGACCTGGTGAAGAGATCAAATAAAGACAATATTTCAAGTTAGGCTTGAGTGATGCTCACCTGTCCGTCTTGGTTATTATTTAGGGCACCCCTGGTGTTGCTGGAGCTCCTGGCTTCCCTGGACCAAGAGGAGGACCTGGACCCCAGGGCCCTCAGGGTCCTGCTGGACAGAGAGGCCTTTCTGTAAGTACACAACCAACTTACAAATATTCACAAAAAAACATACATATCCAGCATGCAGATGTACCTACACACAACGCATACTGACGAAAGAAACACTCACAAATGATTGTACATAGATGATAGATTGTTTCAATAATTGCGTCTGCTTATCTCTTTTAGGGAGATCCTGGTGCTCAGGGTGTTAAGGGAGATACCGGACCCAAAGGAGAGCCTGTAAGTTCACATCCAGATCCTGTTCTTTTTGTTTAAAATGTCACCAAACTGAATCTGAAGACCTCTGAATACTGTGTTTATGACTGCTGTCCTTTAACTTCTCTGTTGCCTTCCTCAGGGTAACTCTGGACCTCAGGGACCCCCCGGACCTCAGGGTGAGGAGGGCAAGAGAGGACCAACTGGTGAGCTTGGTGCCACTGGACCTGCTGGAGCCCGTGGAGCTAGAGTGAGTACCAGACCACTTTCTCTGATGGGTGGTGTTGTGCCCATATGATTCCATATTCGGAGCTGCGTTTCTTGGATCCCCTGCTAATGACTGTGTGTCTCTTACAGGGAAGCCCTGGCACCCGTGGTATGCCTGGTAGTGAGGGAAGAACTGGCCCAGTTGTGAGTCTTCAATGAACAAGATCTCATTCCACCAACATTTAATTACACTGATGAGAAGCCTGACTATGTTTTACTTCCAAATATAGTCAGCGTTTATTCACAAGACGAAACTTCCTCCTCATTTCTCTTGGACCTCTTTGTCTCCTTCTCGTAGGGCATGCCCGGTGCCCGTGGTGCCACTGGTGCTGGTGGACCTCGTGGACCCCCTGGAGATGCTGGCCGCGCCGGAGAGTCTGGCCCAGCTGGTCTCAGGGTGAGTCTTTTGCTAAGTTCTGTTTTTGTCAGAGGGATGTGATCTCTGTTTGTTCTCTGAGTCTAGTTTAAAGGCGGAATAGGCCTGTGGCAAATTGGAATAGCTGAGTTACTATAGCTTGGAACAGTAGTGCTGTAATGGCTTTAGTACTACGCTATTGTGTGATGTAAATTTGCCTTGTGTACATGATTCAACCCAAGATTTTGTTGAAAGGTAGTTGGCCCAAGGGGTCAGCTGTAACATTTCAAATGAATGACAATACATGCATCTTAATGACTGATGTGTACTTTGTACAGGGTCTCCCAGGAAGCCCTGGAAGCTCAGGACCCCCAGGAAAGGAGGGAGCCTCTGTGAGTAAATCTGAATTTTACACTGAAAGTTGTGAATTTAATATTAATAATCTTCACAGATTTTACTTCAGGACACATACATTTCTATCAGTCTCATTCTGTGCTGTTTATGATATTAACTATACATAATATTTGCTCACATAAATGCAATTAACATGACTTCCTGCTATACTATACTATTCCTGCTATATTCTGTTTCCTCCTCCAGGGCCCTGCTGGACAAGATGGCCGCACTGGACCTCCCGGCCCAACCGGACCAAGAGGCCAGCCCGGAAACATTGGTTTCCCCGGACCCAAAGGACCTTCTGTAAGTAGAAATAAAGCCAACAGTGAAAGAGGAGAATTTTGAACTAAATTCTGTTGTGTTTTGTTTTTCAAGTTTGTCATGACCTGTGCTTAACCTACCTCATACCTCATTTAGGGTGATGCTGGCAAGCCTGGAGATAAGGGATCCACTGGTCCCACTGGTCTGAGAGTAAGTAAAAAAATACCCAGAATGTGTTTAATAAAGTAACTCACCAATAAAATGTTTAAACATGATTTGTCAGCTCTATTGTCAGTTGTTTAACATCTCATCATGTTCCTAGGGACTCCCTGGAGCTGATGGCAACAATGGAGCCACTGGCCCAACTGGACCCGCTGTAAGCATCCTTATATACATATACACATCTGTTCGGACAATTACATACAACATTTATGATGTGATTTTGGTACTATAACCATCAGTGTGCCGTTTTTAACATTGGTCTTCTCTTTTTCTCGTTACAGGGCGGCCCTGGTGAGAAGGGAGAGCAGGGAGCTGCTGGAGCTCCTGGCTTCCAGGTTGGGATCCATAATCTATTTCTAATTTTCTGCTTGTTGTAAACAAAGCTAAGAAAATGAAAAAAATCATGTTCAAAAACATAAAACTGCCTAAATCAGAGCAAATTCAGTCTAATTGCAATTCCATTGTAGCTACACAACCTACTGTATCTTTCTGAGCTAGATAGCAGTATCTGCAAAAATGGTGCTGTTGAGTTCATTGGTCCTGATGTTGCGGCTTTATGTTTTCAGGGTCTGCCTGGACCCGCTGGAGGTCCTGGGGAGGCTGGCAAGCCCGGAGAGAGAGTAAGTAACACACAAACACGCTTCCACCTTATTGCACAGTTTAACCATAGAAATGGTAGAATAAGCAGTACATCTCTAACCCACCTTTCTGTCAATAGGGAATCCCAGGGGACCATGGAGTTGCTGGACCTGCTGGTTCCAAGGTGAGTTCACCAGTCCATGCCTTTGTGCCAAGAGACCCATTATTTTCTAGTAGCCTCACATATTGTTTCTCAATTTTATGCCAAAACCGTCAAAATAGTCAGAATAAAAACAGATTACGTTTGCATGCATATAATAAAACATTTCAACAACCGGCTTTGAGTAGCCAAAGACAATACACTGACCCCCTCTGTGTGTTCCTCCAGGGAGAGCGTGGTAACCCTGGTGCTGCCGGAGCTTCTGGCGCTCAGGGACCCATTGGACCCCGTGGACCCGCTGGAGCCCCCGGAAGCGATGGTGGCAAGGTAAGATAATGCCATGGCTGCAAGGACAAAGGTCATAAATAAAATGTTCTTTTTACTGTAATAATCCTGTAGAATCAGAATATATCAGTGCACATATATAAATATATACAGTACAGGCCAAAAGTTTGGACACACCTTCTCATTCAATGCGTTTCCTTTTTATTTTCATGACTATTTACATTATAGATTCTCACTGAAGGCATCAAAACTGTGAATGAACACATATGGAATTATGTACTTAACAAAGAAATGTGAAATAACTGAAAATATGTCTTATATTTTAGATTCTTCAAAGTAGCCACCCTTTGCTTTTTTATTAATTAGGGAAAAACTTCCACTAATTAACCCTGACAAAGCACACCTGTGAAGTGAAAACCATTTCAGGTGACTACCTCATGAAGCTCATTGAGAGAACACCAAGGGTTTGCAGAGTTATCAAAAAAAGCAAAGGGTTGCTACTTTGAAGAATCTAAAATATAAGAAATGTTTTCAGTTATTTCACACTTTTTGTTTGCACAAATTCCATATGTATTTTCATTCATAGTTTGGATGTCCTTCAATGAAATAATGTAAATAGTCATGAAAATAAATACATTGAATGAGAAGGTATGTCCAAACTTGTTTTCCTATATATATATATATATATATATATATATATATATATATATATATATATATATATATATATATATATGTATGATACTGTGTGAGATACTGTATTTATGGAAGCATGTGTGTTTATTGCAAAAAGGAGCCATAGTTTGTCATGTCTGTTTCCAGGGAGAGCCTGGCGCTGCTGGAGCTGCTGGGCTGCTGCTGGACACCAGGGACCAGGTGGCATGCCTGGTGAGCGCGGAGCCGCTGGTGTTCCTGGAGGCAAGGGAGAGAAGGTAATCTACCACCTGCAAATACAGAGTTTAGACCTCAATATATCTCAGATTTGTTAATCAGAATGTCTTTCTTCTCCAACATTTCCTCCTCTTCTCTCTCCTATAGGGAGAGGCTGGACACAGAGGACCTGAAGGCAATGCTGGCAGAGATGGTAGCCGTGTAAGTAACTCTAATTCTTCTTGAGGCATTTGATATAAAAGTGGTAACCACTCATTACATTAGTTTGAGTGTAGCAACCAGAGCCTTGGTCTGACTATCCTCTCCTCTCTGTTTCTAGGGTATGCCCGGACCTGCTGGACCTCCAGGACCCACTGGAGCTAATGGTGATAAGGTAAGTCTGTGATGTGTGGATATTATTTACCACAAAACAAATGACATAAACCATTAGAACGAAGGTGTTTTAGAAGTAAAATGTAACACATAAGGGTATGGAGATTTTGTTACGACCTAAAAATGGCTACCTGCCTCCGACATTATTCAAGATGGCTGACAGACTGTCATAGCAGTGACCTACAGTAGAGAACCATCAAGATGTGTTGTTGAGATAAAATCACTGTCAGAAATGATCTCTTGCCTGACCAACCCAAATTCATATCCTTGTATATCCCAGTCCTCTGTAGGAGAACCCCTGCTGTAGCATTGGATCTGTAGCTAGAACCTCAACACTGCCATCTAATGGCTGTTTTATAATATTATAATATTACAGCAATGGCTAAACTACAACTTAATTTCAGATAGCAGTGGTGATAATATAATAAATGCAGCACAAATTCACAACTTTACATTTTAAATATTAAGGTTATCCTTATTTATTATAGTCTTTCCTATGGCCTATGTAGAGGCAGAAATACAACAAAAACAATGATACTATATTTAAATTGTGTTGCCCCAGAAACAGACAAAACAAAACATTATCTTTTGTAGTACTCATATCAGCTGATCAAGTTTTCCAATTTACATTTTTTTCTACTGCTAGTAGTACATCAGTACAAAGGTCAACAGAAAATGTCTAAAACAATGCTGATGCTGACAACAGATTTCTCATGTGTGTGTGTATGAATGTATGGATGGATGGATAGAGTGATGGATGGATGGATGGAACAATGCTAAACTAAAACGCTCACTGTTCTGTCCTCCAGGGTGAGAGCGGTGGCTTCGGACCCTCCGGCCCTGCTGGAGCTCGTGGAGTCCCTGTAAGTAGCTGTGGCTGACTTCCTTCATTATGACAAAACATCAGCTGTTTTACCATATTCACCCTAAATGAGTTGACATAAATACCAGTTGAAGATCTTAAGACAACATATAGCTTTGTTATGTGCAGCATAAACATTCTTCCTGACCCGCTGCTTGTTGTCCACAGGGAGAGCGTGGAGAGGTTGGCCCCGCTGGATCTGCTGGATTCGCTGGACCCCCTGTAAGCCAATACAATATTCAATATACTATATAGTACAAAACAAAAACATACACATACACAATTGCCCAGATATTGACCCAACCCCATTACTCTTGTTGCCTACAGGGCGCTGATGGTCAGACTGGAGCAAGAGGAGAGCGTGGACCTGCCGGAGTTAAGGGAGAAACTGGCGCCGCTGGCCCTGCTGGACCCGCTGGACAGTCTGGACCTGCTGTTAGTACCATTTACACTGGGCATACACACACTTGCATTGCTACTTGGTAAATCTAATCTGATTGGGATAGGTGTGCTTTAACATGACTTAATTTATCAGATATCAGACTTTAAAACGGGATCAAAATAATACAGTGAGAGCATTCACTTTGACACCACATAGTACTAGCTTTACATTTAGATTATATTAAACCCCTCTAGGATAGAATGTAGGGTTGTACTTTATAAACTCAGATGAGATATGAATAATAGTAATATGGAATGGTGTCTGATTTCTTCATCTGTTTTTCTAGGGTCCTGCTGGTGCTGCTGGACCTGCTGGTCCTCGTGGAGACAACGGCCCACCTGTAAGTATTGAAACATCGTAGCAGCACACATAAACACAGATTTCATCACTGCTGTACCTGTCACAAACACACACACAACACACACACACACACACTTCAGCCCCAACAAGCCTAATTGTCCCTTTCAAATTAAGTAAAGGCTACTAGAGCATAGTAACTGGAAATTAAATCAAAAAGCTAATGTGCCAATTTAATCAGAAATGGCAAAGTTCTATTTTGATAACGTCAAATGACGTATTGGCTCTGTTTTTCACAACAAGCGCCACAAAGATTTTTCTTGCAGCCTGAGTTACAAAATCATAATTGTCCTCCTTTTAGCCTCTCATAAATGGGGTTTCTTGCCTCTATTATTGAGAATAAATGAGTTTTAAGAAAATATATCATATAGCTACAGCAGTACTCCTTTTGAAATGTCAACATTTGAAGATTGCCCAATTAAGCATTTTGCGTTTTTTCTGTTCTATTTTTTTTACCTGTGCACCATGGCAAGGAAATACAATACTTTATTGTACCTCTGATGTCCACAAACAAACACACATAAACACACACAAACAGATACACAGTGACACCACACATTCTTGATGGCCATTGTGTACTGTAACCTTTGATGGTATGTTTTTCCGATGTCAGGGTCTGACTGGTTTCTCTGGTGCTGCTGGCAGAGTTGGTGCTGCTGGTCCCGCTGTGAGTATTGCTCTTATAGTTACAATGATTAGTTAACACACATGCAAGCCCACACTGACTGCACTCATCATGCTGCTTCTCATATCGGTGAAACAGAGTGATCCCAATTGACAATAACACATTCTCCTCCTCTTCCCCTCTCAGGGTATTGTTGGACCCCCTGGCCAAGCTGGTCCCGCTGGTAAGGATGGTCCTCGTGGTCTCCGTGGTGATCCTGGTCCCGCTGGTCCTTCTGGAGAGCAGGGTATGGTTGGACCACAGGGTCTATCTGGAGAGAAAGGACCCTCTGGAGAGCCTGGTCCCGCTGTAAGTTGTTGCTCTTTTTCAGGTCAAAATTATGAGACCATGGAACACTGAAATGTTTAAAAAACAGTTGGCTAAATAAATATAACAGTGTTTATATCTCTATCATGGTCATATAAATCCATAGATCGTCAATGCATTAATATGTGGCCTGTGTGTGTTTAGGGTCCTAGTGGTCCCCCTGGAACCAGTGGTCCTCTTGGACTTCAGGGATTCGTTGGTCTGCCCGGTGCTAGAGGAGATCGTGGTGCACCTGGTGGTCCTGGTGGTTTGGTAAGTACAAATTAATGCTGATAGTACCCTCCAAAAGATTCACCTGCACTATGATCCCCTCAGAACCATGTTTTTTCAATTTATAATTTAAACCTATAAAGCCTTCATCTCCAACATAATGGTACTGTCCCAAAATGTGTACTGGCAGTTGAATATTATCAGTTCAAACAATGACAACACAACCTTAAAATGTAAAAGAAAAAAGAGGAAAATAAGAATTGATATTGAGCTTCATTGAGCTTCATTCGTGCAGGATTTTGAATATCCATGCGTGTTAAAGATCACACAAATTTGTGGATAGTTTTCAGTCACCATGCCCATTTTGCAGGATGTTTTGATTGACACACACACATGCACCTTTGCTAAAGAACAGATCTTCTATAAGGTCTGTATAACATACAGTATGAAGCAGTATTTGACCCAGTGATTTTCTCTGCATCCTATCACAGGGAGAGCCTGGTAGAGTTGGACCTCCTGGTCCCTCTGGAGCCCGTGGTCCCTCTGGCAACATTGGCCTGCCTGGTATGACCGGACCTCAGGGAGAGGCTGGACGTGAGGTAAGGATTGAACAGGCCAATAAGAAGCATGGCAATGACCTGTTAGCGGTAGGGGTGGGAATCACAGGGTAACTCACGATACGATAGGATACACGATACATGGCTATTCTGCGATAATCAATATATTGCTTGACAATCCTATAATGATACATCATGATATCAGTCTAACTATGAATACAAAATGCCTGTGAAAAGGTTAAGTGCAGGAATTTCTGTTTACATCCATTGCAAGTCCAAACTGTTACAAAATAGCACAATTCTGCAGCAGAAATTTTTCAGTCTGTAAATTAAAATTACAGATCTATGAGCAACTATAGGTCCTCACTTTGGACTTAGACATGGCTGGGGCATCTGTTAATTTTCTCAAACTGATGTCTGCCATCCTGTTGAAACCTCTTCTTCTTCTGCTAGTTAACTTATGTTCAAGTTTCCTTCATTCATGTGTTGAGCGCCACCTCAAGGAACCATGAAGTAGCAACGCTACTAATTAAAATATCGATATTTGACCCCAGCGTATCGATTATCGTATCACACAAAGGACAGCACTATATTGCCGTATCAATATTTACTTAAGTAGATGAACAAAAACGTGGACTCACAAACAACCTAACGTGATAGTTTGATATAAAGACAGACACTTATATGTCAACTGTAATATATTTCACCATCTACAGGGTAGCCCCGGTAACGATGGACCCCCTGGCCGCCCTGGTAATCCTGGATTCAAGGTAATGCCCTTTCATACACCTTAAAACACGTTTGTGTACAGAATACACACACATACGCTGTGCTCTGACCAACATCTACACTTTTCCACCATGTTTAGGGAGACCGTGGTGAGCCCGGACCTGCTGGATCCATGGGACTTGCTGGTTCCCCCGGACCTGCTGGACCCGCTGGAGCTTCTGGCAGACCTGGAAACCGTGGAGAGGCTGTAAGTATAAACAGCAACTCTTTTAAAATGGATTCACTAACAGACCATTTCAAAGTAGCAACATTGTACACAACATCTACAATCATCTGCTTTCTTCACTCATCCTTTTGTTCTTGTATCTCCTTGTCACTAGGGCCCATCTGGTCCCGCTGGACCCGCTGGTGCCGCTGGAGCTAGAGGTGCCCCTGTAAGTACAATGAACATTTATAGTCATAGAACTAGTGTTCATCAACTAAAAGTACACAGATGTAACATGTGTGTTTGTGTGTGTGTTCTATAGGGACCTGCTGGAACCCGTGGTGAGAAGGGAGGTGCTGGAGAAAAAGGAGAGAGAGGCATGAAGGGTCTGCGTGGACATGCTGGTCTCCAGGGAATGCCCGGACCTTCTGTAAGTGACAGCCTACCATCATAACACACACAAACTATGGAAACGTACCCCTACATGTGCTGATATTCACTAATCTACGATGTCTACTACGATGCCATTCAATGATGCACTTTCTCTCCCCTTAGGGACCCTCTGGTGACACTGGATCTGCTGGACCAAGTGGAACTGCTGGACCCAGAGTGAGCGGAATCTTAATAACCTACGATACATTAATGGTTTTCTTGTTCCACCTGTTTGCATAGAGGCACCATGTGTTCTTTTCGTGATCACTTAACACCAAACGCAGGAGATACTGTAATTTACAGTCACATGATGCAGAATTTCCAAAACAAGACGAATGTTTGACTGTTACATGTGATGACCTCATCTTCAGGGACCTTCTGGACCCCACGGACCCCCTGGTAAGGATGGCAGAGCTGGCAGCCATGGTACTATTGGCTCTCCTGGTGCTCGTGGACCCCCTGGATACGTCGGACCTGCTGTAAGCACAACACAAGCCTTGTAAACCATACAGTTTAGCTCCGCTACAACCTCAAGGATCCTAGGATCTCAAGGATCCTAGGATCCCAAGGATCCTCTGCATAGGATCCAACATATCAATCCACTCTCTTATCCATATCAGGGTCCTGCTGGAGCTCCCGGTCTGCCTGGACCTCCCGGCCCTGCTGGTGGTGGATATGATGTCTCTGGATATGATGAGTACAGAGCTGATCAGCCCGCTCTGAGAGCCAAGGACTACGAGGTTGATGCCACCATCAAGTCCCTCAACACTCAGATCGAGAACCTGCTCACCCCTGAGGGATCCAGGAAGAACCCTGCCCGCACCTGCCGTGACATCAAGCTCAGCCACCCCGACTGGAGCAGCGGTAAGATAGCACCGCTGGGGCATATATGCCCCTACATTTAGTAAGGTTTAGAGGTCTTTTTTTTTCGCCCGTATGAAGTAAAAGTAAAAGACTCTCTTTCTATCAATGTGACTGTTTTTTTCCTGCCCTGTAGGATTCTACTATATTGACCCCAACCAGGGATGCATCAATGATGCCATCAAGGTGTTCTGCGACTTCACCACCCGCGAGACCTGCATCCATGCCCACCCCGAGAGCATCGCCCAGAAGAACTGGTACAGAAGCACCGAGGGCAAGAAGCACGTCTGGTTCGGAGAGACCATCAACGGTGGTACAGAGGTGAGCGTCATAGACATATTTTACTTTATTTGAAATGAGAAATGGTTTTAACACCACACAAGACCAGGAAATAACAGTAACAACAAATGTTACACTTTTTACATTCGAAATGTTGACTGTCATTCTTTCCTTTCCATGCAGTTTACCTACAACGATGAGACCCTCAGCCCACAGAGCATGGCCACCCAACTTGCCTTCATGCGCCTGCTGTCCAACCAGGCTAGCCAGAACATCACCTACCATTGCAAGAACAGCAACGCCTACATGAGTGAGGAGACCGGTAACCTGAAGAAGGCTGTGGTGCTCCAGGGCTCCAACGATGTAGAGCTAAGAGCCGAGGGCAACAGCCGCTTCACCTTCTCCGTGCTGGAGGACGGCTGCACTGTGAGTGGCTCTTTGCTTTTTCAGTTGTTTTCTTTGGTCATTTCTGTTACCTTTGTTGCTTCAGCGTGATTTGTAGTATTTTGCCACTATTCTAAAATGGGGTCTCTCCTTTTCTGCCTTTACACTTGCAGAGACACACTGGTGAATGGAGCAAGACAGTGATTGAGTACAGAACGAATAAACCATCTCGCCTGCCCATCCTCGACATTGCACCTTTGGACATTGGTGGAGCTGATCAGGAGTTTGGTTTGGACATTGGCCCAGTCTGTTTCAAATAAATAGACTCATGATAAATTAACACCCAAAAGAGAGAAAGAACGAAAAAACAAAATCTCTGCCCTTCTTTCTGTGTTGTTTTTTTTATACTGAATGCTGATTTCTCTCTGCACATCCACTTGCTTAAGATGGGCAACTATCTGAGAGGACTGAACGGACTGAACGGAGCGTTTGTGCAATGCAAATTAATACAGCAACCCAAAGGGACGCGGGAAAACAGCTTGTTGTGGGACATCATGTCATCGTTTTGTAAAAAATAAAAGAAGTGAAATAAAAACGCTGAAAGTATGCATCACTTTGTGGTCTTTGTATATCTTCCAAAGAGGAGGTTTAAAACCACAATTTCCATGAAAAAAAGGTTTAAGCTACCTCATGCCTGTATACCTAAAGAAAATACTTTTGACAAAACCTGGGTCCACAACCGGGATGTTAAGACTTCTAATGCTTCAAGCTTTGTCATGTATCGGAAGGTGCTCAGTTACTTGAAGCAGAGATCTATGGTGCTAATATGCAGCTGTGGAGCAAACCACTTTTTACTGTATTACTTTGTATTGACATTTAAGGAGTCTTACATTCGTCCCCTGATGCTCCCCCAATTTAAGCAGGTGGAATGTTCCTAAATCTGATGTCTGGTTTTTGTTTTGTTTTATTTTGTTTTGTTCTTTTTTGTTTTGTCTAGAAGGTTTTTTTTTTGTTTTGGTTTTTTGTTCAGGCTTTTTTACTTTCAAACCCCACACTGAGTGTTCATACTGACAGCACATATTTCATCCAATTCCGAATGGTTTTTTAGGCGGCCTCTCTCTCTCTCTCAAAAAATGAAACCACAAAGTCTATTGTACCTATTTTGTATATGTGAGATGTTTAAATAAATTGTGAAAAGTTCTGAAATAAAGCATGTCCAATGTTCCAAAACACACTGCTCAGTGACTTAAGTGCTTTCATGTTTTAATGACACCATTGAAGGTTTGTCACTGTATTTTGGTTCTAGATTTGGATGATGACAACACATCTTTATTAACTTAAACATCTTCCTATTGTGGAAGCACAGTCATATCCTTATTTACCCCCACCCCATTCTTGCTTTTCAACGGCATACAATTTTAATGTACAGTAAATGTCTGTTGACACTGTCCATGCCAATGTGTGATTACTAACGTGCATTGTTTCTTGTAAATATGCATCCTCTTATGTTGTTTTTCCTTGCATAATACAGCTTTTGCATCCAAATAAATGTCTGTGGTTTGGATCAAGGCTTGAATTGCAGTGATAAATGCATACCGATTAGTTAGATTCAATATGGGGACATGGCATTCCTGCAGAAATGACTTGTTTTGTCACTTTGTCAGAGGCTGAGAATCAGTGTGTTGAGGTAACTGGGATATGCAAGCTTTCTGAAAATTTGGATTTAATTCTACCTCCACATGTAGAAGCAGTTCTGTTTAGCTGGAGATGAAGGCATCAATACATTAAAGGTCACTTGCAGCACTTTCTATAACCACTAGGGGGCAGTTTGCCATGCTTTATTCGTATCCCTGCTCTAGGTACAATGCATTTGGTCAAATGACCACTGAGCAGCAAAGACTTGGATGCCTTGGACACAAGATGCATTTTGCATCTATGGGTCTACAGCATCTTTTATACATAAAAATAAATGATAAGGCAAGGAGGCAGGGGCCTGGGTTCAAAACTGACCTGCGGCCCTTTGCTGCGTGTCACCCCCCCCCCTCTCTCTCACCTCTAACATGTCTGTGTACTATCACTATATAATAAAAAAAAGGCCAAAAATAATCTTTAAAAAAAAGAAGATATTAAAACCACGGATTGGGCCTTTAATTATAGACTTTAATGATAGACATCATGCTAAAAAAATAAACATTGATTTTAGTTTACCTTGAAATGGCATGGCTGAAGTGACACTTTTGTTGATGTTGATGATGTATGAAATACCAGTAGTCAACTAATACTTCTACATTTCAAAGGGGAATATTCTACTTTTTGTATTCTTCTTCACTACATTTATCTGACAGCTAGAGTTAATAGTTACTTTGCAGATCATATTCTTATTTTTAGACATATGACTGTCAGCCCTAGCAGACCAACCTGTTGGAGTACTACCTGGCCCCAGGCTTTCAAGCACATATTTATGTAGGGATGAGCAGCATTCTACAAGACAAGGGCACAATAATAATGCAAGACCCACCTTAGTTTATATTGTACATTAGTAGTGCAAATTCCTAAACAAATTCCCAAATAATCAGATTAAATACTACCCATTGGTACACAGTGAACCTGGGGCTGCTGGGGCCATTTTTGTCCAGATGGTAATCCAGCCTTGCCCAACAGTATTGTGAAGTAGTCTAAATTGGCTCTATCTTGACCAACTACATTAAAGTCCTGCTTAGATGAAAATTAATAAGTAACAATAATGGTATGCATAATACTATTTGTTTATGTATTTGTATTTGTTTTACACACATAAATACAAATCACATTGAAGAAATATAAAATACATGTGAGAGTGTAGAAACCTCTAATGGCTTATATAAAAATCACACCCAAAAAAAGAAGACAAAATCCAGAGAAACATAACTGACATAGGCCTACAGTATCGACACAACTTAAACCTCTTTCACACTCCTGGGTGTGGTGATTTTCACACATGCAGACACATTTTCACACTTGCCAGACAATGCCAGAATAGATGGGGGAAGGGACAGCCCAACAGTGCGTAACCCTGCAATGCTCCTGCTTGCATTCACACCACAGCCATACCAGTAGAGCATTTTGAGGTGCTGAGGTTGGAAGTTGATGGTACAGAGCTCCGTGCATATCGATCCCTGCTCCCATTCAGACATGATCCCATGCAGGAAATGTCCCTGCATTTGAGGTAAAGGCAACATGTGTGAAGGCCTATATATAGCTCCTCCATTCCAACATGGGACATTTAAAGTGCTCATTTTCTGCTCATTTTCAGGTTCATAATTGTATTTAGAGGTTGTACCGGAATGGGTTTATGTGGTTTAATATTCAGAAAACATGGCACATTGCTGCAGCTCCTCTTTTCACCCTGTGTGTTGAGCTCTCTGTTTTAGCTACAGAGTGAGGCATCTCACTTCTGTACCATCTTTGTTGGGAGTCGCACATGCGCAGTAAGTACTGCTAGCTAGTCGCAGAGTTGCAGAGTATGAGGGAGGCAAAATTAGAATCCCACTATGGCCACGCCAAGACTCGCCCTACGAAGCAGCTTGATTGGTTGGGGTTAGGGATTTGAACTTGAGTGGTTAAGGTTAGGATAGCTGATTGGTCAGGGGATATAAGAGCTGTACAAATGGGGTTACGTTAACTTTCGTAAGCATGGACGCCTGGCCAATAAATGCTATTGGGCGGGTCTTGGCAGGCCATAGTAGGATTCATAATATCGCATGAGGGAGTGCCAGTGTCGGAGTGGCAATTGGGAGAGTCAGGCTAGTAGTGTTTCGAGGCCGTGAGGGCCGGTCTGATAATAGTTATACATTGCAAGTTCTTAGCAACACCATCCGGCGGCCTGGTGTGCAGCCGCTGCCCATTGGTCAAACTGTGCAGCCTCTGCTCAACCCCAGCAGCCTCTTATTTCAATACAAACACCTGTAGGCTAATCAGAAAGCACTAACGGTCACAACCATGTCTAGGATTTTCAGAAATATAGGGGGTCAGTGAGCGGCCCCTCTCCAAATGGCATAGCCCCGGTCAGCCTAGCCCTGGATAGGCAGCATTTGTGTTACACAGTGATGCACGTTCGTCACGGAGGTAAAGGCTGGACTACAAGACAAGAGCTGTTTGGAGCAGTTTGTGAACAGTGTTTTCTCTGGAAGATGGTAAGTGCCTTTGGGGTGGACAAATTATTAATAAAAAAAACTGAGGCCTATTACGAATCAAGATCAACATGCCCTGGATTTCTTTCAGTCACCCGGCTTCACTAACAACCGCGGTCCCGCATAAGCTGTGTCACGACGGTGGTTATCAACTATCAACCCAGGGTTTCCCAATCCAGTGGCGCGCGCGTTCACATAAAAGAGGAGGAGGTGTTTGCACAGCACGACCAATCGCAAACATCTACCAGAGCCGCATATTTTACATAAAAAGAGCAAACTATAATTCTACATAAATATGAAGAATACAGACACGGTTTTACAGGCAAAACGCAATACAGTTGCTGCTTGCTAAAACAGGAAAGCTGGCAAAAAAAACAGATGACGCTGTAGATGCGTAAATCGATCACAATTTATCAATATCACTTCCCCAGGCACAAGATCTGACCATAACACTTGTGCTTTCCATAAACTGCCATTGCTTTAGCCTATTATTTCAGTTGCAACCTGGCAGTGGTGCGATCTTGAGAGCAAATAAAAAATATAAAAACATAATTCGAACCGATGTGCGCATTGGCAACAGGCTCAACAAGCCTACAAATAGCAGTAACAAATATAAATATAGTAATTTCCTGCGCTGAAAATGTATAGGATATCTTTCATTAAAAAAAAACATCAGGGAACGTTAACGGTTAAAAGTCTTTTCTGAGCGCACCTCTCTCTCTCTCTCTCTCTCTCTTTCTCTCTCTCTCTTTCTCTCTCTCTCTCTTTCTCTCTTTTTTTTTTTTTTTTTTTTTTTTTTTTCTCTCTCTCTCCGCGCACCGAGCTCCACCGGATCTTCTACGGTGACGCTGTTATCAATCGAGTATTGATTGGTCAGTAGGCGGTGCTTTTACACCTGTTGATCTTGAATTTCCAACATAACCTGCTCCCGAGCAGGTTAGGTGTTGAGCATAAGTAACCACGGCGATCGAACTCGGTAACTGTTCCACCTTTTGATACAGAAACCCCTGGGTTGAACCTGAAGTTACCTCGCTAACGCCAAATCTTGCTTCGTAGGGTTTGTTTAGCTTCTACTGCTGCGTTTATCCACACAACTAGTGATCACACTGAATGCCGACATTTTTCCAGCAAAGCTGAAGTTTTGTTTTCAAAAACCTTTTTGAAGGCACCGAACGTAGGGGATAGCCGGGCCAGTTGAACTTACAACTTTTTAATTAAACGTAATTTACAAGGAAAGTTAATATTTTGTCATTAGCAACCTACACCTGTCATCTGTTAACAGTGTGTACATTTGCATTTTCAGCTTTGAACAAAACCGTTCAGGAATTATTACAGCAAAAGTGGGACGTGCGACTCCGATACATTATCCTAAAGTACTGTGGTCTGCATAAATAATTAGTTGGATTAGCTAACTGAGACTTATTTGTTATTTTTATTTTTTATCTGCACCTGCTTTAATGAAGCAGGAAGCGGTGTCACAAGACCAGGCAGATGGTGCACAGGGAGGAGCGCCGCTCGGCTGTAACAGCAGCACAGATGCTTGTTGTCATGGAGGAGCAAAGATGGCGGTCCTGGCCTATAGCCTGGGCAAACGCGAAATAAATCAACATTTTACCATAAAAAATGCCAAATTGATATCGATAGTAGTCGTCATTGTACTCCTCGTGTTTCACACAGCTTCGCGCTACTATGGAGGTAAGTGGTCTCCCGTTTCTTAAAGTTACTGTTGGTGCAGCCAGTGAAACACTTGACACCAGCTATTGCTAATGTTAGCTGGCTAGCTATCTATTAGCTAGCTATCTGTTTGTGTCTGCAAGTACTTCTCTTTGCGAGTCGGTGCAGTGCCGCTATTCAGTGTTGCTTTTAAAAGGTGAGAGATACTGGATGCTAGCCTTAGAACGCAGATAACGTTAGATGGTTGCATAAATGGACTTAATTCACCAGCGGTAACTTAAATCGGCTTTGTCTGGCTAGCTTAGCTGAATAAAGCTAACACTGCATTTAGCTGTGTTTACATGCTCCTGTCAGGGCACGCTTGGTTACTGCTTGGAGAGACGTGTGTAACGATAGGTTGATGCTGCCAACAGTTGACTTAAATAGGCCATTTAAATCGCCTGCATATTCCGTTTATTATACACAGATAACGTTACATGTTACACTATCATATAAAGCTTGTCAGTTATGTGGTGTAGTAGCTAAAACTAGCTAACAAACTCTAGTGTTAGTGGTTTTGAACAGTATTGTAGCAGCTCGCTTTTTGTCTCAGGTCTTTCACAAGTTTGCATTACGCATAGATTAGTTAGCCACATCGATCAAGACAAAACGCACACTCATGTTCAGGTATTACAACAGGATCTACTTTCATGTTCAGGTATTACAACAGGATCTACGTATTACAACAGGATCTACTTTCATGTTCAGGTATTACAACAGGATCTACTTTCATGTTCAGGTATTACAACAGGATCTACTTTTATTTGTCCCACACCCTAGGTTGACAGCGATGCACAAAGCGCAGAGTTTGGTTATAAAAAATATATTATCATGGACATGCGTACGCCTACCATACATGTTGCATAGAGTCGACTTTGTTCATGAAAAGAAACCACAATTAACCTCTGTGTACACACTGAGAGCAGCTTCTTTTGCAGGCGACACTATATGCCCATTCATTTTGCACACAAATGAATAGCTGGAGAGATTTATGGTTGATGGCTTCATTTTGTGCTATGGCCCCTAGCACAGCCCTAAACTGAATGAAAAGCCAGGGTAATAGAGACAGCAGGTTTCACTCATAGTCACAGAGAAACTATGAGTGAAAGCAAGAGAACAGTGCTTTTTTTTGTTTGGTCTTACTGGGGGGTTATCTGTGTCTTACCTCCAGGCGGAGACTCATGTGAATGGCTGCTGTCCAGAGGACGTTACTTGGGGGAAAACGTATGGCAGCCGTATGGCTGCATGATGCACAAATACAAAAGCATGTGAGTCACACTAGCAGTATGTTAGACAAAGATGAACAAAGAAGTGTGTGTGTGTGTGTACCTGTTTTACTATATTCGTGGGGTCCAAAAACCGGGGACTACAATATACTTGTGGGGTCTGCACAGCCTCGTGGGGACCAGCATTTTGGTCCCCATGAGTTTAAAGGGCTGTTTCAGGGTTAAGACTTGGTTTTAGGACTAGGGTTAGAATTAGGTTATGGTTAGGGTGAGGGTAAGGGTTAGGGTTAGGCATTCAGTTGGGATGGTTAGGGTAAGGGGCTAGGGAATGCATTATGTCAATGATATGTCCCCACAAAGATAGTAATACAGACGTGTGTGTGTGTGTGTGTGTGTGTGTGTGTGTGTGTGTGTGTGTGTGTGTGTGTGTGTGTGTGTGTGTGTGTGTGTGTGTGTGTGTGTGTGTGTGTGTGTGTGTGTGTGTGTGTGTGTGTGTGTGTCTCAAGATAAGATCTGCTTCTGATGAGGTTATAGAATGCAACGAACCAGCACCCAACACATAAATGATTGCTATCTGCAGTTAGGATTTTCATTTTTGTTTTACAGTGAAGCCAAAACTTGCCTTGCTGAAAAGCGAGTGGCCTTTGTCGGTGATTCACGAATCAGGCAGCTATTTTACTCCTTCATCAAAATTATTGACCCTGAGCGAAGAGAGGATGGAAACAAGGTAAATATGAGAAGAGGCACCATGTTAACCCAGGGGCTTTCTTTGGAAATTGTTCACAGAGGTAGCAAGAGAAGTTGGACAAACACAGAAGTGTTGATGGTGCACACACAGCCTACAGATCTAAAAAAGTGAAGCACACCTCAAGTGTACACTTGTGTACAAAAGAAATAACAAAGTGCAGAAATTTACAGACATTCCTCTATTTACTTTCCACTCATGTGGCCTGAGCACTGTCAGCTGTCTATAAACTAAAAGTATCTGATGAATAAGTGATTCTAAAATTTGTCTGCTTTTTAATCTACCTTATCTCACCATATATAGCCAAATACATGTTGAAAAGAGCAGACAGAGTGGTACAGCAGCATTTGTCATAGAGCTGATTGTGTCTCCCTTTTAAGAAAAGTTTGTTCTTCACACACTTCTGATTGACGATTTTGCCTCAAACTTTTTCTGAATGGGACAAACTAAAGCCAGAATGACAACCTATAATATGTAGGCCTTACTAATGACTCATTTACATGACATTACACAGTCATTTACATAGCTGAATATAAAAATATCCCAAATGCAATTAATTTACTGCTATACTTGCTGCTCTAAAGCCTGATACTTCAACTCAACATATGGCCCTAATAGGAGAAATAGTCCCAGTGATCTTTATTTCCACTTAGCATTTATATAGATGTGATTTCATTAAATACCTCAAAATATCTCTAATAAACACTTACATGAAACACAAAACGGGTAGAATTGAGAAAATGTACTTGGACCAAAAATGTGGGGTACTATCAGTTGGTTTGCACAAAAAAATCATCAACAAAAGAAATGCAGCACTGGAACGTACCACAGTCCTGCAGCAGCCATAACTATTTTTGGTCTGATATCAAGCAGGGACAAAGAGGAACACTATTTGCCTAACCGACTTTGTCTCTGTCTGCCCGCATGTAATGTCTGAAGCACGAGGACATTCCCTTTAAAGATGAGAGTTCCTCTGTTAATGTGGTAAGCTATTTCTGGATTTGTTTTTATCTCCTTTTCTCAGTCTGTAAAAACATACTCTTATAAAACATCTATGTCCTCTTTGTGTGTAGGACTTCCTGTGGTATCCAGAGGCAAATAATTCAATGAAGGAGCGCTTAATGTCATGGACACACGTGAGCATACATGTTAAGATCTGTTATTTACAAGTTGGGATGTTTCAAAATCTTTACATTGTCCACTGGTGGACATGGACATGGATTTGCTTTTCTAATTGCAACTTCTCTCGTGTTTCAGGAAGGTTCAGCAAAGCCAGATGTTGTCATCCTTGGAGCTGCAACAGTAAGCTGTATAAAGTAGTGCTTAGCCATGCTTGCACATTTCACAATAGACAAAAAAAATAAATAAATCAAGGTGGCAGAGTTATGTCAATCTTAATCTCATCTGTTTACCCATTTACCACAGTGGTCCATCAAGTTGCACAGTGGCAACAGCGAGACACTGCAGCAGTACAAAGCCAACCTGACGGCCATTGCCGTGCACCTGGAGAAGCTGGCTGACCATGGAGAAGTCTACTGGGTCCTGCAAGGTATACTCAGCGTCAAGCTTTTTATGATCTGTCATCTCAGTCAGGTTAGTAAAGTATTACTGCCTGTCCCCTTCCCCACAGGGATTATGGCGCTTTTCCATTACATGGTACCTGCTCGACTCACCTCGACTCTACTTGCCTTTTTTGGTTTTCCATTACGAAAAAAAGTACCTGGTCCTGCTAACGGATACTTTTTTTTTGTACCACCTCAGTTGAGGTTCCAAGCGAGCTGAGGCGAGCCGAAAAGGTGACGTGAAAACCTGCAGGCTGCTGACTGGTCGGAAAGAATCGTCACTGATCACTGCGATTATCTCCGCAGCGAGTAGTGACTCTAGAGTCATATATATGTGAGAGAAACTAAGTGTCTCCCCTGTTCTTTCTGACCACGGTGGGAAATCTGGAGCAGTAAACGTTAACTATCTCTTTGATATCATGTTGTTTACGGAGACGTAGAACCAGGAAATGAGTTGGGGAAAAGCCATTAAAGCAATGCTACTAAGCCACGCCCACGGCAGTCGCTATGACGACCAGCCACGCTGAGGCGGTACTAAAATCTGCAATGGAAAACGGACGCACAGCGCGTCGAGGCGAGTAGAGTCGAGGCGAGTCGAGCAGGTACCATGTAATGGAAAAGCGCCATTAGTCTCTGATGTGATTGCTGCATTTGTGTCAAATGGGATTACCATTAGAACGGCTTGATGGTTCAAAGCATTGATTCCAAAGTGTTCACACAGCTGGTTAGTTACCTCAGCGTATTTTAGGTGCTACAGTGTCATCACTAAATCTTTATTTCCCAAGTAGTATTTTTGACAAAAACGTTTACATGATTGTAGGGCTGTGCAATTAATCGAAATTTTAATCATGTTTACGATTTAGGCTACTAATGATCACAAAAACAGAATAATCGAGAAAAATTATTCTTTTGCACATTGCATTCTGCAAGTAAACTCTTATTTTGTCGTGTTCTGAATTGGGGAATGTTCAAATGGGAAAAGTATTGGGTGGAATTTCACACTTCAAGTTGTTTTCGATGTTGATTTGTTTAAATGAGATTTGTTTTTTGTTTGTTTTTTTAAGTTCAATAATTGCAAAATCTTTCCAAAAGTCCCTGAATCGTGTTAAATAATCGTGATTTCAACATTGACCAAAATAATCGTGATTATGATTTTTCTTTTTTCATTATCGAGCAGCCCAACATGATCGGTAATTTCACACGTGATTGCAGGATTTGGTGAATATCAACTTCTCATACATGCACCCTCTAAACTAAATCTCTTTTCCTATTCACGCTTCCCAAAACACCCATCACACCTCTGTCCTCTAGACCCAGTAAATGAGGAGGTGTTGAGTGAGAACAGGAAGATGATCACCAACCAACAGCTGGAGCTGTACAATGAAGCGGCTGTGGACGTGCTCAACAGCAGCAAGCGTAACAGCAGGTCCCGGGTCAAGCTGTTGGCTGCGTCCCGACAGGCTGCACTGGAAACCATCACCCAATCAGACGACGGCTTACACCTGCCTGAGAGCACCCGGAATGTGGTAGGCAGGATTTCAGTTAATTTGAGATTATTTGCTGGCAGTTAGATTATTATATATTCAATGGTTCAGATTCAGCTATGATGGCAGCACAGTCCTTGCATTTTGTATTAGAATCTTACTCACCCAGTGGAATTGTCCTGTCAGGGAGCCATGATCCTCATGAACTCTGTGTGCAACGAGCTACTGAGGCCCATTGACGGCTCCTGCTGCCAGACGTTGCCACCCCCAAACCTCCTGCAGAAACTGTCAGCGTGTTTCTTCCTGGGCTCGGCCCTGGTCTTGCTGGTCCTCCATGTCCTTGGCAACAACCGTCACCGCCGACCTGTGCCCTCAGACGTGGAGAGCCTAGAGGAGAAGAAGCCAGCAACTGCAGCTGCCCCCTTGGGTCTGAAGGCGCCGTTTCAGGCCCTTTGCAGGATGGGCCTCATCATGAGCTATTTTTACCTTTGTGACAGGGCAGATGTGTTCATGAAAGAGCAGAAGTTCTACACTCACTCCACGTTCTTCATCCCTTTCATCTATATATTTGTCCTGGGAGTGTTCTACAATGAGAACAGCAAGGAGGTGAGATGGTGCTGATAAGTGCAATATTTGGGTCTAGTGTAACTGTTCCATATGTTTGAATTGACATTATTATATAAGTCGTAAGTTCCTATGGCCTCCTTGAGTTTTTTAAGGAAGTAGGAAATGTACCGTAGTAGAGTTTGATGAATTGGATTGTCCTTGCTGTTGCTAATAATGCACCAAGTTGAAAGTTTGATATCTGGTTTACAATTCAATACGTTTTTGTTTTTCTTTGTCAAACAGACCAAATTACTCAACCGAGAGCAAACGGACGAGTGGAAAGGCTGGATGCAGTTGGTCATCCTCATCTATCACATATCTGGAGCCAGCGCTGTGAGTCCTAAATATGTCATCTACACATCCATTTGAGTATTGATATTTCATATAAAGGCATACAATATTATTTTTTGTCTTTCAGTTCATTCCAGTGTACATGCATGTGCGGGTGCTGGTGGCAGCGTACCTTTTTCAGACTGGCTATGGACACTTTTCCTTTTTTTGGCTCAAAGGAGACTTTGGATTGTATAGAGTGTGCCAGGTGAGGGTTACAGTCAGTTATACTTTAACCAGGATCTTGCAATCACTCTGTATGAGTTAATATTTTAAATGAGAGTCTAAGGTGAAAAGGCATTTTAGTTATTTTTCGGGAGTGTGACTACCGTTACTAATATTGTTCTACTTTAGCATGAAGTCCCATTACTAATAACAATACAAATACAGTTTTTTGGTTTGGATTATTATCAGTGTGATGCTATCATTGATTAATCTGTGTATGTTTCTGCGTTCATTCCACTCTAGGTGCTTTTTCGTCTAAACTTCCTGGTCTTGGTGCTGTGCGTGGTAATGAACAGACCCTACCAGTTCTATTACTTTGTCCCATTGGTCACCTTCTGGTTTGTCGTCATCTACGTAACGCTGGCCATGTGGCCTCAGATCCTTCAGAAGAAGGCTAACAGTAGGTGTCAGAATTAAAGAATATTCTTTTATTTATTCACTTACATGCGTCATACCCTTGGAATAATTCCTGCACTATGTGAATTAATACCCACAATTAGTTTGACTCAATAAATGTAAAAGCTGTCATAAAAATTCCAGCAGCAGGGTTGCATTTAGACTAGTCTAATGGCTGTCCTGTTTTCTGAACAGGTAGTGGCTTGTGGCACCTCGGGGTCTTGGCCAAGTTACTGGGCCTCCTGCTGTTCATCTGCGTCTTTGCCTTTTCACAGGTGGGTGAATTAAAAAATACTTGAATCCCACTAGCCACATTTGCAATCTCACTTTAGTTTTAAGTTTGTAAAACTTCAAATTCAAATTTGAATTGGTTTCTTTTGTTGTTTTTCATATGAACAATTTCAATAATTATGTCCTTAAACCTACTTTAAAGTATAAGAATGTTGTATTTGATCACATGTATGTTTTCTAGCCCAAATGAAGCAAAATGAATAAATATGCATTAGAATTGTGAATGTGTAGTACATTTAATTAAACAGCACTCCCTATTTTGAGAACTATTGCACTATACTATCGTAGTTTTTACTCAAATGTATGGTTCAAAGCCCTGCTTGTTTTAATATTCATGTTTTGGTGTTGTGACTTCAGGGTTTCTTTGAGCGCATCTTCTCTGTGTGGCCCATCTCCAAGCTCTTTGAGCTGGACGGAAGCGTCCATGAGTGGTGGTTCAGATGGAAGCTAGACAGATTTGTAAGTCAAATGTGTTTTGCTCCAGTTGCAACCCACTTTAGTAGTCTTTGCATTTACAGACGTTGAAATGTAATATGTGGCAGAGTACATCAAAAGCTTGTTTCCAAGTGGGACCAAATTTTCCAAACTTTGTAAAAAAACAAAACAAAAAAATTGCTTTAATATGGTAATGGTTCTTTTGCAGGCAGTGATACACGGCATGTTATTTGCCTTCATCTATCTGGTGCTTCAGAAGTGCCAGGTGCTGTCAGAGGGCAAGGGAGAGGCTCTCTTCTCTGCCAAGGTTTCCAACCTGCTCCTCTTCCTCTCCGTCGTCTCCTTCATAGTAAGACACCGTTAACCTTGGGTTTCTACCAACACTGGGGTTTAGACTTATTATTTTAGATTTCTGTAATCTTCCCCGTCTTTAAGGTCCTTTTCTTTCCAAATCGTATTTGAGTTAATGAACAAAGTGCATGCTGACAACAGCAGCTTAATAGATAATGATCACACAGGAAAGGTGGGTACTTACTGTACATACATGCCACACCTGGTAACTGCCCTAACAACCACAATTATCTGCTCTTAATGCTCTTGTCACTACCCGATATGAGTCGAGTGCAGATGTGAGTTGTGCATGCTCACATTTAAATGGTTTACGGCATAACGCCAAGGCATCCTGATCTGGCTGCATTGTGAAATCCATAAAATAATAAACTTTTCGAACGGAAATCATTTCAAAAACGTTTTAGCTATCTATGATTGTTTGATTTCTAACTTGTAGCCAGCAGTGAACGAACTTCGTTATGCAGGTCCATTTTTATTGTATTGACATCACAGAAGTCTCTCGTTAGCAGGTTCTTGTAGGCTGCTTCAGCCTCTAATCTAACTGAACTGACATCAGGGATCATGTCGTGAAAATGTGATGCCTTACGCTAAATAATAAATTACTGCTATGTAATGTACCTATCTCATTATTCTGTCGCTAACAGCAAAACAGATCTGCGTCTGTCGCAAAGTGACGCATGCGCAACTCACATCTGCACTCCACTCACATCGGGTTGTGACAGCTCTTGTGTTCATGTTGAGAAAGTTCTTGTTTTGAAAAAAGGTCTGAAGAAGGTTAGTAAACTCAGTATAGCGACCTACGATCTATTGGTCTCACATGGAACATGTACTGTATATTGTGCAGCACTGAGGCAGCTGCAGCTCTGTTCTTTGTTGACTCCCCCAAAGCAGTTGGGGATTACAGTAGCTGCTTTGGTCGAGGTCTCCTCAAACTAAATTAACCACTTCCTTGTTTCTTGTTGCAGCTGAAGATCAAAACCTGTTACTGTAACTTCTCCTTTTCCCCACCCTCCTAGACATACTCAATATGGGCCAGCAGCTGCAAAACCAAAACCGAGTGCAATGAGATGCATCCTTACATCTCTGTTGTCCAGGTAAAATTTTTGTATCTGCCCTTTTTTTCTTTTTACTGCCATGTGGTTTTACATAAAAGTCTTTTGTAATTCATTTGGATTGGCCTTGAGATGTTATTATCCTAGTCACATGACAGGCTAACATGAGTGTAACAACAAGGGAGTTTTCTTCTTTCATTGCTAAAGATAGAACTGGTATTATATAGAGCCAGTACCCACTGGGGAACTGTTTGAAGTAGTGCAATAGGTAAGTCCATAAAGAACATAGTTAAGCTTATTTCCCCTAAACTGGCTGATTTTACACCTCACATTTGACTTACAGTAGTGATTGTAAATTATATCACTCTAACTTGAGGGATTACAACTTTGACTTCAGCCTGCTACTTCAAATGATACTTCAAAGAATCTCACAGTGTCCCCTAACACTCTTGTCAACAGATTTTGGCCTTCATTCTCATCAGGAACATTCCTGGCTACGCCCGCTCTATTTATAGCTCATTCTTTGCATGGTTCGGAAAGATCTCCTTGGAGGTAAGAAGAACATGACTAGCAGTAGAGTTGCAATAACGTAATACAAAGTTTAGTTATATAAGTGCTACAATAAATCCTTCTATTACAAAGGGCTTTTCAAAGGTTACCATAAAACAATAAAAGAAAAAAGTAATCCGTAGCTAAGATGAGGTAACGTTAATGTGGAAGCAACACTAATACAATACTAAATACTATCCTTACTAGCTCTTGTGTGTGACGATGTGTAGCTCCCTGGAGGCAACCAAGTTAAATTGCACATATGATATAACATAATATTGAATATGCTTTGATTATCTTCCTCAGCTGTTCATATGCCAGTACCACATCTGGCTGGCAGCAGACACCAAGGGAATTTTGGTCCTGATCCCAGGAAGCCCTTCACTTAACATCATGGTCAGCACCTTCATCTTTGTTTGTGTGGCTCATGAGATTTCCCTCATCACCAATGACTTGGCCCAGGTGGTCATCCCCAAAGACAGCATGTCCCTGCTGAAGAGACTGGGGGCCGCTGGGCTTTTTAGTCTGGTTGTATTGCTGCTGGCCAGTGGCAGCCAGCCCACACCCGGCGCCTAATGGACACCTCTTGATGGGAGGAGGGGGGGCACAGCAAACCTGCCAAGCCCCTGCTGAGGTTGAAGTGAGGTCCAGATCTAAGCCGGGAGCAGGCCCAGTGTTTTAGCCTACTGGTGGCCACAGGAGGCGACCTCAGTGGCGTTGAGTGACAACACAGGGCGCTGTGGGAGAACAGTGTCTCTCTGCTGGCCATGTTTAAGTCTTTACTTTTTGACTGTGAAAGTTGCACACTGAATATAAGAAAAAATGCTCCCAAAAAAAGTGGTTGCTTCTTTCAGGGCAAATAGCAAGAGAGAAAAGAAAAAGAAGAACAACACACTCAAAACGTTTACGTTATCTGGATTCAATAGAATAGCAGAGGAGAGATTTGGAATTTTGTTTAAAATGAAAAAAGGCCCTTATTTTAAGAACTCCTGCTTTTTTCCAGCGTTGCTACTATTTAGCCAAACGCGCTAAGAAGTTTATTTTGTCACATACATTACTTCCTATTATAACTTCACTCTGGAAGGGATCACTAAGCACACACTCCGTCCACATGGCAGTAGCAGTTGAGGGTGTTTTTATTTAGGTGGATCCATAATCTACATATTCAGATATCTAAAATCAAATGTTTCAATAGTACTGAATTTTGTTATCAACATAACTTTGTACAGTATTTCTGGTGACTAGTGTCACCAGAACTAAACTAAACTAGTGTTAGATATCCAAATATGCAAAATATGGACGAACAACAGGCTTGGGCGATCAAAAAAAAAAACTGTCAAGACTAAAATTTGAATTTGGAGTGCAATTGTTAAAATGTTGGATTATCCCTCAACATATTTTTGCTAATGTTTTTGTGAGCGATTTTAGAAATGTTTGCCTTGTGCTGAAAGATACCGTGGTCACCTGCTGTAGCTCTGAAATTCTATGTGATATGTACAGTATTTAATGATTTAAATTAAGCTTATATTTTATACAGTTTTTCCTTTTTTGGGTATTTGTTTAATTTTGTACTTTGTGCTCATGACTGCTGTTTGTGAAGGAAGTATTACATGGATAATTTTGTACTCATCCCAGCATCTCATAGATGAACACTTGCCTCAGAGACGCATTGCGGAGGTTGAGCCTTTACAGTCCAATACCCGTCTGTCCTACTAACTCACTTCATAGTCTGTGTATATTTGTATGATAGAGTGAGAGACTTTATTTTATACAGCAATGCTTCAGCAGTGTTTTTAGTCCTCTTTTTTTATGCCTCTTAGCTCTGTTGGAAAATGCACTGGCTTGCACATCCTTACATCTGCTATCACAGCCAGTGAACCTTTTGGTCAGTGAGTGAAAAAGTGATTTCTTAGACTGAATGCCTTTGGACATACGGTTTCTCTCATTGGCTTATAGGTACAGCACATCTTCAGATATGCGTAGTCACATCTGTGGTGTAGCCTGTGATCGCAATCTTCCGTCTACTCTGCACTTTGCATAAGGGCCACATCAACATTTAAAACCAACTACTAAGCGATGTGCCAACAGAGCTAAGAAGACATACTGCTGCCGCTTAAAGGAAAATATTGTATATTTTGTCAGCTGACAAATGGGTGGCGTCTCTTTGCCAATATATTCTTCAGACATTTAAAAGAGATTAGCACTTTCATTTTAAGACCTGCATTTTCTTTCTATCTTTGGAGTGAAATACAATATTCAACATGGTACCGTTGCAGATACTTTCTGTACTGTTGTTTTGTTTTTTTTGTTTTTTTTGGGTAAATGTTTTGTCAAAGGTCATTTGGCAGATACAAAAAATATATAATGTACCATTCAAGCTGTATTGCTTATGAATTTTCAGTTGCATTTTTCATCTACCATGGGGTAGTAAAAGATTGCTTTGTTCATTGTTTTCTACACATTCATGTAGCTTCTCTTTAAAAGAAAAACATGGGTCCACAAATAATTAATTTCTTCTTTACAGTGGAATAATTTGTCTTCAGCTTCGAGGCTTCTCGTGTCATTTATCTGATGATGTGCAGTTCGGGCCAAACTGAATAACAGCCAAGTCAATTAATTTCTATAACCAGTCATCACCTCACTGTATAGATGGCATTTCCATGTTGCAATTTCCATTGATGTGTGAAGTTTACTGATCCGTTTTCTTGTCTATTACCGATCAACCGCTATACAGCTATACATTTGGTAATTGTTTCAGGCCTTAATAGATCTTTTTGGTCATGTAAAAGCAACAACTATTTATACCCCTGTGCAGGGACCTCTTTGAAATATGTTACATGTAAAAAAAATAATTGATGTCTTAAAAATGTGAAATGTATCCATATTATTTATAAATGCCTTTTATTCTGTTGTACATTGTTAATAATACCTTCATAAAACATACTTTTTTGGCTTTTTGTTTTTTGAAAAAAAACAACCTTTCATGTCATTCAGATATTAGTCTTTTTAATTATTGAGACAAAGGAACTTGCTGTAAAAACATTATTTTGAAATAATTTATTATCATGTGACACATTACATTTAATTAATAACACATGACAACTAAAGCATTTCCATGTAAAACTCCCTTTTCCTCTTAAGAGGTTCATTGTGCAAAGCAAGTAGAAATACAAACATAGTTACAAATATTCAAAAATATTGTATGTATTCTTTTATAATCAGCTAAGCTCTTATGATCTCTTTCACACTCACTCTTCAAGGTGGTCGATCTGGCCACCATTGTTGCCAGTTGCAGTGTATTCCGGGTACCCCTTGCTTTCAAGTAAGCTCACGACTTTGCTTGGTTTTAAGGGGTATCTAGCCCTTCCCCTTAGCCCTACTCCCTCGATCAAAACGAGAATTGGGATAGCCCTTACTCTCACATGAACGCGCAAAACTAAGGGGAAGGTGTAAGACAGAGAAATGAGATTCAGCCTAAGTGCATATGGATGATACATCTTTGTAAAGACACTTCTGACGCATGCAGATTGGCACAAATGTTAGAAAAAAACAAAGATATAGATATGAAATCAAAGTCGGCACCAACGCCCGTTGTCTCTGGTCACAAATTCAGTGCCTCGGCCACCTTTCTCTCCTCAGGAATACCATTTACCTAGAAGGAATACGTAAAAATAAATGTTAAACTTTATTGGCAGCTACTCTCATTGAAGTTTTGATATAATAGCCCTTTTTAGCATTAGAGATGAGCTGAAATAACTTTGTTAAAAAAAAAAATAAGTCATGGATTTTCTCTACACTAATTCATAAACAGACTGCACCACCTACCTCCAGCCTTCGAAATGTTGACATGACATAATTATCTCCTTTGTTAGCAGTGAACAGAGAGAGCAGCAGGTTAGTGCTAGAACGGTCATGCAGCTGAACACTGTACACAGGAGGGCGCTCACACACCAACACCAGAATTGCAGGGGGTTGAGGCGCCACTACACGAAGAATAAGCTCTCATGCCGGATTTCTTGTGGAGTCGTAGCAAAATGATTTGCTCTCAATAATCTGTGTCCAAATGAATAAAGTCTGGATGCTTGTATTTTTACAGTGATGCAAGGAGGGAGAAAGTCTAAGGTCTGACTGCAAAATATTATTTATATATATATATATATATATATATATATATATATATATATATATATACCCTCAATAACTATGAGTAACAGAAGTCTATGCAAGCATCTATATTTGTAATTTATTATTTATTAAATAGTTACATCACATATTACCCATTCAGATGAAGGAAATACTAACCTGATGGCCGCTGCTGTGGTATCGTAATCTGGTTTTGCAGATTCCTGAAATTATTAACAAAAAATAAACAGACATTCACATACATTACAGGAGTGTTTAGTATCATGTGCTGTACTTATATTAGCGCATTTCTCAAGCCCATTAGGAAAAATCATGGGACAGCTTGAACCTTTTAAGCTCTAGTCGTAGGCCTGCCTGAGTGGCTTGCTGCAGCTTTAGCTGTAAACATGGTACTGTTAGACGCACTGAAAACAAGATTAGACAATAATGGCATTGTTTTACTTATATTTATATAATGACGCCTATAAGCCAATCATCTGCATGCCTGCTAATGAGCACGGATGCACGTGTGAATGTCCACACGTGCTTTTCTCTTCACCCAAACCAAATCATCTTTTAACTCACGTCTGTGTCTGCATGAGGGGCATGCTGGTGGTCTCATAGTTGTCTGGGTGGATGGGTGGCACCACCTCACCACTGACTGGGTTGAAGACGGGCAGGGTGGAGAGGGGCCAGGAGATTTCCCGGTTCTTAGACATGTTCCGCAGCTCCTTGGTGGACTTCTGGATGGAGCTGTGGTGAACCAGCTCGATGCTGGAGAGGGGAGAGGCAGTGAAGTTAACATGTATTGTAGCTTGTGTTGTCATGGTTGGTGGTGTTATTTTGTCTCATCTGAAACACATTTAAAACATTTGAATATGCAATCACTTTGTATGTGCTTTGATGACTTCTGCACTCAATTCATGCATGGAAAACAGCAATATAACCTCCGCCTTTACCTATCGCTGACTGAATTCTGTACTTCGTCTGACTTATGGTGCAAGATATGCTCTTAGTCTTCAAGACTTATGTACGTTTTAAGCACTTTGTTACTGCTAACAGCATTAATTACCAACACCTGGGCACTGAATTTTTGAGCAGCCCATTCGATGAATGGATGTCAACACACAAATGAGCAGGTGAATGGATATGAGAAAGCTGTCTATGACAACATAGATGACAAAACTGCAAACCAAAGAGGGGGGAGGAGGGGGGGGAACAGAAACAGACCCAAAATAAAGAAAAACACAGGAGAGGTAAAACACTTACTCTGGTGTTTGCATGTTTCTTTTTTCCCTAGAAACAAAACAAAATGGATGAATTAAATACTAGTATTAATAGTTAAAAGAGACATCTACACACAAGTGAATGGATTGTTGGGTAAGACAGAGTGGGACTGGCGATGGGGGTGTGGAACATTGAGTGAGCGAGGGGGCACGTCTCTCCCAGCCTGTAAATGATGGAGAATGATGAACGGATTTATCGTGGATGAATGGCTATCGATGTCGTTGGCTATGCTTCGAAACATCAAGATACATACGTACGTGATGAAATTAACAAAAAGCTGTGACAGATATTCATGGGGAACTTAACAGAAATGGACCATACAACTGGATGGTAATGACAAGCTGCAATTCCAGTCCAGATTGTTGCTCATATCTAAATATCCTGCACTATCCACTACTTGTCTCCCATTCGGTTCTCATATACTTAAGTAACAGTTTCTTTGCTTTCCTCAAATGTTTGTTGGGGTGTCTGGTGCAATATTTGCATAAAAATATAGAACTAAACACACTTACACCCCTTCCCGACGGCAGCACATAGTGTAGCCGAGGATGAAGAAAAGAACTAGTGCCACAGCGGAGGGAACAGCCAGTGTGATAAGGAAGTCTGAAAAGTAGTTACGGCCCATCAGAGACTCAGAAGGGGGGCTGTATTCCCCAAATTCAGGTAGGATCCCGGTGCCCGGGTCGGGACGGGTAATGTATACGGGGACCACTTTGTTGATGTCAACCTGAAGAAATAAGGTGTGTGTCAGAGATGTGATTGTCGTTAAGTATAATGTTTATTCAATGACAGCATTTAGTCCAAACCATTGTTCATGAAGCACAAAGAAGAGCGGTGTACTTGTTCCCTCCTGCCTCAGCATTAAAGAACCTGCGTATTTCAATTCAGGGAAATCTGTACAAGACAATCCTCACCAGAGAGATTTTACACCAATCAATGTGAAACTGAGCCCTGAACTTCTTGTCACAGCTGATGACCGGCTCCATCTCCTGACTGCAGCGCAGCTGGTTATGTGGGCTTTCCACCTCCCGCAGGCACGACGAGAAGGCAACATCAGCGCCAACCATCACATACACTCTAGGGAGGGGCAGAGACATGGAAATACAAAGCATGGGAGAAGAGAAGAGAAGATGGAGCCACATTTTACATGTTTATGCTGAGGCTTGTAATAGTCAAAGTATTTCTCCTCCACCGAGTGTTCTCCTACATGCTTTCATCTTCCAAAACGTCAGCATGAATCTTTGATGCACAACTTATGGCAGTACATGTGGGCAGTACTATTCCCCTCTGAACTACACCAACTGACAGTATCTGTGAGTGCTGACGGCCAAGTGTACTCATCTAATTCACTGTGAGCTGTGGATCCCCAGGGCCCCAATTAAATAAAATGTCAGCATGATTTGAGTGGGCTGAAAATATAAGCAATTGAAGAGAATCTTTAAAACTGTTAAACCTCATGCTTATTGTGTATGAGTTATCCAGAGAAATTATACCAAAATCACAACACTAATCCTGCACTTACTTCAGTTTTTAAAATACAAAATCAATGCAAAGTGCTATAAAATGAGCCTGAAAAGAAAAAAAAGAACTCTGATTTAGCTGTAACTGGATCATCTTTCCTTCAGGATAAAAAAAAAAAAAAAAAGCACTTTGTATTCACAACTGTTGCACTACAAGTCCGGCCAAACCTTCAAAATCCTTACCCTTCCTTAAGGTTGTTGATGGGCAGGGGCACACGGCCGCCACGGTCCAGCGCCGAGGTGATGTTTATGGCGTTGAGGCGCTCAGGCTGCCATACGTTCTTCACCGCTCCCAGGAAGTCCCCCAACACCTCGCTGGCCAGCATCTCCTCTACATTCATGTTTTTGATGTAAAACTCTGCCTGGTAGGGCAGAGGGAACTCTGTGTATAGAGAAGGAGAGAGAGTTAGAGAAAAAGGTGAATGGCAGTAAGAGGAGGGAGAAAGAAGCCAGGAGGGCAGCTACAGTGGTCTTCTGCTGACTAAGACATCATTAATACTTTATTACTGCTGCATAGTTGATACTGATTTCACCAATCTGCTGTGTTATGACTTGGCTTCCTTCTGGGGCCAGATGGCAGATGACATCACAGAAAAGGGAGAGTGATGTCACGTTAGCACCCCGAACATCTGCTGAGCGTTCAACCAATTCAGTTCATATTGTACTGCATGTACAGCGACTGGTCGACAAGCCACTGAGCAAACATACAGATGCACAGATGTGAGGTGCAGTCACACAGATGACAAGGAACAGCTGCTTCCTATGGTTGTATCATAATAATTCATAACTGTAACATATTGTACCGGTTACAGGACTGTGTGTTTACAGAAGTCACAACATATGCTGATTTATGCCAACAGCCAACCTGTGATATTTGACTCATCTAAAGACTTCGATTTAGACTGTTGACACAATATTCTCACTACAGTGTCTTCAGCAGATAGAGTTTGGAAATTGTCTATAATTGTTTATATGAAACGCACAGTTGGATCAAAACAATATGTTGTTTTTGTTAAGAAATGATTGATTAGTTCTCGCTCACCAAAGTAGTCGAAGGCAACATTTTCTCCTCAGGGAGGTCCATTACATTAGTAGTACTGAATGTGCTCTCAGGATTTAATCAGGATAGTTGCATAGTCTGATCTCTGATTCCTGTAAGCTCTCATAGGCACCTCTTACCTTCTGTGGCCATGATGTTTATGACCAAGTTGTGCCGCGCCGTCTCGAAAGTGCGTCTGTTATAGGCAGTAATCTGCAACACACAGGGATGAAAGTTTAAGCCCAGATCAGTGCAGCTTATATCGCAGCCGCCCTCTGGTCAAGGCTGAGCTAGATACACTATGCAGGCCCTGTACCCAAATGAGACACCGTATAGAGGCCCATGTGCGCCGCTGGGAATGCTAAGCCTTTTGGGAAAAGAATTTCAACAGTAGCTTATGGGGGACAAAGACAGGATGAAAAAACATAATGGAATTCAAGTCTGAAGACTCATAGCGTAACATTGTACTATGCTATCACTACATGCATACAAATCAGATGTGCTTAGTAAAATCAATCTAAATGTGTTCCTACTTCATTACCTTTATGTCAAATGTCATATTCTTTTAATTTAATGCTTTCATGTTGTTCACTTTTCCTTCCTTGACATATTAAACAGAAGCACAAATGCCTTTATCTTCCTTCTCTTTACTTTGAAAGTGGTCCAACCACCCACCTCTATGACTGAGGGCTTGCCAACATGTTCTGCGGTGGGGGAGCCATAGAGCACTCCGTCGCTGTGCTGGGTCCTCTGGATGTAGCGCAGCCAGCCTGGCCTGTCGGGGTAGCCCATCAGGTTGGTGTTGAAAGTGATCGGGTCGCTGCTGGCATCACCTGTTGGCACAGCTGTTCAATGAGGGGTGACCCAATGATCTGTTATGGGTCAGAACCAATTCAGTAATGTACATTTAGACCCATTAGCTGAATTGTGAGATGTGTTGCCAGCAGCAGCTAAGCATTTTCTACTAGTGCAATGTGATGAATGGACAATGCACTGTTGCATTTTTACAATGACTGCGCCAACGACTAAATTGTACAAATGTTTTAATCATTTAGATAAGGAAAAATGTCAACACAATCAGTGAGTGCAGAATGTATGAATGTGATGGTGTTATTAGAGCTGCAAAGATTAATCGATTAGTTGTCAACTATTAAATAATTGGCAACAATTCTGATACTCAATCGGTTTTATTTCTAAGATTAAAAAAGTAAAAATTCTCTAATTCCAGCTTCTTAAATGTGAATATTTTCTGGTTGCCTTACTCCTCTATGACAGTGAACTAAATATATTTGAGTTGTGGACAAAACAAGACATTTGAGGACGTCATCTTGGGCTTTGTAAGATACTGATCGACATTTTCTGACATTTTTTATAGACCAAACAACTAATTAATCGGGAAAATAATCAACAGATTAACCAACACTGAAAATAATTGTTAGTTGCAGCCATAGGTGTTATACCTGATTTCGGGTAGGGAGGAAACTCTCCTTTGAAATACTCTCTCTCCAGAACGTGGACGAACAGAACTCCTGCAGATGGGTAGACGTTACGGTCTGCATGCGATCTCGACAAGATGGTGACCACTGAAACACAGATTTTAAAAAGAAAAATTAGCTCCTGAAAGCAGAATTTTTTTTTGTGTGTGTTTTGTTCATCATCAATGACCTACCAGCAGCACTAATTAGAAAAGAAGAGAATGCGTTAATAGAGAACAAATAAAGCAAATGTTTGGGTTACTGCTAACCTACTTGATGCTTTAATAGATTTGTCTAGATTTCTTGCCTGGCATCTGCATTCTCTTGAAGGAAAATGCATTCGCTTCACACAAGGACACAGTGCAAAAGCAGACAAGCGTGAAGGTGTAGTATCAAATCATTAGGTGCCGGAAAGCAAAATAACGAATTTCAGGGCCAAGGAGCGGAGGTACTGTGAGTAAAAGCAGCAGTAATGAGAGTCATTCAGACTTTAGTGAGTTGTTTTCATGCCCTCCTGCCACCGTGTCTCCATTATGCTCTCTGTTTAGCCCTATTTCAAACACAAACATTTAGCCTTTATTTGTGGAGGGCATTACTTGGAAAATGGCAGCCTCCTTACAACAGTTTACACAATGTAAGACTGGAGGTGATTTGCAAAGCTCACTCCTCTTTGCATCTTCCCCTCTCACTATTTCCCCTTCACTTGCTCGCTCGTCTTCTTTTCAACCTCAAAGCATTTTTGCACTGTTTTTTTATTCTGACCCCCCACCCCCCCTTCTCTCCCTCAGTGGGTGGGCACTCAATTTTTAATCACCATGGGAGACTCAGTGTACAAGGAGGACGAGGAGAAGGAGGGAGAAGAGAAAGAGCAAGAGAGAGAGGAAGGGAAAACTGGAGATCTGTTCTATTAGGTGCGAGAGGAGGAGGAAAAGAGAGTTTGAAGTGTTCTCGCCTGCAGACACCTAACTCTTGACACAGCTACAAGAAGGCATGGGAAAGCTGTGTGTGCCTTCCCGCTGGCAAAATGTTGCACATTTGCACCATTGTTTATCTCTTGCTTCATCTTCTCATTAGCATCAAACCAACATATTCTACATAACTATCATCAGCATCAAAAGGAAGTGAGGCTCTATTACTGTACTCTGAGCCCTCTCCTTGAACAGAAGCTGAGTAATACAGCAGGATTTACATTTTAATCCCAAAGAGGAAGTCAGTATGTGATCTTTGGTTGTAAAGAGTTATCTATCACCAGGGTGCACAAAGGGGTTGTAGAAGATTAGGTGACACAGTAAGCTGCAGATTAGTAAGGAAGTCCACATCTACACGACTAAATTGCCTAACTGCAATCTAAGCGCACTGATGAGCTGATGGAAAGTTATAAAACGGTCCCATATGTATGTTAAACTGGGCTACATCTGTGAACACAAACAGAGACGCTGAACTGGCCATATGTCCGACGTCCCCAAGGGCTCAGTCACAGCTAGATACAATCAATACCATTTAGCGGCCACTAAATGTGGTGTTACTTATAGAAACCTGAGGTTATATCCACCACATCTCTTTCCAAGAACAGACTGAGGGAGCCACCTGAGCATGACTAATCCACGCCATAGCTCCCCTCCCTGCTACTACTGCACCCATGACATTAGGATCTAGGTTATTCAGAGACCAAGAATAAAACCTTATTCAGTTTCAGCACACCAGTGGCGCCCTCGGTGATGACTTGAGTTGTTCTGCAAATCCCACTCTGAATGTGCACGCTCGGATTCTATTACCCAACCCGTTGGGCCTCATCAATTCTTCACCACACAAAGGACCACAGTCACACACTCCTGGTCAAGGTCATGTACTGGCTACTCTGTTCCGCTCAGAGACCAACTGGGTGCGGTGTAAACATTCGAGGCACGTCCACAGATGAGACAGGCAGGACATATGAGCAAGCCCAGATGGCCTGGTCTCACCTAATGGTCTGAGAAATAAGAAATGACCTATGGGATTTGAAATGTGTTTTGGCCTATCAACATTAAAGCTCTGATTCAACAACAAGCGTTTAGGCCTAAAACACGCTCCTGGCAGCCTTATGTTAGCTAGTCTCGCTTACAGGACCCTATTGGACTGTTTTTCAGACTCACCTTTGACTGCAGTCACTTTCAGTTTAGAGAGCAGCCAGTGAGTAAATATCACTAACTAAGCTACACTGAGGCTCTGCTAATAGCATCAAATCTGCTTATCTGTGGCTTGCTGACTTTCTGCCAGGCCTTCTTGAGATGATGGACTGCAGCGCTCCTGTATATAATACATCACCAATTAAAGTTAATACTAGACTGCCAACTGAAGACCTGACACCTGTCAGCTCCCACTGCAGGACAACTGTAAAGTGCATGCTGATTAACACAACAAGCTACACTTTCCTGAGAATTGGGCTCACATACAAATATTCTCTATACATTGCACGCAATCATAATAAACTGACACACTTGCATTTGTTAGTATAGCACTGACAGTTGTTGGGGGAGGTGGAAATGCCTAACCAGGTTTTATGATTTTCTGGGCTGACCTTGGGACTGGCTGAAGTCTCAAGAGTGATGCCTTACTTAAAAATGCCATTGGTAGCATAGAGAGGATACACCACCCTTTCCCCTCTAATGGTCCGCTCTAGCTACGGTAACATCAGCCCCTAGCTAGCTGAGGCAGAGCCAAGGGAGGGACATCCTTTAGTTCTGTACATGTGAACGTCGTCCGGGTCAGGAGGAATGCATGTGCTTCTTTGGTGTTAAGCAGGGAAGCACAGACAACAAGGATTGCTACTGTTTGGACCGCAGTTTTGGTATTCTGCCTTTGACGAGTTTTAGCCTCGTTGTTCTAAACACAGACCTGGAAGTGAAAGTAGTCAGTGTCACAACAAGCACAAGGCTCTGGCTAAGGACAAGAGTGGATAGGAAACAGCCAGTTCAATCTTCTAGCGCTCTGTAAAGGTAAGTAAATCACTGATTTGTCTAAAACGATTGGGTTGACTCAGTGCAGTAAAGTAGCAGTATCATGTTATACAGAAGATATACCTTTGTCTCATAGTTAATGCTTTAGGATAAATTCTACTTCTAGCAAGAACAAGGTTTAGACACAATTTGAATTCAGTAAACTGCTGTTACAGGAAACATAAGTGGGCCAAGTCTGTGGGACAGCAGACAACTGAAAACAATAATGCCAGTATTAATGGGAAACCAGTTGAGCGTGTCACTGTGTTATGACAGGGGGGAGGGGACAGCGGGTCAACACATAAAGTGCACCACTGCACACACCCACTTACCATTTCTGTACAGGGCTGTTCTCTGCTTCAAGCCAATGGATCGCTCCATATGGCCATTTCTCTCATGAAAAGCGGTGTGTTTGACATCATAGGCATGCACAATGTAAACTATTGGATCAATGAATAAAAATAATGAATGGAACCAGTGTGTCTTTTAAAGGCGTTCTGAACTATACATTTGGTATGTTGCCAATGTATTAGGTACACTTAGCTAAAAGGTAAAGCAGCCTAATACAACAGCTGCACTACTAAGTCTTCCTTTATGAATGTTCACTTTTTCTGTTTTAGAAATGCAGATTCAAGTTTATTCATCCTGAAATGCATAACCAAAATGTTACTTAAAATGTAGTGGCAAAACATAAACGTCTTCAGCCTTGATTTTAATTAACTCAAATTTGTTGGGAGCATGTTTAAGATATGTGGTGCATAGAAACTAAGAGCTTCTTAAATTTGAGGATTTGATGCTTTTCTTTGTCATATATGATAGTAAACTGAATATCTTTGGGTTTTGGACTGTTGGTCAAATAAAACAACACATGAGTATCTGTTCTTGGGCTGGGGTGATAATTATATAGGCTATATATGATCACTATTTCTCTGACATTGTATAGACCAAACGAATAATGGATTAATCAAGAAAATAATCAACAGATTAACTGATGATTAAAGGAATTGTTAGTTGTAGCGTTACACCTAGATAAAAGCATGGACACA
Organism: Perca fluviatilis; assembly: GCF_010015445.1. Taxonomy (NCBI): domain Eukaryota; kingdom Metazoa; phylum Chordata; class Actinopteri; order Perciformes; family Percidae; genus Perca; species Perca fluviatilis. The sequence continues at coordinate 15,090,769 of NC_053124.1, read as the reverse complement.
TTTTGTCTTGCTAAGACATTGGTCCTTTAATTCCTGCTGTATTTTAAGGTGATAGTAGGCTGATTTTGTGATTGTAAATGGATGTTAAAATTCAGGTATGAGTCCATATGACTAATTTAAACCAGGATTTCTGACTAACATTACAACCTTCAGGAGGAAGGTAGGCTTATTGTTATTGAAAAGCTGTTGTATTAGACTGAATTAGTTTTATCTATGTGTACTTAACAAACTCGCAACTGAAAGTATATTGCTTACAAACAATGAGTGTACCACTAGTGATGCAGCTGTAACAAAACTGCAGCAGTGTAATATCTTCTCATCTATTCCCCACATATAATTAAGGATAACCTGAGCAGCTAGCATTAGCTACTTAATTAGGCATTCATAACACACCTGGTCTACTTGCTAAATACAAGCCTGCGCAAGAGGAATAACGTTAAGGCTATTTTCGGTAATTAAAGCTGAATCAATGGCAAGAAACATAACTAACAAGACAACGTTATATTCCTCGTTGGAGATGTAAGGTACTGTAGTCTGTACAAACGTTGAATATATAGGCACTCCACCCGTGTAACGGTATGTCTATTGTTAGCCATTTTTCCATGTCTCCTCCTCAGTCTCTTGGAAAAAATGAGCACAGCAGCTAAACAGCAACATGCTAACTAGTTAGCTAACTAGCATGTAAACCGCATCAAAGGCAAACGCGTAAAAAATCGCCGGATATTTCCGAGTTTGATCGATACGTACCCGTACCAAGCCATACCGCGACAGCTGCAGCAGACATGGTGCATAGCATCCTCGTAAATATTTCATGAAAAAGCAAGTTTTATCTAATCGCCACTGGGTTTGACAGCCATAATAATAAGCATCCTGCAGCATTCCTTCCTCCGCCTCCTTCCTTCACTGGAAACAGCACGACTTCTCATTGGCTCAACATCTGGATGGAAAAAGATGGCTGTCTCGTAAAAAAAGGGGCAGAAACACGGTGTGACTCTGAATAAGGAGCGTCGCGCCTTTATAAAATGTTTCTGTGGGATGTTGGTCGCGTTAGACGGGGATTATATTTGTGTCTGCATAGCCTATATCAAATCCAACGAGTGTCTGTCCTATTGCTGCTTTTCTGTTGACCTCTCTCCTTCTGATCTAGGACAGCATGCAGATGCAATTTCATTATCACTATGTAATTCTCTGAACGCATCTTTTCAATGTTTGCTAAATTCCTTAATTTACTAGAGGCTTCTTTGATTGCTTTTTGATCTTTCAGCTTGATGATTTCTTGATGCTTTCCAAATTTGGATCAGGAGTTCGACACACCCTCTTAGTCGCATGCACATACGCAAACCATCACTTCACCAGAGCATGACCTCCTAAACCCAGCTGTTAGAGGGCAGATACGTGTTTGAGAAGTCTGCTCCAATCTGTCCAGACCCCCTGTAGAGACAGTCCTAGCAGACAGATGGTCATGTTTTGGCCCGTTGGCTCCAAGTCAGGCCTGCTAAAGGGCTGTGGGACCCTCAATTCACCCCTCATGCTCCCTTGTCAGCTAACACTTTGATCCTGCAGAAAAGGATTCTAATTCTGGCTAACATGCTGACAGTGATCACTGCATGGCTGTTGTTTAAGGCCAATTTGAAACTGGATGCATGGCTTCCTCCGGTGATAAACATGATGCTATCCATCCTCTGTGCTCTGCAGTGCAATAATTTTCTGTTCCCTCACCCTCCCTTTATACCCTTCAGATTATTTTTAGGTTGCTTAGCAACATCTTCACATAGCCAATGATTGGACTGGGTATGAATGTATCACAACTATAGGTCAATGCATGTGCTAAGATGCACAGTAATGAAGACTGAGAAAACACAGCATTTCCCACTTTTTTAATTAGTGGCAATCAAGATTAAGTTAGTGGCCAAATGTGTTTGATTTGGATTGATTTCAGTCCAATTTTGTTTCAGTACAGGCTGCAGTGACAAAACAAAACAAGCAAAATCAGGACAATTACAGTGTACATTGAAGTACACTGTAATTGTCCTGAGTTTGCTTGTTTGGAGCAGTGAGGCAAGACTCAACATTCCCACTGTCCTCAGAAGTGTTGCTAAATGGGAACAAACTGTAGCTTATGCGATTCTGTTTGTTGTAGTGCAGCAGATACAACGGACCTTATGGCAAATACACTCTTTCATATAATATTTTACTCTCTAAATTCAAGATGCTGGTACTGAAAAATGTGAAGTACCACATTAAAAATAGAACAACAGTAGTCTACTGAATAAAAAAGAACAAATGTGTTGCTTTTAGTGAGTTCAGTATCATGGACTGAAATGGTTACATAATAATGTAAATCGCATATTTTTGCAGATTATGACTGCACACATTTATAAAACAGATTTACTTGGGATTTTAAAGGTGACCATCATTCACATTCATGCAGCATCCATGCTTTAATCTGCTTAATCACACTTGAATGAATCAAATGAACTTTGATTATAATTTGAATTAATATAACTTGTAATGTGTGCTTACAAAATATGCATTTAAGCATAATGCCACGTATTATAACACATCAAAATCAATTATATAACTCAATGCTGTTTGTTAGGTTAATCACATACTGTATCTGGATGTTGACAAAGCTTCTTTTCTAGTAATTTATCACATGAATTCAGTCCCATGCTTTAGGCGGTTTCTGCTGACTCCTTTGTGACCCAGCCAGCTAGAATGTCTACACTGATGTTCTTATAAGACTGCTAAAATATTGAAAATATCGTTAAAATACACGTGGCTGAAGATTTCTCACTCTCCAGACTGAAAACATTCCCAGTTGCACCTGTATGTAGATTAGGAAGGAGTTAATGTTATCATCCTTATTGATCTCAGCAGACTGACTGACTTTGAATTAGTGAATTAACAGTCAAATCCACCTTTACCTCATTTTTCTGGCTCTACCCCCTTAGGCCCCCTGGTGGTCCTCACACCACATTTTGAGACACCCTAATTTGAACCCTCATCGCATAGCCTGAGTGGTCCTTGAATCTACCTACCCCACCCAAACTCCATTGATGAACAACAAGCAGCGAGTAAAGTTACAGTCGCTGTGTGCTGGTATTCATGCCAGACTGCAGCTCAGTGAAACCCCCTCCGCACAGCAGATTATTGGACCAAACCAATGCCGCAGTTCAGGTTTTAGCACCTGTCACATGAGGCTTTACATTTGCAAATCACCGGCTACCATTACAGCTAAGTATGTTTACTTTACTATAGGCTGCTGCAGACGTGTATCGGACAACCCTTGCGAATGCTGCCACAGTGCAGCTCTCAGTGAGATGAGCTGCCAAATTGCATACACACCCCTATAGCGCGGCTGGCAGCATCACCCACTGCCTGCAATGGCGTTGTAGAGGCTAGTGTATCCAAACGTTTCTGTAGTCCCGGACCATTTACGAGCTTGGGATAGGAATGTTTTTATTTTATTTTTCGAAAGGTTTTGCCACAAGAGCATCCATATTTTCCACGAGTTTAGCCTCTGTATTGCAGTTTAAATTTGTATCACGCGTCAAACGGAGCCGGAGCCGTGAATGTAAGTCAGACTCTTTTGTTTTTGTAACACTGAAGCAACATCGCTGTGGTTTGTGGTTAACAGTTAACTTATTCTTTTGGTATATTCGCATATATATTGAGTCATTTAAATGTTTTCCCCTTTTGCATAGGCTACATCTGCACAGGAGGAAAACATGTAGATAAAAAAAAATGTTTAACAGTGTCAGAAGGGGGGGTGGAAACAGAGCTGTCATGTTGTGTGCGGCGTGGCTGATGCCTGTTTGACTGATCCCACTGACACAATATGAAAGCCTCAATTTCATCTTTCATCTCTAACTTTATTTGTGTGATATCCTCCGAAGCCGATGTTACTCAAGTTCGAATTTGTTATTTTGCACAAGGTGTAATCATGGACGAGCAAGACTCCAGCATGGTGAATTTTGAACCAGGACATTTAGGTTTCAGCCACCGCTGCCGCTGTTGATGATGCTGATGCATCCATACCATTCAGCACAACCGAGATTAATGGATTATCTGTGTCCCAGATGAATGTTGTTTTGTGTCATATTTCATCTTCGTCTTTGTGGAATGCATTTCCAAACAGGATTAAACATTAATGGATGTAGGTATGGAATATTTAACTAATACACTAGCTTTCTACCCTGCAGTAGTACTGCAAACTGCAAGTCTATCAGTATATGTAATGGTTTGTATTTTTTTCCCTGGGATGATATCAACACATTTTTGGTGCATTCAACAGCATTTTCTCAGTGCAGTAAAGGTTGTAACTACCATGCAATGCTCTGTTTGAGGGCTGGCATTTACTAACCAGCATAATGTCAGTGATGGTTTAGAGAGCTGTGGGATGTGGCAGTGTGCAAGGGTCACAGCTTACTATAGAAAACATTTCCTGCAGTATAGCACCAGTTTAAACATAAAGAGCTTAAACTCTGATGTCTACAGTAAGTCTTGATTTGAGAAGGTAAACAGCGCAGCAGTGCTGAAAAAAACAAAAACAATCCGAGTGCTTGTAGGGTTCAATTGGCTTTAATAACTAGTCCTCTTGTACTAAGAGCTTTTATATCATACATCAGTTTCTTTGGCTCCCATTTTTTTGAATAGTGTCATTAATGTCAGGTGAAAATTATCTCTTTTCAAGCTTTTTAATCATCATTTTTGATGAGAAAGAGCCACTTTCAGTTTATGTGAAGTAATTGTGAGCATGTTTAAACGGTTATCTCTTTTCAACTCACATTATCATGCAGTGTTACAATATGTTTTCATCTTTATAACGTCTCTTTTCACCTCTGCAGGTGTGAATGGACCTAAAGGAACTATAACATCAGGTGGATCCGATTAGGCAGGATTGCGGTAGGTCAAAGTATATTCCTCAAACCCACATTCTAATGAGGCCACGGCGATGCTGACATCCCCTCTGAATCCAAAGACATCATCATGCTGAAGACGGAGGCCTCGGGGGAGAGGACCAGCCTCCGGAGTTCCTCCCCCCACCGTAATGCTTACCGGGCTGAGTTTCAGGCGCTTAAGAAGGCCTTTGACCAGCCTCGGATCGATGGAGAATCCAAGCCCAAAGACCTAGTACGGGTGAAACAGCCAAGGGGACGCCAGTATGGTGGCCATGTCAGTCGCATTAAGGACATGTTCATGCAAATGGGCTCAGAAAATGTGCAGGCTAAGGCCAAGGCTTGTGATGATTTGTCGCCACAAAAGCTAGTCAAGCCCACCAACTTCATCAACAAGGCCGATGGATCAGTGATAAAACTCCAACATTCTGCATCAGCTGACAGGGTTGGAGGTGCTGGAGCAAAGTTCTCTGAAACCAGGAGGCTGTTTGAGCAGCAGTTACGTGACCAGTCCCAGTCACCAGTCTTTCCATACGGACGAGATAAACGAGGTTCCCATGAGCATCTAGATGACTGGCGAGGTGCAAGGTCTAACCGAGGCAGCACAGACTCCTTGGACTCACTTTGCTCCAGAACAGAGGCGTCCTCGCCAACTGTCAGTCAACTGAGTGCTGTTTTTGAAAATGCCAATCACAACAACCAAGGTGCGCCCTACAAAGGAGTCAGCAGACGGGCCCTCTACTCACCAGAGGGATTCCAGCGCCCAGGAGGTGATGTCAGTGAAGATGATTCAAGACAATCTCCAGTTCGTGGAAGCTACCGGGGCAGGACAGGGGGAAAGTTTCCCACATCCTCGTCTTCTGAGGACCTTCTGAGCCCCAGTCCTGGCACAGAGACTTCTGAGCTGAAACCAGAACCACAAGAGGAAGAAACCCAAGACAAAGCAGACAAGGTTGAGACTACGGGAAGAGATAGGCAGCGTCTTTCTGGGGTCACCACCAACAGCAGCCACGTCAATGGTTCATGTGAAGAAGAGGAGAAACCTTCAGAAACAAGAAAACATATTGAGGATCTAGGGGTGTCCAAAGATTCAAAACCTACAGATAACGTTGTGATTACCGACAAAACTTTTGAAGATGAAACCCCTGAGCCATTGCCGACGCCAACTACACCGGCTGGGGAAAGCCAGGAGGATGGGGATGGTTCAAGAGAAGACAAGTCCTCTGAATCTCCCAAGGACCAGATGGAAGAACCTGATGAGGAATACATTGGGAATGAGCGGGTGATTTTTAACGCAGACGGGGATGCCTGTTACCAGGGTTGGGGGGAAAGCTGCACGGATCCTGAAGATGACCTCTACGGAGACGATGAGGATATTGTCTACGACCCAGGCTCTGGTCTGACCGAGATTCCTGGTCTACCACACGAAAACAAAGATGACATCCCTCCAAAGAGGAAGATTCGTTTCAGCACTGCCCCCATTACAGTAAGTTGGGTACTGAACAAAACATTGTGGAAGCCTTAATTGTGTACACACACTGAATCCAATCCAACATAAAAGCTCCTGTGCAGCTCTTATCAAAAGTAGGTTAAAACAACAGAGAGCTAATATTGTATTCAGAGCTTCCTTTTTATGGGCTCATATTTATAGTTACGCTTGAACTACTCATTGTGGTAGCTTTTTGGTTTTAACAAACATTCTTATGAGGTCATATTATCATGAAAACATGATCTGACATCAGTAATCTTTATCCTCATTAGACATTTATAGTGTGGTTTCATTTCACATTTAATCTTCCTTGATTACAGTCTGTGATATGGTAGATAAAATAGCAAATTGTTGTAGCTATTTTGTGATGCAGAGCTTGAGGGTCAAAGCATCGCCCTCCTCGAAATTGACGTATTCATGAGCAGAACATCTGTGCATGCTGGTTCTGCACCCACACAGTTTTCACACATGATACTGTGTTTGTTTTTCTCAAACAGTCCCACCCCTGTCTATTTGGTACATTTCTGTAACAGAGTCCACATTAATCTGTCAAATATACTGTATATTCAGAATATAGTGGACCTATTGTTATGCTCAGTGATATTAGCAGATGTATAGCAAAAAAAGAGATTACCACTTTTTTTCCATCCCACAGGGATTTCAAAAGGGCTGGAAATGTCCTACTTACACCCCAATAAGGGTTGTAAAAATGGTGCTTGTTTCTGGTGAATATGCATCCATAATGCCCAATTCCCACATAGTTTAATTTACCTGGTAACTTCTTTTTTAAAATCAATGGTAATAACTTTACCATAGTATTTGTTGCATCATCTGCTGTAAAGTATTTTAATACTGTTTTCGGTGCTGATTTGGACACAGTGCAGCCAGTGTTTGTTGATTGGGAAGATAGAGTTGAAAGATTATTGGAAATATTTTCCAGTCTTTATCCTGAAGCATTTAGAGTAAATAAGCTTAACATTTGCAGCAGTAAACAACATACTTTAGGTTGCGATTTTTCCTTTTTATGCTATTTCTTTAATCAGTCTATTTTAATTTTTTAGATTTTCAGCCTGTTGGCATGCAAGTGATGTGTGTGTACACTTTTAAAATGTGAGGGCAACAGTGATTTGTGAGGTTCATGTATAAGAGATTTGGAGCCAACACAAACATTCCACAAGTTGAGGATCAATCCTATTAACATGCTGTAACGAAGCAGAACAATTAGCCCAGTTATTCTGAGGAGAAAATGTGATGTTGGCTCACTAATTACCCTGCACTGTCTCTGCAATGTGTGTCCTTTTGCCTCTTTCTCTTTTCCTCCCTCTTAGGACTCCCCCCACGTACATGAAAGCACACACAATCACAAGTATGAGGAAATTAGTTCTTACATTATCCGGCTCAAACATAGCATCACATGTGATATAAATGTATGTTTTTGGTAATGTATTTAACAAATACCAAAAATATTCTTTTCTTGAGCTCAATTTAGCAAATTTTATTTTAATCATACAGTGAAAGTGAGCACTACAAAGCTTGTTGTCCCATTTCAGTCGAACAGACGGGGAGTATGCTCCTCTGTTGTCTGTCATTTCAAGGCTTCTGTTTTCTCTGAAAAGGACAGACGCTCATTGATCATATGGAATATTCAAGAGAGGCACTGCCCCCCTATACACAGACGCACACGCACAATTAGACATGCACCCCTCCCACTTCTCCATCATATGCCCCCCTCCTCTCAGCACACGAGGAACAAACAGAGTTCTGTCTTTTGTTCGTCTTTATATTAAAAGAGACAAAGCTATTTTCTCAGCCCTCGGCCCCTGCACGAGTCCAGCTTGACCCCTGTGGGAGGAGATGGCAGAGAAGACCTTGATAAAAAAAACTGCCGTGTTCTAATCTAATACTCAACGTTCCCTCCCTTTCATGTAATATTTCTTGGTCCTGCCCCGTAAAGCGGATAAATATTATTTCAACATCCCAGCTTTGAAAGCTTAATTAATTTTAGAAATCATCATGGCAGCCACAGGGAGAAGATGACCCACAACCAGCTTTTGGCAACATTTTGTAAACATGCTCACTGACTTCTGTTTGATAGAGCGAATAACAGGTCCAGATGCTCAAAGAAGCCTGTCATTGTGTTGACTTCACTAGTGTTGAGTTCATAAATCTAGTTTTAGCCATGCTAGCGGCATGTGTCTGTGGATGGCTATCGGTTGGTATGGCGGTCCACCACTTTGGTCCAAAATGAAATATCTCAACAGCTATTGGAGGGATTGTCTGTGCAATCGTGGTCCCCAGAGGGTGAATCCTACTGGTGGTGCTGACTTTTCATCTAGCACCACCATGGGTTGACATTTTTTCAAGTGAGGTGTCTTGACGACTATTGGATGGATTCCCATGAAATTTGGTTCAGACATTTATGGTTCTGGGGATAAAGTGGATAAATCCTAATCACTTTAGTGATTCCCATACCTGTACTCTAGCGCCACCAGCGTATCCTGTGAAATATCTCGACCTACTCAATCTACTAGGATTGGCCCAACATTTTGTATAGACATTCATGGTTCCCAGACGATTAATCTTAATGACTTTAGGGGTTGCCTGTCTTTCGTATAGTGCCACCATGAGGTTTACACTTGTGGTTTTGAGTGAAATGTCTCTACAACTATTGTATAGATTGCCATGAATGTTGGTTAATATATGTATGCCTGCCTCAGGATGAACTGTAATAATTTTGGTGATCCCCTGACTTTTCATTGAGTGCCATTATCAGGTTAAGATTTTGTTTATTGTCCAATTGGTTCATGCCCAACCTGCAGAACTAATCAGACTCAGTTGTGTTTATTGCTAATTACCAATTGTTTGCAGCTTACATGGTAAACTAAGATGGTGAACATGGTAAACATTATACTTTTAGTTTTTTTATTAATGATTATTTCCACATCCTTTCACTCATCTGTAACATCCTGACTGACCCAGTGAGAAGCGACTGCTTTGAGCTGCCTGAGGTGATGGCAGGCTGCTCTCCCGAAGGCACTGACCTACAGAAGAGAATCAGATCTCATGTTCATTCAAGCAAGTGGTTTTATCTTTGATAATAGAACCTCTAGTTAGTTTTTTTCAGTCAGTGGCATATAGATTGATGTAGTAGCATTGAAGTAGATTACATTTTCTGTCGCACTTTTTATGTCCTGTTGTCCAAGTATGTTCTATGCAGCTGATATGACAGCTGAAAGGTATGGCACACATCTCAGCCAGTGTTCAGTTCCCCTGTGTGTTTCTTGATCACAAACATTTCCCAAAAGCTTTTAACCATCTCACACTTGTTGCAGATATCTTTGCATGCAGTGTTTTCTCTTTGTGGAACCACACCCCAGGAGTTTGACATAAGAACACGTCTTCTCCCTCTGCACACAGTCTGCTGTGTCAGTCTCCTCTTGTTTTTCTCTCTCCCTCTCTACATGAATGGCTTTAGGATCAATTTTTTTAATGATACCTTTTGTGCCTGTAGAGAAACTGCATGTTCATCAGACACCGTGACATCTTAATGGAATTAGGCAGATGTGATGATCTGAGCACCAGTTCACCGGCCACTGACGTGGTTCTGTAATCAGCCCCTCCGCTTCACATGCTGTCTGTGACCGTATCACAGAGACTGGCGTTTTGTCCATTAGATTCTGCTGAGCTCAGAGCCATAATCGATATGATAGATGTGTGTCGCTCCTCTTCTCTGTGGCAATGGTTTTGGAGCTGCAAGACATTTTTATGAATGTCTTTTTCTAGATGTTTTGACTGCAGTGGTGTTCTGTAACAGGGATGGTTGTGTTTATTCTTTTTTATGTACCTTGGAAAGTTAGTGTTCTGTATTTAAAAGGATGTGAGGTCAACACTTAGATCAGTGGTTTCCAAGCTTTTTCACGTCAAGGACAACCTAAACTGGCACCAAACCGGACCAGGGGATCCCCATTATATTAACCTGGTTGATACCAGACCCTTCTCAGTTGTAACTGAGAGTGGGTCTGGGAAAGGTTCATTGACAGTTCATTTCCAAAGGGGCGTCTCCAACGGACACCACTCAAATGCCCCTGGGCGTATTGGATAGTCCTTCAACCAATCAGACCAACGATCCAGGTGACGCTGCGCTTCGGTAGCATTCATGTTGAATGTAAACAAAAAGCTGCTCGCCGTCGCTGCGCTATCATCGTCGCATAAAGCCCGCCTCAAAGGTTGTGATTGGTGTAAAGCCTGCCTCAGCGGTTGTGATTGGTGCCTCGATTTAGGGGACATTGGAAATGGGTTTGAATGGGCTCTTCGCCAGACTGACTTGCAGAGCAAATCTCAAATTTGCCGGAAGTTTGTCAGGGTTTACCCAGTCTACCATTATATAGGACTTCTGCTTTTAGTCAAAATAGTCATACATTCTGCCGTTGTGTTACTTGAGGATGGACTTATAGTGAAAATAAATGATTCCCCTTTTTGCTGGGAACCCCCTTAAGGACCCCTGGGGGGTACCCGGACCCCACTTTGAAAACAAATGACTTAGATGACTCATTTGCCTCAGGGGCGGGGACCAGAGCAGTGGCCACGGGGGCACGGGCCCCCCTCAGGAATCTGGCCACCCCTGGTGCCCCCCATTTCAGAGACAGAAGGTGATAGGTAGTTGGCTTGTTAGTATTACAGGCCTACTAGGTACAGGTCGAGGGGCCCCTGGACCTAACCTGATGCATCAGATGGCTTGTTACACAGAACCAACTGAGAAGCATCATTGAGATTGGTGATTGGATGAACCATCTGTCTATCAAATTCTAGCCGAAGCTAGTTGGGAGAAGAGTGAACACATCTTTGCCATCAGTGCCGTTCTTTGCTCTTCTTTCAATGAAGAAATACTCTCCAGTTCTGATATAACTGATGCTATTGCAGCATCAACGCTAACCACTTTAGGAGCCACCATCGTTGTTTTAAACAAACAGTCACCTCTCTGTGTCTTCACGCACACCTAAACAACGCCCATAGTTGCCAGTAGCTCAGGACGCTGATTGATCTAGGTGTCTTCCTCCTATATCGGAGGAGTGGGGGACTTTGTACATGTCTGTGTCCATGGGCATATTGTCTCATAATCTCTTCATGGCTACAAGCTATTTGGAGTTACAAATTATTGATATTATTTCATATTGGAAAATATAAAGTATTATATATTACAGTATATAAAGTTTGGCATTAATTTATTACACTCATAAACAATGTAACTATTAATAATGTACAGTGTATTATTGCTATTACTGCTTTACTGTATCCTCAGTCTGGCACCACTATCTAAACCCACCCCTGCCTCAGACTGATTTAAATCCCACTATAGACACTTGGTTGCAAAGACAACCTACTCACATTTTCCATGTGTACTTTTGCTTTATGTGAGTTTGCAACTCAGGCGGCAGTACATCAAACCAATTCAGAGACTCATCTTGTACTTTACTGGAGCATGAAAGAACATAAAGACAAAGTTGCTGATGCTTTAAAACAGAGAAAATGCCAACTAGCACCCTCCAAGTGCCGTTCCACAGACTTGCCAGACATTTTTGAACCATTGGGAGCTTGTTTGACTGCACTTAATACAGTATATAAAAAAAACAAAGAGCCTAACCTCCCTACTGTGCATGCCTGTAAACAGGCTTAAATCCAACTTACATGCATCAGCAGTAAAATGTGATTCTAACATCATCCTTATCTGGAGCATCACCTAATACAGTCTTGTGCTTCACAAGCTCAAATGAGATGGCTTCCACCCAGGGACTTTCTGACTGTGTTTTTGATGGATAGGATTACTCTACTTAAGGGCAGTCTGTCTTTCTGGATGATGGTATATGTGTAACAGCATTGCTCGGATTTTGGAACCAATACTGACATGGGTTTTGGCAATGTCATTTGTAAAAAAAGGCCTGAAGCAGCTTAGCCACCTTCAATATAGTCTAGTGTTCCAATATAGTCTAGTGTTGCAGTGGTTGCCTTTTCAGCTCAAAATAAATTTTGCAGATATGTAAGTCGTCTTTGTTTTAATAATTCTCAATGATTGGGACAAAGTCTACAAAAACTCATAATGCTGATTAACTGCTGCTAAATGGTATTTTGCCATATTATTTAGAATACAGATCTTTTTGTATCTGTATATCTCTTAATTACTACATTCTTTAGCACCCAATTGGTCTCCTTCCTGTCCTGAAATCTGATGTTTTCCCTCTTCGAGCTGAGTGAAACTGGTTGTCCGCTTCCTAATTATGCAATCTGTGGCTGGTCATAATGGGAGAGAGCAGGGTATTGTAGGGAGGGAGTTCCGACACTGCTACAGCAGCGATATAACAGCTGACATTTTGGTTAGACCAGCAAAAACAGCAGCTGAGCTATGTCAGACTGACGGTCATGTATTTTGGTTAAGCTTCTTTTCGGGGGGGGCTTATCTGAAAAATTTTGACTAACAACTAGATTCCTTACAAATCATCTACAGTAGTCGTAGAGAAACTTGTGTGATGGCTTTATATGTTATTATGCAGATATCCAGCCAATCCAGCTATGAATGGAAAATATTCGTCCTTCCTCTTTTATCTCTGACAGTTACAACTACTCCAAACTCGGGTGTTGGGTATGTGCTTATTTGTGCGTGCATGTAGCTTAGTCACTCCATTATTAATGCAGTGGTTTTTTGTTTGCTTGTTGCGGTGCCACCGGATCCTACCCGGGGGATGCATTTTTAATGATCCAGGAAAGGCGAGACATGCCTTGCGGTTTCTGACGATGGTCAGTTGCCACACAGTGGACTGTGTCATCACGAACCGTGATACAAACACCACTAACCCAATCTGGTCCCCTACTAATGATGTCATTAGTGTGCTGCCAGTTTTTTATTGCTGTTAAAAAACTGCACAGAACAGAGTGTCTCAGTGACCCAATGTTTGCTAAGCCATTGCTAAAGACAGTTCAGACTGCTGCGCTGTCACCATTTCCTTGTTTTTAGTCCGGAACATGATTAAGGTGAACTGTCTGAATTTAAACTTACCAACCCTTTCAAGTGATTTCTGTCCTGAAATCTATGCCACAAACAGAATTACTGCAGATCACACAGAGTGGCTATTATGATCTGTAACAATATGAATACTGACTGTGGTCCCAAACTCTGCCAAGTCATTGTTGCAGCATAATGAAGAACATATCATAGCAAGTGGGCATTAGAGCATCAATACTGTAACAAGCAACATGTTGTTATGTTTCCTCTGATCGCAGCCTCCTACTCACTGTACATGACCAAGACATAAAATAAAGCAGGACATTGTCTGCAGCCATTCAGTTGCAGTTGTTTACTATGCTCTGCTGGCCTCTCGCTCTCTCTTGCCCTCACTCGCCCTCACTCTCTGTGTCCCTCATCCTGTAGTTGGCCAGTGGCTTGATTTGTTAGTGGGAGTCATGGCACCCAGTGGTATTGTGCAGTGAAGTGCATTTTTTGAGGGGGGAAAAAACAAGCCGGCCACAGAAACAGCAGCTGAAAAAAAGCTCTAGAACTACTCTAATTAAATCTTAATTACATTATGAAAAGAGTACATATTATCAGTGGATATAGCTAAAAGATTTGAAAAAAGACCACTTATATGAACAGTATGTGTCTACTTTGTATGCAGAAGATACTTAAGTTAAAAAAAGAAATGCTGACTTGTTAGATTTTGGCATTCCCCGACATGTCAAAAGCCAGTTTCACTTCCTGAGACGAGGGGTGATGTATGCCAAGATGACAGACAGGTTGTCCTTGAATTGACTGTAAAATCTGTATATTCTCACTTATCTTTATATAGAATGGGTTACTGAATGTTTCTGTTTGTTTCTCTCTTTTTATCACTTCGTCCCATCACCACCTCTTTATATCTGTCTCTCTCTGTCTGCTCTCGCGAGACATTAATTAATTTCCATCATGAGCAAGTGTCTCGTCCCCTCAGCATCCAGACACTTTCTTCAGCACCTGTCAGCTCTCCGGCACGTTGTTGTGCGAGTGGGTCGGTGGCCACAGGTAGAAGTAATGGAATGCAAATGTGCTGAGCTGTCGAGCAGACTGTGTGTCTATGTGTGTGCGTATGTCAGGCTGTAGTTAATCCACTGCAGGGTTTGCTGATCTCGTGCCACAGCAGTAGGAGCATTTCTTCTGGGCTTTCCAGTCTCGTATTGCCTTGGGCAGCGTCCGCTGTCTGAAAGGCGCAGTGCGGGCGCCTCCACTGGCACGAACACACCAAAGGCCCAGTTTAATACCATCAGAGGCAGTGGGCCGGGCATGGGCGCCATGCTGTGACATCTAAGGCAGGGACTCAAACAACCCTAGAGCAAATTACCCCAAGCCTTGCCCGCTTTTCAGCTTTTTCTTTTTTTCATTTTCATTTTTTTTCTTTTTCTTATTGCCTGTTTCACTCTACAATAGCCTCACTGTCTGCTGATGCTCTAACCCATGAATCATATGAGTCACTCTTTCTCTCCCTGTGGATATTGCCTCCCATCCTCTGTAAACTCGATTCTTCCTGTTCATTTACTACTCCTTCATTTTCTCACCATCTTACAGCTTCCTGCAACTCTGTGTCAACTCATTTGTCCTCTGCTTTTTTTGTCCCAGTCCTCCATCTCCGTGTCTCATTTTACTGCCCCTTCCTCTCCTCCCCATGTACTCCCCAATAATGTTATCTCCTTTTTATACCGTTTTCTCCTCCAGCCTTACCCCCATGCTCTGTTGCTCCCTCTTCCTCTCCTCCCCCTGGGGCTTACTAGGCCCTTGGTTAATCCCCGCTCCTCTGTTCCTGAGGCTAGGCCAAATGCTATCCAGACAGAATGACAGACATTATTTGGCTGAGAGGTTGTCATCTATCACCATAGGCAATGAGATGAATCTTGATTCAGGACACCAGCTTGGCATCATCTACATGTATGCATGCATGCTAATGCAGACATGTACCTGCAAAGAAACTTTAATTGGCTGTACATACATGCACACAAAGCTTGCATGCTTACTCATACTGTTATCATTCAAATACTTTATGTGCAATTTTAGCATACATACTCAAGCACCCATATGCAAAAACAGAGAGAGCGAGAGGCATTTGTACTGAGTGAGAGGGCTCAGCTTTATTAAAGTTAGTGGCTGAGAGCATCCGGGAGCATCTGCAGAATCACAGCAGCTGCAGCAGCATCCACAAATGACATTACAACTGCATTTCAGAAGAGTCAAACCAAATCCCTCTATGCTCCTGTGAGGCCTGGAGATCAGATAACAACACTGCCAATCTGTGGATGCCCAAGCAGAACTGCTGTCTGCACTTAAGTACCAGTACCTCCATTGTAAGGGGTCTGATTACTGACAAAACGCAAAAATGTGTGTGTTTGGTATCAGGGGCATCGATCAGTGTGTTGTGTGGATTACCTCAGAGTCCATAAAATTATTTAAAACCCTACTTTATGATTTTAAGTTATACGGCCAGCCATCTCAAAATAAGGCACTTTTATGCAAATCCCAAAATTTTGACTTTCTGTTGACACAAGCTTTTTTCTTCCAGAGTGCATTAAACCTAAAAGAAATTGCAGGCAGCGTAGATGAATATATTTACTTGGAAATGGTTGTGTGTTGTTTAATCTCTCAAAAATCCTAATACAATTCAAGTCCAGGTGGGCACCACATGGGTATACGGCCCATTATACTTCGATATTCAGTGGTTGTCCTTGTGCGCTGCCTCTTCAATAAAAACTAAATTTAAGTTGAGCATAATGACCTGCCTCAGCACACACCAACTGTACTTGAAAGTGGAAATGTGTAGGTGTTTGTCATCTTGGCGGTTATTAATGCAGATAAGGGTGAAGTGCTGTGACATTGCTGTTCCCAGGGATCCATCTATTGGATTATGTGGGTAAACATATTGACATGTGTCATATTAAGTTTGGTGGAGCTGTCAAGATTTATTTTGTCTCTTGAGTCTGTCCCTACATACAGACAGTGTTGGTGCAAAACTTGACAGATCCGACAATACCTGTGTTTGTTTACCTCAGTAGGATTCATCCTGTGGGAAAGATGAATGTATCTAGCAAATTCCATGGCAGTCAATCCCATACTTGTCCAGACATTTCACTCAGAACCAAAAATGAGGAAAAGTCAGGGAATCAACAAAGTCGGTAGAGGTCACCCTGTGGGCACCATGAATGTCAGTACTAAATGTCATGGCAATCCACCTGGTAGTCGTTGAAATATTTCAGCCTGGACCAAAGTGGTGGACTGACCGATCAACCTACAGACCAACCTTGCCATCCCTATAGATCCATGCAGCCAGCATATATGTATAATGTCAATGTTGAATATAGCCATTATTAGGTGTGTGATGAGACACCCAGCTCAGGAGACGAGACACGAGATTCTGTTCACGAAATCGAGGTGAAAGGTGAGATTTTAACACTATTTTACAGAAAACTTCAATGAAGAAATAAGACTGGAAAAATAGTCCTTTATTCAAACAAAAGTCACAAAATGAAAACCAAGCACTGAAAGGTTTTGCCATAAACTCAAATGACTGGCTTCTCTCCTTATTACTTGTTACTTATTCCATATGTATGGTGGAGAGAGAGTCTCTTCACTCAGAGAACCAAGGTTACAACGTAACTAAGCGTTTTCTGGCAGTAGTTGAGACTGTTGAGACCAAATGTTTCGTACTTGAATCTGTCATTGTACAGTAGACAGAGAGAAATAAAGCTTATTTTACTATTGTTTTACATTGAAGACATTCTAAAGCACAAATAAATTACCATAAAACACTCAACAGATGATTTTTGTGAAGACAGATGCTATTTTCTCCTCTGCATTTTATTAATTGTAGCACTAAACAAGGAAGTAGGCTACTCTAGTATCGATTTATGACCATTGGATGAAGGGAGAACATTTCTCTTTGTTTAATATCATTAAAAGTAAAGATGCTGTCTGCTTCCCGACTCATTTTTAAGAAAGAGAGTGGTCTGCGCGAGATAGCGCCACAGTGAACTGCACGCTGTGGAAGAGAGAGAGAGCGAGAGAGAGAATTCTCTAACGTTCTAACAATGGGTTTTCCAGGCAGCTTTAGTCAACTTTGGAGAACGGCTGGGGGATTTTCTATGCAAGATACTTTTTACTTAGACGAGAAATCTCGTCACATTTAATCTTGCGCGAGATCTCGTCACCTCTAGCCATTATACATGTGTGGTTGGCAGCAGTCCGAACTGTCTGTTCTACAGATTGTGGTCAGACTTGTGGTTGCCAGCTGCGGGCCTGGTCCTGACCTGTACTCTGGCCATTTTTCAGCTCCCTATAGTAAAACACGCAGCAGGCAGCAGTATCCTACCATACTGCAAGGTTAAACACAGTCGCAGTCTCACACGTTACTGTCTGTTTTTTTGTCCTTCCTTTTTTTTGACAGAACTAAACTATTGTCAGAGAACAAGATTATAGACTATATCCTATCTAAGAAGAGAAATGTAAAAATGTATACTTATAGTAAAACCCTAAAAAAGACATCAATTGAATCAGTAATCAGTCTGCACTGGTTGACATTCACATTTCTCTCATGTCTCTTCTACCTTTTTTATCCTTTTTTACGCCAGGGGGATTTTTGAGCTGTGTCTTTGGGTGCCTTAATATGTACCACATTGACTGAACATGGCCTTTCCTCACTAGAAAACCAAGTGGTGTTCGGACAATCTGGAAATATATACCAGTAGTTTCTGTTTAGAGCCCGATAACCGCCAGGATTTTTACTTATCTTGTGGGTAAATGATTTCCATTCAATGCTACAGTCTGTCTCTTTGTTTCTCTTTCACCCTCTTTCTACCTATTCTTGTTTCCTCTGTGCATGCTCTTTTTCTATCTTGTCAATCCATCTCTCAGTCACAAATGCTCTCTTGTCCATCCTTTGCCTTTTCAGTTCATCTGTCTCTAACATTCTTTGGAATTCCCTCTCCTGCCCTTTTCTTATCTATCTCCATCACTGTGCCTCCTATGTCTCTTCTTTGCTTGCCTTCTCTCATGGATCCACACTCATCTGTCCTCATCTCTCTCCATGACCTCTCTCTCTCTCTCTCTCTCTCTCTCTCTCTCTCTCTCTCTCTCTCTTTCTCTCTTTCTCTTTCTCTTTCTCTCTCCCTCTCAAGTGACTGGCCACATGCTAATGTGTTTGTAGATAGCACACAGTGACTTAGAGGGGCCATTAGAGAGTGTACTTACTGCCAATGGTAGCATCACATTCAGGACATCCCGGACAAGGCAAGTGTTAGTATTCATTGTGTGTGTGTGTGTGTGTGTGTGTGTGTGATTGATGGTAGGGAGGTCATGGATAGAGCTCACGCAGGCTCACACAGGGGAAAGAATAACAACCAACTCTAGCTGCGTCAAGCTACATCAATGTGCCCAAGCTGTGTGTACAACCAGCACAGTGTCTCTTAAACAGAGTGCCATTATTCACTGTAGTTTGTTGCATCTTTATCATGTGGCAAGACATAACCCATACAACATGACTTTCACGGTTCCAACAATACTAAAATGTTGATGAGAGAAGCCAGCATTGCTTATTGACAAACAAAAATCTGGCTTCAGGCTTCAATCAATGCATGTAATGTGACATAATGCCTCATTGACCTCTTTCACCCAGTTCAAAGAGGACAGGGCACGGAGATAGGCAGTGACTAACTTGCTCATTGACACTGCAGCAGGATGGATGTGGTAAAACTCTTTGGGCGTGCAGCGTTGTTTGATATGTCACTTCATCAAACTAAATGTGTAATATTCCTACTCTGAAATCCTTGCTTGTAGGAGACAGCATTGTGTGGCAAATGTCACTAGTTTCTCAGATTTTAATAATAGCAGCTGCAATCAGTGTGGGTGTTCAGTTGGTGTCTGACTGAGAAACAGACAGCCGGGTTGACGCCTAAATCATCATCCAAGTGTGCCTATGCACATATCCGCGTAAACACTTTGCTTTCTGCAGAACCCTGAGCTTCAGACGTGAGTGACAACAGCATGCATGTTCGAGTCTGCTTGTGCACAGCTCTCTCACCTCCTCCCCCTCCTCTACGGTGCAGAGAGCAGTGGGAGCGCTTGGCAGGGATGAGATGTGAAGTGACGGTTGACTCTTGCTGTGGAGGAGAGGCTCCTACGAGGACCACGCATTATGTTTCTCTACACTACAGTTTCCTGTTGCTTAAGGGGCTGCTTTGTGGTGGTAGTTGTATTTTGTTAGAAGGTCCAACAGCGTTGTCAGCTTTGTTGTGTAGATAATGCATCGGTTTGGAACATAAAAGCTATACTCACTGTTTACTCATCAAAGAATATAAGTGCCTTGTCATATTTGTAGGTACAATATCTCCTTTATAAAAATGTCCTTAAGTATCCAGAATCATGCTGCTGAGGCGGTTATTTCTATATCCATCATGCGAGCCAACTTCTATATTTGATTTTGTGTGCTAAAGTCCGTTAACGCCTTGTGCTCCGTCTCCAGGTGTTCAACACCTACTCCAACGAGGACTATGACCGTCGTAACGAAGAGGTGGATCCTGTGGCCTCCTCCGCAGAGTACGAGCTGGAGAAGAGGGTGGAGAAACTGGAGCTTTTCCCAGTGGAGCTAGAGAAAGGTGGGAAAGAAAATCTAAGAACTTCGTAACGAGGAGGTGGATCCTGTCAGTTACCCAATAGACGCAGTAGATAGAATCACTTGCATATAGGATGTCACTTTTCTTTAGGTATGTATTAGGTATTTTCGCCTTTCTATCAAAAAGGTTGTTTCTTCATTACTTTTCTTTCAGTATTTCTTTATCCATCCCCCCCTCCCCCAATTTAATTAACGATAAGATTTTATTATTTTCAAAACCCTTAAAAAACGTATTTACTGCTTTTCAGCATCCTGTTTAAATGCAGAAGTTCACTACAAATCTCCTTTGATCACAATAAAAGATATTGTAGTGCACGGTTTGTCCTAATTCCCCCGCATGAGCTGTTGAGGTTTTCCTGTGTTGAAATCCAATATTGCCAAGAACCTGAAATAGAATGACTTTACATCATAGGATTTCACCATCCACTCACTGTTACGTAACCCTAACAACTCGTGAATAATTAATGCAGGATGGAGACGGACAAATGCTACGCTGGAAGGGAATTTCCCATCCAGCACATTTCATCTGAAGGCCACCCTGCCTATAGTAAATGTCTCTTCCTCTTCTCCATTAATAAATCAACTGTTCTTTTGTGGACTGTATTCATCCATCCATTGTTTGCATGCATCCCTCAGTCCACCTGATATCAGTTTACTAGGAGCCATTTTGGGTTTGTTCCAAGCTCATTGGAAAGTTAGAAAATGGAGGCCTTTAACCCATCACACACATTCACACTCTAACTATGTGTGTGTGTGTGTGTGTGTGTGTGTGTGTGTGTGTGTGTGTGTGTGTGTGTGTGTGTGTGTGTGTTTTTCCAGATGATGACGGCCTAGGCATCAGTATCATCGGGATGGGTGTCGGCGCTGATGCAGGCCTGGAGAAACTGGGCATCTTTGTCAAGACCGTTATCGAGGGAGGAGCTGCTGAGAGGGACGCCAGGTGAGATTTGTTTTCTTGTTGGACATCACACATATTAATGAGTGATAAGTGAGTCTGGGGACACAGTAAAGCAGATTAGAGAGCATGAAAGCTCATTTTCTTGTTTTTCTTGTTTCGGCTTCCATATTCTATGTCACTAGGTGATGTGTGTGTGCGTGTTGTTGCGAGGGAGAAACTGGTTTGTATTTGTGCATTAAAAATTGTGAACCGTGCAGAGTAAACCAGCTGTAGAGGAGGAGATGACAGCTTCCCAGCAGGCGAGCTGTGGTTTTCTTTTTCTGGTAAACTGTCAGCTTCTACCTATTATTGTGTCTGCGTGGTTCAGGTTCCTCATAAACAGATTTAAAGACCAAAAAGCACTTCCACTCCATACGCTCTATGTATGAGAGCAGTAAGGTTCAGGTTCAATTCCGTTCTGAGCTTGTAGAGCTGATCCCTTTTTCTTCTCATGTGAACTAAGTTTTACTGTTCTTAGTTCTCCACAATCTATCCAATGTATTTGCTGTTTTGTTAACAATTCTAACAGAGCTCTTTTGAAGCTGTTAGAATTGTTAACAAAATCGCAAATACAATCTAGAGAAACTATGCTTGCAAACATTTTCAGCCACGCTAGCGGCGAGGTTCCTGGGATGGCATTGTCGGTCTGTCGGTTGGTCCTCTGCTTTGGTCCAGACTTCCAGGAAATTTCGCACAATGACATTAATTTAGGGCCATCCTGCTGGCCGTGTGGTTAAGACAATGCAATACAGCTGCAATGTGTCTGGTTCGGTTCCAGCCGGAGACCTTTGTTGCATGTCATACCCCTCTTTCTCTGCACACATTTACTGTTTGGAGCTACAGTATACTGTCATCTTTTCAATCATGCAAAAATCATCTTAAATAGAAGATGTATGTTGAATAATGACTAAATACATAAACTTGGACATTTGTTAGATATTTGTATTGGACATTTACACAGTTGGATTCTTGCGTACAATAAGTACATATTAGTGTTCCTTAATCTATCGCTAGGTGATCCTGCAAGTTTATTTAAAACAAACTAGTGTACTAGTGTATACATAATGAACCACTTTCCAAAGTGTGTGAAATACTGTGTATCGTATTTTACTGTGTAAAATCCTTCCGATGTGGACAGCAGTGTTGGTGATGGTCACTATATAGACTAACTGTAAAAGCAATCCATTTACAGTTCAGCCAGTTTCAACCTTGAACCTGTTTGCTGCTGACCTTTCCACAAACAGAGCAGGAGAGGGAGGAGGAAAAAATCCTCTTTACTTGTTTTTTAAAATGTTTTGATAGTGTAGGTCGGTCAAGTTGATGCAGTGTTGAAACATTATAACAGAGAATAATAGGAGAGAAATAAACTGAACACTTGATTCATTCGCCCTCTAAGTGCTATCTGCCTCACGCACACACTCAGCAGAGGAGTCACTAGCCAGAATGTAATTTCCTTCCATCATTACCCTTTCCAGCTATAGGGCTCTCTCTCTCTCTCTTTTGCTGGGTCAGACTTAATGGTCTGACGCACACACTCACAGGCAGACCGATAGATGGGCTTGGCTGTGGCCCACTGTCTGTACTGGGGTGAGATGG